>NC_091283.1:548629585-548977331 GCF_032444005.1 Ranitomeya imitator | reverse complement strand
ATTGCAAGTTGTTTCTTTCTTTGAAATCTCGCTCCTCTGGAGACCCTGCTCAGCAAGTCAAGATAATTATATCTTTCCTGCAGGGTGACCCTCAGGATTGGGCATTTGCATTGGCACCAGGGGACCCTGCGTTGCTTAATGCGGATGCGTTTTTTCTGGCATTGGGTTTGCTCTATGAGGAACCTAACCAAGAGATTCAGGCTGAAAAAGCTTTGTTGGCCCTCTCTCAGGGGCAAGATGAAGCAGAAATTTATTGTCAAAAATTTTGGAAGTGGTCGGTACTTACTCAGTGGAATGAGTGCGCTCTGGCTGCAAAGTTTAGAGATGGCCTTTCTGAGGCCATTAAAGATGTTATGGTGGGGTTCCCTGCGCCTGCTGGTCTGAATGAGTCTATGACTATGGCTGTTCAGATTGATCGGCGTTTACGGGAGCGCAAACCTGTGCATCATTTGGCGGTGTCGTCTGAACCGTCACCTGAGATAATGCAATGTGATAGAATTCAGTCCAGAAGTGAACGGCAAAAGTATAGGCGGAAAAAAGGGTTGTGCTTTTATTGTGGTGATTCAGCTCATGTTATATCAGCATGCTCTAAACGCACAAAAAAGGTTGATAAGTCTGTTGCCATTAGTACTTTACAGTCTAAGTTCATTCTGTCTGTGACTCTGATTTGTTCATTATCATCCATTTCCGTCGATGCCTATGTGGATTCAGGCGCTGCCCTGAGTCTTATGGATTGGTCATTTGCCAATCGCTGTGGGTTTAGTCTGGAGCCTCTGGAAGTCCCTATTCCTTTGAAGGGAATTGACTCTACACCTTTGGCTATGAATAAACCTCAGTACTGGACACAAGTGACCATGCGTATGACTCCCGTTCATCAGGAGGTGATTCGCTTCCTGGTACTGTATAATTTGCATGATGTTCTAGTACTTGGTCTGCCATGGTTACAAACTCATAATCCAGTCCTTGACTGGAAATCAATGTCTGTGTTAAGCTGGGGTTGTCAGGGGGTTCATGATGATGCACCTCCGATTTCTATCGCTTCATCTACTCCTTCTGAGATTCCTGTGTTTTTGTCTGACTATCGGGATGTTTTTGAGGAGCCTAAGCTCAGTTCGCTTCCTCCTCACAGGGATTGCGATTGTGCTATAAATTTAATTCTAGGCAGTAAATTTCCTAAAGGTCGTTTGTTCAATCTGTCAGTGCCAGAGCATACTGCTATGCGGGATTATGTTAAGGAGTCCTTGGAAAAGGGACATATCCGTCCATCTTTGTCCCCTTTGGGAGCAGGTTTTTTTTTTCGTGGCCAAAAAAGATGGTTCCTTGAGGCCTTGTATAGATTATCGTCTTTTGAATAAGATTACCGTAAAATATCAGTATCCTTTGCCATTGTTGACTGATTTGTTTGCTCGCATTAAGGGGGCTAAATGGTTCACTAAGATTGATCTTCGGGGTGCGTATAATCTTATACGAATAAAGCAAGGTGATGAGTGGAAAACCGCATTTAATACGCCTGAGGGCCATTTTGAGTATTTGGTAATGCCTTTTGGACTTTCTAATGCTCCTTCAGTCTTCCAGTCCTTTATGCACGATATTTTCCGTGAATATCTGGATAAATTTATGATTGTGTATTTGGATGATATTTTGGTTTTTTCTGATGACTGGGAGTCTCATGTTCAGCAGGTCAGGAATGTGTTTCAGGTCCTGCGGGCCAATTCCTTGTTTGTAAAAGGCTCAAAGTGTCTCTTTGGAGTCCAGAAGATTTCTTTCTTGGGGTATATTTTTTCCCCTTCTACTATTGAGATGGATCCCGTCAAGGTTCAGGCTATTTGTGACTGGACGCAGCCTACATCTCTTAAGAGTCTACAGAAGTTCTTGGGCTTTGCTAATTTCTATCGTCGTTTTATAACTAATTTTTCTAGTGTTGTTAAGCCTTTGACGGATTTGACTAAGAAGGGTGCTGATGTTGCTAATTGGTCTCCTGCGGCTGTGGAGGCCTTTCAGGAACTTAAGCGCCGGTTTTCTTCTGCTCCTGTGTTGCGTCAGCCAGATGTTTCGCTCCCTTTTCAGGTTGAGGTTGATGCTTCCGAGATTGGAGCAGGGGCGGTTTTATCACAGAGAAGCTCCGATGGCTCAGTGATGAAGCCATGCGCGTTTTTTTCTAGAAAGTTTTCGCCGGCTGAGCGGAATTTTGATGTTGGTAATCGGGAACTTTTGGCCATGAAGTGGGCATTTGAGGAGTGGCGTCATTGGCTAGAGGGTGCTAGACATCGTGTGGTGGTCTTGACTGATCACAAAAATTTGATTTACCTTGAGTCTGCCAGGCGTCTGAATCCTAGACAGGCTCGTTGGTCACTGTTTTTCTCTCGTTTCAATTTTGTGGTTTCATACCTGCCAGGTTCAAAGAATGTGAAGGCGGATGCTCTTTCTAGGAGTTTTGTGCCTGACTCCCTTGGAAATTCTGAGCCCTCTGGTATCCTTAGGGATGGGGTGATTTTGTCTGCTGTCTCCCCAGACTTGCGACGTGCTTTGCAGGAGTTTCAGGCGGCTAAACCTGATCGTTGTCCGCCTGAGAGAATGTTTGTTCCGGATAATTGGACCAGTAGAGTCATCTCCGAGGTCCATTCTTCTGCGTTGGCAGGTCATCCTGGAATATTTGGTACTAGAGACTTGGTGGCCAGGTCTTTTTGGTGGCCTTCCTTGTCGAGGGATGTGCGTTCTTTCGTGCAGTCTTGTGAGGTTTGTGCTCGGGCTAAGCCTTGCTGTTCTCGGGCCAGTGGATTGTTGTCACCTTTGCCTATCCCGAAGAGGCCTTGGACGCACATTTCCATGGACTTTATTTCGGATCTCCCTGTCTCTCAAAAAATGTCCGTCATCTGGGTTGTGTGTGATCGCTTTTCTAAAATGGTTCATCTGGTACCCTTGCCTAAGTTGCCTTCCTCCTCTGAGTTGGTCCCTCTGTTTTTTCAGAATGTGGTTCGTTTGCATGGGATTCCTGAGAACATCGTTTCTGACAGGGGATCCCAGTTTGTGTCTAGATTTTGGCGGACGTTCTGTGCTAAGATGGGCATTGATTTGTCCTTTTCGTCTGCATTCCATCCTCAGATGAATGGCCAGACTGAACGAACTAATCAGACCTTGGAAACTTATTTAAGGTGTTTTGTTTCTGCTGATCAGGATGACTGGGTTACCTTTTTGCCGCTGGCCGAGTTTGCCCTTAATAATCGGGCTAGTTCTGCTACCTTGGTTTCTCCTTTCTTTTGTAATTCGGGGTTTCATCCTCGTTTTTCCTCTGGTCAGGTGGAACCTTCTGATTGTCCTGGAGTGGACATGGTGGTGGATAGGTTGCATCGGATTTGGAGTCATGTGGTGGACAATTTGAAGTTGTCCCAGGAGAAGGCTCAGCAGTTTGCTAATCGCCGTCGCCGCGTGGGTCCTCGACTTCTTGTTGGTGACTTGGTGTGGTTGTCTTCTCGTTTTGTTCCTATGAAGGTCTCTTCTCCTAAGTTCAAGCCTCGGTTCATCGGTCCCTATAGGATCTTGGAAATTCTTAACCCTGTGTCGTTTCGTTTGGATCTCCCGGCATCGTTTGCTATTCATAATGTGTTTCATCGGTCGTTGTTGCGGAAGTATGAGGTACCTGTTGTTCCTTCTCTTGAGCCTTCTGCTCCAGTGCTGGTGGAGGGAGAATTGGAGTATGTTGTGGAGAAGATCTTGGATTCTCGTGTTTCCAGACGGAAACTCCAGTATTTGGTCAAGTGGAAGGGTTATGGTCAGGAGGATAATTCTTGGGTGGTTGCCTCGGATGTTCATGCTGATGATTTGGTTCGCGCTTTTCATAGGGCTCATCCTGGTCGCCCTGGTGGTTTTCGTGAGGGTTCGGTGACCCCTCCTCAAGGGGGGAGTACTGTTGTGAGTTCTGTTTTTGGGCTCCCTCTGGTGGTTACTGATGGTACTGGGTGACTTGTCTTTGCTGGGTTTCTGGGTTCCACCTGTTCCATCAGCATATGGGAGTTTCCTATTTAACCTGGCTTTGCTGGCATTTCCTCGCCGGTTATCAATGTATCCAGTGTGTCTTGTTACCTCTGCTTCCTGCTCCTAGAACCTTCTGGTCAAGCTAAGTTTGGAATTTCCTGTTTTGGTGTTTTGCTTTATTTGGTTTTTAGTCCAGCCTGCAGATATGTGATTCTTGCTGCTGGTTGCTCTAGTGGGCTGAAATTGCTCCTCATGTACCATGAGTTGGCACATGAGTTCAAGTAATTTCAGGATGGTTTTTTGAAGGGTTTTTCGCTGACCGCGCAGTTCACTTTTGTATCCTCTGCTATCTAGCTTTAGCGGGCCTCATTTTGCTGAAACTGTTTTCATACTGCGTATGTGCTTTCCTCTCATTTCACCGTCATTATATGTGGGGGGCTGCTATTTCTGTGGGGGATTTCTCTGGAGGCAAGAGAGGTTTGTGTTTCTTCTAATAGGGGAAGTTAGATCTTCGGCTGGAGCGAGACGTCTAGGATCATCGTAGGCACGTTCCCCGGCTACTTTTATTTGTGTGTTAGGTTCAGGGTCGCGGTCAGCTCAGGTTCCATCGCCCTAGAGCTTGTTTGTATCTGTGCTTGTCCTTTAGTGATCCCCTGCCATTGGGATCATGACAGTCCTCACAACTGTTGTGTCTGTGTTCGTTGTTCTTTCTCTCTCTCTTCGTCCCCCAGATGATATGGTTAGGACGCACCTGTATGACGGGTAGGCCTGGAGTTATTCTGGGACCCTAGAGACGCCCCTCTCCCACAGTTGCCTCCCTTGTCTGCTTAGGTGATTTAGGTGAGACAGCCAACCTATAATTAACTGTCCTGCCGTGTTGAAGTAATGCGTAAAGTCTCTTACTTTCTCGGTTCTCCGGCCACCGCGATGCGCCTCAGAAGGATGTTGCCTCGGTCTCACGGCACGACTCCTACTGGCTCTATCTCCTTTACACTGTGATCCTGCTTCTCACTTCTCCACAATCAACTTCGCTTCGTGTCCTTTCTTAGAATACTGCCGCAAGGTAGTGCAGGCGCGGCTCCATAACGATCTGTTCTCTTTCTAGACCGCTGTCAGGATCCCACCCCTGACAGGTCCTCTCTCGAACTCTCCCGGGCTCTTTCTGTCTAACTTCCTGTCCAACCCCCAGTTTTACCAGAGTGTGAAGAGTGGCCTACTAGATAGAACCACTCCCCCTGGTGACCGGAGTGTGAAGTGTCATGTGTGTTTGTGATACCTGGTCAGAACTCCTTTAGTGCCATTAGACGTACCATCACTCCTCTTAGCGGCAGAGTGTCATACTGCAACGACCAGATCTCTGGGGCGGTGCACTCCCCCCCCCGGTTAAATCCAGTACTTCTGGACTGGGAAGAAGAACAACGATACATGTTAACATAAAACATATAAAATTTGTGAAACATTATGAATAAATAAACATAACGTTGCAAAAGTTTGGTCACACACAGTTCATGACTCTCAGTTCAGTTGGGTGCCACTTTAAAGCAGCAGGAACCCCGGGTAAACAAAGGGGCCCCTGTAAAGTTTTTGGAGCAATTCACTGTCCATTACTCCATTGTCCATTTTTAAACTTGTAACAAAGATATTTACACAAACAATAGCACTTACCATTAGTATCTCCAAGCTTTGTAGCGAAGGGGAGTCTGATTCTGGGTGCTACGTGTGGACCTCCGCAGTGCAGGGGCTGTTATGTGCCTAACAGGGTCCGCTAAGTTTGCTATCGCTGGTGTAGTGCACTGTCTTCTAGCTACACTCCTAGTGAGTCTGGGCAGTAGCGGCACGTTGGAGTTCTCAAAACCGCTACTACTACCGATGGGCATGGCAGATTCACCACTAGCGGAGGGAAGACTTGCCGGTTCAGCAGTTGGCATGGCATCTTCTGGTGAGGTCTGTTGTGATGGCGGATCTGGATAACCTGGCTCCACATCTAGTTCTGGCGGGGTCAGTTGGCAAAACGTCAGGACAGGTACCACAATGGCCTGATTTATTTGCGTCCAAGACTGGGGAAAGTCACCAAGAACAGTGTGCATCATCTTTTCTCCTTCCGCGGCCGGAGTCGTCCCAGGGTCGGCTTCCTCATCTCTCAGTTTATCAGGGCATATCTTAAGGTGGTCCCTGGATATTGCCGTTGAGGTTTCCCCTCCATCTTTGCTGATGAGACAGACCTTTGTATTGTCGAAATCAGATGGCAGAATGGTATATGGTTCCGCATCCCATTGGTCATCCAGCTTGTGTAGCCTCCTCTTCCGTTTGAGTACTTGCTCTCCAGGGGACAAGGGAGCCACAGGGGCATGCTGGTTGTAGTCCCTTTCTTGTTTCTGTCTGGCTTTGGCAAGGCTTCTTTCCACACATTCCTGTACTTTGCGGTACTTTTGCTGCCTCTCCGTATCCCAATCCGCATCTGGCGATATATCTTCGGGGGTCAGGACCCCCATGTCCAGGTCCACAGGTAACTTACTAGACCTCCCTCAAGGGCCACAAGTTCCGTTCCTCCACAGGTAAGGTCTTCAGCAAGACGATTACTACCTGGTTCATCTTCTCACACATCCCGTTGGTTTGTGGATGATACACCGTGGTTATGATCTTCTTACACCCGTACAGATCACAGAACTCCTGGAACACCTCTGCCTCAAATGCTGGCCCCTGATCGGTTAGTACCTTCTCCGGGTACCCATGGGGTCTACAGAAGTACTGCTGGAAGGTTTTGGCAGCTGTCCTAGCCGTTAAATCCTTGAACGGCACGACAACCAGGAATATGGAGTAGTGGTCCACGATGGTGAGAGCGTAGGTATAGCCTGACCGGCTGGGCGTTAACTTCACGTGGTCTAACGCAACCAATTCGAGCGGTCGTTTGGTGACGATGGGTTGCAAGGGCGCCCGTTGGCTGTCACGATCCTTCCTGCGTAGGCTACAGGGGCCACACTCTCGACACCACTTCTCAATGGCTTTCTTCATGCCAATCCAGTAGAACCTCCCACGGAGTAGCCACTCCAGCTTCTTCCATCCGAAGTGTCCCATCCCATCGTGGTATGCCCCCAGGACCATGGGCACATCTTGTCTTGGGACCACGATCTGCCACACCAATTCAAGAGTGCGTGGGTCGATGTTCCTCCGGCACAGCTTTCCATCGTGAATAAACAGCTTGGTCCTCTCCTTCCACAGCTGTAATGTCTCCGATGGATCATCCGGGCCGGGATGCAATCCTGCCTGCGTCAGGAGCTCTTTCTCCCGACGGACCGCAGGGTCACCATCCTGGTTCTCTGCCCACCCATGATGGGGCAGGGGGTTCGATGGGGCGCCCTGTTTACTCTTGCGCCTATTCTCCACCTGATGAGAACACTGAGTCACCTTGGGGCGATGGAAAGTGGGCAGTTCCACCTCTTCAAATGCTTCTGGGTCTTCCTCCATTTTGGGCAAGTGAGGCATGCGTGACAATGCATCGGCATTCGCATACTTGTGCCCCTCCCGGTATTTGATGGTGAAGTCGTAGTTGGACAACCGGGCCATCCACCGCTGCTCCAGGGCACCGAGTTTTGCTGTGTCCAAGTGCGTTAATGGGTTATAATCTGTGAAGACAGTGAATTTCGCGGAGGCCAGGTAGTGCTTGAACCTCTCTGTCACGGCCCAAACGACGGCGAGGAACTCCAGCGTAAAGGAACTGTAGTTGTCAGGGTTCCTTTCAGTGGGGCGAAGTTTCCTGCTGGCATACGCGATTACTCGCTCCTTACCCTTCTGGACTTGGGATAGCACGGCTCCCAGTCCCACATTGCTGGCATCCGTATACAATACAAATGGCTGGTCGCACTCAGGGTAAGCCAGCACCTCTTCTCCCGTCAGCGCTGACTTTAAGCAGGTGAACGATCCTTCCAGTTCGTCATTCCAGTCGAATGGGGCATTTTTGCCCTTGTGTTTCTTGGACTGGCCCACCAACAGGTCTTGCAATGGCGCGGCCTTCTTGGTGAAGTCCTTGATAAACCTCCGGTAGTAACCCACCAACCCGAGGAATTGCCGGACCTGCGGCCAGTCCTTGATCACCGTGACTTTGTCAGGGTCTGGTGCCACTCCTTCGGCACTCACCACATGGCCCAGGTACTGCACTTTGGGTTTTAGCAGATGGCATTTGGATGGTTTTACCTTTAAGCCAAAATTGGACAGAGCTTCAAACACCTCGGCCTGGTGCTTTAAGTGGTCTTCATAGGTCTTGGAGAAGACAATGACATCGTCCAGATATAGCAACATGGTTTCAAAGTTCTTATGCCCCAGACAGCACTCCATCATCCTCTGGAACGTTCCCAGAGCATTGCACAATCCGAAAGGCATGTAGTTGAACTCGCAGAGGCCCATCGGTGTCGTGAAGGCCGTCTTTTCCTTGTCTGCCTCCGCCACGGGAACCTGCCAGTACCCACTGGTAAGATCTAAGGTAGAAAAGTAGTTAGCGGACTTTAAGGCAGCCAAGGACTCCTCTATCCTGGGTAGGGGATATGCATCCTTATGTGTAATGCGGTTTAGTTGCCTATAATCCACACACATCCCCATGGTGCCATCTTTCTTCTTATCGAGAACTAATGGGGCTGCCCAGGGGCTACAGCTGTCCCTCACTACCCCAGCCTCTTTCATCTGTCGCAACATGTCCTTGGCACACTGATAATGAGCTGGGGGCACAGGACGGTACCTCTCTTTTATGGGCGGGTGATCTCCTGTGGGGATGTGATGTTGAATCCCTTTTACCTGCCCGAAATCTAGAGGGTGCTTGCTGAATACCCGCTCATACTCATGAACCACCCGCCACCAATCTTTTGACTGTCCTGCAGAGCCATTGTCCTCCGCTGGTTCGGACGGAACCAAGGGCCCAGGTGCCTGTATTACATTATTACTAACAGTGAACAGCTTGGCAAGTGTGGCATATTTGGTCAAGTGGACTTCTTCCTCCCCACAGTTAAGGACACGTACTGGCACCCTCCCTTGGCGGACATCGACCACCCCTCTGGCTATCAGGAGAGTAGGCCTGTTATCTGAATACACCGGCTCTACCAGGGCCTGATAATTTTAACCCCTAAGGCCTATGGCTGCCCGACACCATATTAACATTTCACTCCTGGGGGGTATCGCAATGGGGTTTGAATCACTCACTGTGACCTGGCCAATTTCACCACCGGTCAACTCCACCTGCTGTCTCTGCATCAGAGCTCTGATCTCTTTCTGCAAGGCACGCTGTTCGCTGTAACCAGCTGTTTCGGCTACCTGCTGCAACAAGACAATAACTTCTGCAAGATAATTTTCTATAACATTAGTACCGATAGTCATCATGGGGTTACATTCACATCGATCAATATCAACAATAACAATGCCCTGGGCCTCCAATTCTACCCGCCCCACTTTGATGGTGACCTCCTTATACCCCACTTGTGGCAGTGACTGACCATTACTAGCTATGATGGTGAAATCGTCATCGGGGCCAGGGGTAATGTCGGTGTCCTCCCAATAGCATTTATAGAGGACGTAGGGCATAGTCGTCACCTGGGAACCGGTGTCCAACAGAGTGTTCATGGGGATACCGTCGATCACGATGGGGAGAACTGCTCGCCCTCCGACGTATTTGGCTCTCCAATGTTGTGGGCCTGATCGTCCTATTCCTGGGGGTTGGCCCTTTGCCCCAGGGGTTGCTCGTTTAAAGGACAGTACCTCGCAAGATGGCCCACTTGGTGGCAGCAGCGGCAAATCGGTCGTCCATCCCGATGGAAGCGATCGTCGTCTCGGCCTCTGGTCGACGGGATCCTCCTCTGTCGCTGCCAGGGGACATCCTCCGGTCTGGAAGCCAGCTGGATCTTCTCCTTGGGGGCCTCCTGTAGGGACTGGATGGTCCGGGCTAGGGCAGCAACGCTCTTGGTCAGCTCTTGCATCTGGAGGCGTAGTCCTGCAGGGGAGTCGTCATCCAGAGTCTGGGCATCGGCTTCAGTAGAGACGGGTGTTTCTGGCACCACCTCCTGGTGGTACGTGAGGGCTTGACGCCTGGGAAGTACAGCATGGCTGGGCTGTCGCTCTGGGAGCGCTTGGATGGCTTTATCTTTGAATTGCACAAAGGTCAGGTCTGGGTTCTGCATGGCTAAGAAATATAGCTGAGCCCTTTGGTTACTGCACAGGAGCCCGTCGATGAACCGCTCTTTCAGGAGTTTATCTTCATCTTGCATGCTGCTGGGGTCACTCTGCTTGATGGCCCGCAGTGCCTCCTGAAGATTGAGGGCATAGTCCCATAAGCTATTCTGCGGCCTCTGCTTGCACCCATAGAATGTCAATTTAATTTCCGAAGCGGTGCGGGTGTCAAAGGTAGTTTTTAGCTTTGCAAGGACCTGCTATGCAGTTTTCTTATCCGCGGCGGGCCAGGACTTCGCTTCTCTCAAAGCAGCGCCAAAGAGCTGTCCAGTTATCATATGAACCTTCTGAGGCTCTGTCAGGGGAAAAAACTCGAGCAGGCTGCAAATCCCCTCTTTAAAGTCAGTGAACATGTGGGCTTCTCCGGAGTATCGCGGGAGCCAGGTGGCTCCTGGTAGGTACGGCATGGAGAAGGGCATTATGGCTGTTGTGGCTGCAGCAGTGTCCAGCTGGCCGATGGGAGTGGCAGGCCCCGCGGCTTCCGGCGGTGGTACCAGGCCCGTGGCTGTGTCTACTACGGGGTCTGGAAGTGCCTCCACGGCTGTGGCCGCCGCTTCTCCTGGATCTGACATGGCCTTTCTTCCTTCCTGCTAACTCCCCCGGGGTCGGAGTTCCACTTCCGTAATCGGCACTTCACCGCGCCTTTTCGTTCCGCGCTCTTTTCGGCCGGCTCCGCCCATGAAACAATGGCTCCTCCCCTCGCGCCCCACTCGGCGCGGCAATGGCGGATTTTGGCGGCAATTAGCAATACACAGTCTTTGCAAGGGATCACAGTTCAAGTACAATTCAACACAGTTCTAAGGCACACATGACCTGATTCTTTCAGGCTTAACCCCTTCATGACCGGGGGATTTTTCGTTTTTCCGTGTTCATTTTTCGCTCCCCTCCTTCCCAGAGCCATAACTTTTTTATTTTTCTGTCAATTTGGCCATGTGAGGGCTTATTTTTTGCGGGACGAGTTGTACTTTTGAACGACATCATTGGTTTTAGCATGTCGTGTACTAGAAAACGGGAAAAAAATTCCAAGTGCGGTGAAATTGCAAAAAAAGTGCAATCACACACTTGTTTTTTGTTTGGCTTTTTTGCTAGGTTCACTAAATGCTAAAAATGACCTGCCAATATGATTCTCCAGGTCATTACGAGTTCATAGACACCAAACATGACTAGGTTATTTTTTATCTAAGTGGTGAAAAAAAATTCCAAACTTTGCTAAAAAAAAAAAAAAAAAAAATTGCGCCATATTCCGATACTCGTAGCGTCTCCATTTTTCATGATCTGGGGTCGGTTGAGGGCTTATTTTTTGCATGCCGAGATGATGTTTTTAATGATAGCATTTCGGTGCAGATACGTTCTTTTGATCGCCCGTTATTGCATTTTAATGCAATGTCGCGGCGACCAAAAAAACGTAATTCTGGCGTTTCAAATTTTTTTCCCGCTACGCTGTTTAGCGATCAGGTTAATACTTTTTTTTAATTGATAGATCGGGCGATTCTGAGCGCGGCGATACCAAATATGCGTAGATTTGATATTTTTTTTATTGATTTATTTTGATTGGGGCGAAAGGGGGGTGATTTAAACTTTTATGTTTTTTTTATTTTTTTCACATTTTTTTAAACTTTTTTTTTAACTTTTGCCATGCTTCAATAGCCTCCATGGGAGGCTAGAAGCAGGCACAGCACGATCGCCTCTGCTACATAGCAGCGATCTGCTGATCGCTGCTATGTAGCAGAATTGCACGTGTGCTGTGAGCGCCGACCACAGGGTGGCGCTCACAGCGACGGGCGATCAGTAACCATAGAGGTCTCTAGGACCTCTATGGTTACCATCCAGACGCATCGCCGATGCCCGATCATGTGACGGGGGTCGGCGATGACGTCATTTCTGGCCGCCCGGCCGGAAGCGGTAGTTAAATGCCGCTGTCTGCGTTTGACAGCGGCATTTAACTAGTTAATAGGTGCGGGCAGATCGCGATTCTGCCCGCACCTATTACTGGCACATGTCAGCTGTTCAAAACAGCTGACATGTCCCGGCTTTGGTGCGGGCTCACCGCGGAGCCCTGCATCAAAGCAGGGGAGCCGGCATCGGACGGTATAGTACGTCCGATGCCGGTAAGGGGTTAAGCAGATCCTGTTCGTGACACCAAGTTGGAGTGCCCCCAGAAACAGGGCCACGGGTTCTCGATACCGGGCCCCTCAGTCTCTGTATTGGGATCGTCACGGTGGCTAGACCCAGTCCATGACCCTGCTAAGGGGCGCCCAATGAAAGGTGATGGTGTGATGCGTGGTGCGAGGCGCGATGAATAACAAGGACACAGGGTTGCAGTCTCTTTACCTCTTTACTGAAGGCTTTGGGATCCGCAATCCAGAGCACTGCTAACAGGGCTGGCTGAGACCGGCCGGTCCGAAGGCACATCCAGAGTTTCCTTTGCAGGTGGAAATCAGTGCCTACCCACTAGCGCCTGTGTGTTGTAGTCCTTCCCTGCTGAGCACCACGGGATAGTCCTCACAACTGTTGTGTCTGTGTTCGTTGTTCTTTCTCTCTCTCTTCGTCCCCCAGATGATATGGTTAGGACGCACCCGTATGACGGGTAGGCCTGGAGTTATTCTGGGACCCTAGAGACGTCCCTCTCCCACAGTTGCCTCCCTTGTCTGCTTAGGTGATTTAGGTGAGACAGCCAACCTATAATTAACTGTCCTGCCATGTTGAAGTAATGCGTAAAGTTTCTTACTTTCTCGGTGCTCCGGCCACCGCTATGCACCTCAGAAGGATGTTGCCTCGGTCTCACGGCACGACTCCTACTGGCTCTATCTCCTTTACACTGTGATCCCGCTTCTCACTTCTCCACAATCAACTTTGCTTCGTGTCCTTTCTTAGAATACTGCCGCAAGGTAGTGCAGGCTCCGTAACGATCTGTTCTCTTTCTAGACCGCTGTCAGGATCCCACCCCTGACAGGTCCTCTCTCGAACTCTCCCGGGCTCTTTCTGTCTAACTTCCTGTCCAACCCCCAGTTTTACCAGAGTGTGATGAGTGGCCTACTAGATAGAACCACTCCCCCTGGTGGCTGGAGTGTGAAGTGTCATGTGTGTTTGTGATACCTGGTCAGAACTCCTTTAGTGCCATCAGACGTACCATCACTCCCCTTAGCGGCAGAGTGTCATACTGCAACGACCAGATCTCTGGGGCGCTGCAAATACATTTTTTTTATTTTTCCCTAACTAAGGGGGTGATGAAGGGGGTTTGATTTACTTTTATAGCGGGTTTTTTAGCAGATTTTTATGATTGGCAGCGGTCATACACTGAAAGACACTTTTTATTGCAAAAAATATTTTGAGAGCTATAATTTTTCCATATTTGAGTCCACAGAGTCTTGTGAGGTCTTGATTTTTGTGGGACGAGTTGACGTTTTTATTGGTAACATTTTCGGGCACGTGACATTTTTTGATCGCTTTTTATTCCGATTTTTGTGAGGCAGAATGACCAAAAACCAGCTGTTCATGAATTTCTTTTGGGGGAGGCATTTATACCGTTCCACGTTTGGTAAAATTGATAAAGCAATTTTATTCTTCGGGTCAGTACGATTACAGCGATACTTCATTTATATAATTTTTTATGTTTTGGCGCTTTTATACGATAAAAACTATTTTATAGAAAAAATAATAATTTTTGCATCGTTTTATTTTGAGGACTATAACTTTTTTATTTTTTTGCTGATGATGGTGTATTGCGGCTTGTTTTTTGCGGGACAAGATGATGCTACCATAGTTATTTATATCTGTCTTTTTGATCGCGTGTTATTCCACTTTTTGTTCGGCGGAATGATAATAAAGCGCTGTTTTTTGCCTCGTTTTTTTTTTTCTTACGGTGTTTACTGAAGGGGTTAACTAGTGGGACACTTTTATAGGTTGGGTCGTTACGGACGTAGCGATACTAAATATGTGTACTTTTATTGTTTTTTTTTTATTATTTGGATAAAGAAATGTATTTATGATAATAATTTTTTTTTTTTCATTATATAGAAATTTTTTTTTTCACTTTTTTACTTTGTCCCAGGGGGGACATCACAGATCGCTGATCTGACAGTTTGCACAGCACTCTGTCAGATCAGGGATCTGACTTAAAACACTGCAAGCTTACCTGCAAGTTTGCGGCGCGGAAAATTTCAGGTCACGCCTCTGACCACACCTATTCATAACTAGTCACACCCATATCCACATCCCAACCACACCCATTTAGCACTGCTGATCACACTGTTTCATAAAGAATAATTATAAACAAAAAAATATGGCCACGCAGTGCTCCATGCTGTATAATGGCCACACATGATGCTCCATACTTTATAATGACCGCACATGATGCTCCATACTGTATAATGGCCACACATGATGCTCCATACTGTATAATAGCCACACATGATGCTCCATATTGTATAATGACTGCACATGATGCTCCATACTGTATAATGACCACACATGATGCTCCATACTGTATATTGGCTGCACATGATGTTCCATACTGTATAATGACCGCACATGATGCTCCATACTGTATATAGCCGTACATGATACTTCGTACCATATAATGGCCACACATAGCCACTCCTACACACGCGGCTGCGCTCCGTACACTTTGCACACACGGCTCCGCTCCGTACACATGCGCTCTGCTCCATACACCTCGTACACATGCGGCTCTGCTCCGTACACCTCGTACACATTTAGCTACGCTCCATACACCTCATACACACACGGCTCCACTCCATACACCTCCATGGCGGGACATGCAGATGCACCACACACAGAACTTTATGCTCAGTAAGCAGCTCCATGAGAAGGTATGCAATGTAACACTTGCCTTACGAAACTCCACCGACTCTTCTTCCCGTTCCATCCTTCCTATCTGCCGCTCAGCCCTTCTCCTCTAATTTGTCCATGGAGCTCGGCGAGCAGCTGATTGGTGGATGGGCCTGTCAGTCAAAGAAGTCTCCAGCAATCAATCTCCAGCGGTTCATTCCCTAACAGAATTCTAAACACAAGAGCGCGCGCTGTAATACACAGGTTTGTCTCCAGATGTTCTAGTGACATCACTGAGGGCGGCCACTTTTCCGAATATAAAAACCTACTTAGTTTTTATTAGGCGGCGTTTATAAAATGGCATCGGTAATGGAGTCATAAATTCTCCACACCTCCCAACCAGTGCGGGACATACTTGTCCCGGCCGTGACAGCGAGGGAGACTGTCAAAATCGTGACAGTCCCGCTGGATCTGCGACGGTTGGGAGGTATGGGGTCCCCACCACCTCCTTAGACATTGGCAAGCAGAGTAATATTTTGGGACTGATTTTATGTGTTTTGTTGGCTGACATAGTCCAGAGGTTAATAATGGGGAAGCATTTATTAGACACCCTCATTACTAACCCAGTAAAAAGAGAAAAAAACACAAAAGAAAAAATCTTTATTTAAAAAAAAATACACTGAAAAAAATCTTCCTTTGAAAAAGAGATCGCTAACAATTTCCCTCTTTCCCTCATTTATAAAAAAAATTAAAAATAAATAAAATACATACGAGTCCGCTTTAGTCCAAATGGAGGTCCAACGACAATCCTTGTCTTCTTAATACAAATATGAAACAAAAAATGCAAAATAAAGAAAGTCCATCCATTCATTCAGAAGCCAAAAGGTGGACATACAGGCAAAATATTGGAGTGAACAAGTCGGCTCATTCCAAGGTCAATCAGTTTGGGCGTGACAAACACACCAGTAAAGGTGGCTCGTATGCTGCATAATAGTGTTACATTATTATTATTATTATTATTTATTTAAATAGCACCATTAATTCCATGGTGCTGTACATGAGAAGGGGTTAAATCAAAATACAAATATCACTTACAGTAAACAATGACAGACTGGTACAGAGGGGAGAGGTCCCTGCCCTTGCGGGCTTACATTCTACAGGATGGTGGGGAAAGAGACAATAGGTTGAGGGTTGCAGGAGCTCCAGTGTTGGTGAGGTGGTAGCTTCGGTAGTGGTGAGGAGGCAGCGGGGTCAGTGCAGGCTGTAGGCTTTCCTGAAGAGGTGGATTTTCAGGTTCCGTCTGAAGGATCCGAATGTGGTTGATAGTCAGACGTGTTGGGGCAAAGAATTCCAGAGGATGGGGGATATTCGAGAGAAGTCTTGGAGGTGGTTGGGTGAGGAGCGAATAAGTGTGGAGGAGAGAAGGAGGTCTTAGGAGGACCGGAGATTACGTGAGGGAAGATATTGGGAGATTAGTTCAGAGATATATGGAGGAGACAGGTTATGGATGGCTTCTTTGCATAGTCTGTACCTTGGGCTTTGTGTTGTGTGGTAAATTCCTGCTTCTATGGATCTGGTACTTAATGCTTGCTCTTGTGCGGCTATGATTAGTGCCTCTGTGCTGTTTTGGAGTCTAGCTTTTGGTAGGATTTCTCCATGTCAGCCACCTCCATTATCTGTCGATGGTACATCCCGTGCAGCGGCTTGTCAGTCTGTCTCTTCATATTCCTGTTCTTCTTTCCAGATCTGTTGTTTTTGCTGCCTTAGGCTTTCTCTCAGCATCTCATCTTTTGGTACCATTTTTCTGATGTATTCCTGGATACTCCTTGTTTCATCCATGATGGTGGCCTGGATGCTTATCAAGCCTCGACCACCCTCCGTTCTGTTGGTTTACAATCTTTGGGTGTTAGATTTATGGTGGAGACCTCCATGCATTGTGAAGAGCTTTCATGTCTTCATATCTGCAGCTTCCATCTTTTCTTTTGGCCAGCACACTATGTGAAGCGCCCCCAGACACAGGGCCACGAGTTCTCGTTACCGGGCCTCTCTGGTTCGGTTCTGAGGCTGTCACGGTGGCTAGACCTGGTCCGCGACCCTGCTAAGGGGCGTCCAATAAAGGTGGTACAGGCTGTCAGGGATTCGTGATGCCACCTGTGGTGTTCGGTCAGGGTGACCGACGCTGCTGTGGGGTCCGTTGGGGTGATGGAATGGCAGCTGGATGGTATACCTTCCCACAGGTGAAGTATGTCCCCAGGGCTTCCCAGTAAGGTAGATAGTGATGGTGTGAGGTGCAGACAATAACGAGTACACAAGGTTGCA
This sequence comes from Ranitomeya imitator, assembly GCF_032444005.1. Classification (NCBI taxonomy): domain Eukaryota; kingdom Metazoa; phylum Chordata; class Amphibia; order Anura; family Dendrobatidae; genus Ranitomeya; species Ranitomeya imitator. Next base: position 548,960,042 of record NC_091283.1, on the reverse strand, counting down.
GTCTCTTCACCTCTTTACTGAAGACTTCAGGATCCGCAATCCAGAGCATGTTTAACAGGGCTTTCTGAGACCGGCCGGTCCGATGGGCACATCCAGAGTTCCCTTTGCAGGTGGAAATCAGTGCCTACCACTAGCGCCTGTGTGTTGTAGTGCTACCCTGCTGAGCATTCGGAATAGTCCTCACAACTGCTGTTCTCGTTCGTTCATTCTTTCTAATTCTCTCTCGCTTGTTCCAGATGTTACTAGTTTCTCGTCCCCCAGGTATGTTATGGCTAGGACGCACCCATATGACGGGAAGGCTCGGAGTTCTTCCGGGACCCTAGAGACGCCCCTCTCCACACGTTGCCCCCTATGTCTTCGTAGGAAATTTAAGGTAGACAGCCAACCTATAATTAACTGTCCTGCGGAGTTCGAAGTAAGGACTAGAGTCAGTTACTCCCGCGGTGTTCCGGCCACCGGCTACGCGCCTTAGTAGGCTGTTGCCTCGGTCTCACGGCATGACTCCTACTGGCTCTCCTTTGTGCTTGATCTCGTTTCTCACTGTTCCACAATATCCTTCCCTTCGTGTCACTTTCTTAGGATACCGCCGCGGGGTGTGCAGGCGCGGTTCCGTAACATTCTGCTCTGTTCGCTAGGCACCTGCCAGGTTCCCACACCTGACAGAGACCACCCTGTGTCTTCTCCCTGCAACACCCCCTGCCACGGTATGTTGCCTGAATCCAAGCCAGTCAGCTTCTGACTAACTTCCTATCCAACCCCTAGTTTTACCAGTGTGAGGAGTGGCCCAGTAAATAAAGCCTTTTTCTCCTCCTAGTGGCCGGAGTGTGAAGTGTAATGTGTGCTGGTGAAACCTGGTCAGTAGAATTCCTTCAGTGCCATCAGACGTACCATCACTCCCCTTAGCAGCAGAGTGTCATACTGCAATGACCAGATCTCTGGGGCGCTGCATATGCCAGCAGGGTATCTGATAACTGCCAGGGAATATGTATTGATGGCACGGATTTTATTCTTCCTATTGAGCTGGCTCTTCGGGACCTGTCTTACCCTTTGATGGTATTTGGATGTTGCTGCTTTCCTGGCCACCTCAAAATGGTTACCGTATCTCTGTGGGATGCTGAGGTACTTGTAGCATGTATGTGCATCTGCTATGTGTCCAGCTGGTAATTCCACTCGATCGGTCTTGACTACCTTGCCTCTCTTTACTACCAAATGGCTGCACTTCTCCAGACGGCTGTATATCCTTGTCAGGTGGATCAGTGAATTGATGTCTCATTTGTTTTTCGCATACAGCTTAATGTCATATACAGAAGGTGGCTGATGGTGCTTCCACTCTTGAACTTGTATCCTTAGCCAGTCTCTGTAATTATCTGACTGAGGGGGTTCAAGCCTATAGATATCAGCAATGGGGACAGTACATCCCCTTGTTATATGCTGCATTTGATGGTCACTTGTACTAGTTGTCTTGAGTTGACTTCCAATGTTGTTCTCCATAGCCCCAGTGAGTATCTAAGGAAGCTTCGGAATTTCCTATTGACATTGTAGAGAACCAAGCATTCACAGATCCATGTGTGTGGCGTTGAGTCATAGGCTTTCCTGTAGTCAATCCAGGCTGTCCTGAGATTGGTCTGTCTGGATCTTGAGTATTGAGTGACTTTTCTATCTACTAGGAGCTGGTGCTTAGAGCCTCAGGAGTTGGTCCCAATGCATTTCTGAGCTGAACTCATGTTCATATGGTTCTGTAGCTTGGTGGCTATGATGCCTGATATGAGTTTTCATGTTGTTGTAAGGCAGGTTATTGGGTGGTAGTGAGGCACCCCAGGAGTTCGGGTACCACAGCGATGCTGCCTTCCTCTCGGGGAGGGTATTGCCATGCCTGGAGACAAGTGGGATCACTTTGGCAGGTAAATCTGCCACAACATATTCTAACGCCAGGCCAGAATGGGGAGCTCAAAACCCTGTTTTAGGGGAACTTTCCTGATATCCATCCTGGTCTGGAGGATGAGTGAGTATAGTCTGGAGCAGACAGTGAAGGGAGAGGAGTGATTATAAGCTCAAGGAGGCTGCAATTGGGCCTCCTGTGAGCCAGAGGAAAGAAACCGGGCACCGGGAGCCCAAGATTGTGGATAACTGCAAGGTCCACAGTAGATAGAAAAAGGAGTACAATAGGAGCATATCGGTAATCCAAAAGAATACTTCTTTATTACATCACATATAATAATACACAAGTGTGAAAAAATCTCATCATAGAAATATTAAACATGACAACGTACAAGGATGATAAAAACGTACATGAGTGGATAACCCCCCGGTGTGCACTGACTATGGGACCAATACACCAGCTGAAAAATCAAAGCATGCTGCTATAGATGTAAGATGTGAATCCACAAGGCCCAATGGCATGATAGTGATAGAGATTATACTCAGCAGCGCTTACCAGTATAGAGGCCCAGAGCCAGGCGCACCGGATGCGATCCACGAACGCGACCCCCGACGCGCGTTTCGCCCACAAGTTGAATAGCTTTGTCAAGGATAGATAGTGTTTATCCGGGTTTGACATCATTAAATAGGGCCGGCCTGCCCCCACAAAAGGCATCACATGTGATCTCCCAGCCAATGGCAACGGGATCGTCGGTGCATGCGCATGTCCCACACACCAAGCACCGCGTCGCCGACAGCGTCATGCATCGCGAGGGCGCCTGGGAAAAAGGCCAGGACGCACGCGCAATGCAAGAAAGACGCCGCGACGAGGAGCGAGGAGAGAGACACAGCGCATGCGCACCACCGCCGTCAATCGGCTAAGGGATGTAAAGCCTCCCACTACTATGAACCCCAGCGCCGGATCTAACAGGAGGATGGAAAAGGCACAATATGGGATACAAAACAAGCATACCAACTCTCAAAAATAAATATTCAACAATAAATTAGAACACCACATGGGATCCAGGGTACTTGTCCAGTCTCAACGAAATGAGCCACATTACACACAGAACTCGTGTAGTCGTTTATATATTGAGGATGAGGTGGTGACGTTCCCATAAAGTTTGAAGGAGAGGTCCATTTCGGCCCGTATGATTAGAAAAACCCGGTTATTGCCGCAAATAACTAAAAGAAACAATAAACATATAGAAATGCATAAATAACAAATTAAAACACAATAAAACCTAAAACACACAGAGGATCCCAAACGGGGCCCACTCAAAAGGGGGAGATGTAAAAAGAATGGAGGGGCAACGAATGTAAATGAATTTCACATTATAATGTTACAGCAGGTGAACCAGTAGCAACATCAAAGACTTTCTAAATCTGAGAGGGGACCAAGCACAACGATAGGTGGAGACCCACGGATAATTTAGAGGAAAGAGGAAAAACTTAAGGACTCATTCAGTCCTTTAGGTGTCATGGTATCAAGCCGAATGATCCAACCTGCTTCCCGCTGGGCAAGAGTCTTCTTATAATTCCCACCCCTAGCTCCTAGGTGGATACTCTCGATGCCCCTGACCCGAAGAGACCCCGCATCACAGTTGTGAAATTGTTTAAAGTGGTGGGGAATAGTCTTCAGGTCAGAGGCATCGTCCAAGGCCCGCGCTGCCCGTATGTCCCTAACGTGTTCACGAACGCGTACCCGTAGCTCCCTAGATGTTAGTCCAATATAGATTAAGTGACACACACATGTGGCATAATAAACCACGTTGGATGTACTACACGTGATGTGCTGCCTAATTGAGAATTCTTTACTGCCATTGGAAGATTTAAAAGTTGTGGCCCTCTCGATATTCTCACATGCCAGGCAGTGACCACATTGGAACGAGCCAAGCGACGGGCCCCTTGATCCAAAGGGATTAACCATGGGGGGGACATAATGACTGCGGACCAGCAAGCTACTAAGGTTAGGGGATCTTTTAGCGGTCATTAGCGGGAAGTCGCCCAAAGCCTGGGCTAGAGAGGGCTCAGTCATCAAAACCGACCAGTGTTTCTTTAATATGTCCCTCATATTGGATCATTCGTGATTATATGTTGCGATAAACCTGGTCTTGTCTGGGTCAGTTTTCCTCCTCCGTTCGCCATCATTTATGTACAATAGGTCCCTACGGGGTGTCCTCCTAGCCCTCTCAAAGCCTCGTCTAATGCTTCTGCGGCTATATCCGCGATCCATGAAGCGCCCCTCAAGTACACCAGCCTGTGCAAAAAACTTTTCATCCGTAGAACAGATCCGCCTCATTCTTAGGAACTGTCCGACCGGGATAGCCCCAATGGTGGTATAGTTGTGTGCAGAATCGGCACACAAAAGAGCATTGACTGCAGTCGACTTTCTGTAGACGTCAGTCTGGATCCGACGCATATCGTCGACCTCCAGCCTGACGTCCAGGAAATCGATCTGCTGCGGATCAAAGTTATATGTCAATCTGATGTTAAAAGTATTCTCATTAAGTTGACTCATAAAATCCCCGAGCTGCTGCGCCGTACCCCCCCACAAAAACAGGACATCATCGATATACCTGAGCCAGCACAGCACACGGTCCGCGGCCCGCACACCCCCGTCGCCAAAAATGTACCTCTCCCATGAGCCCAGGAAGAGATTGGCGTACGAAGGTGCACAGGCCGCGCCCATGGCTGTGCCACGCCTCTGCAGGTAAAACCAGTCCTTAAAAATGAAAAAATTGTGGGTCAGGATAAAGCGCAGCAGCTCGAGGATTAACTCACACATGGGGCCACCCAAGTCGGAGGTCCCCAAGAAGAGGCGGACTGCAGCTAGACCGTGTTCATGATCGATACACGTATATAAGGTCTGCACATCGGCGGTGACCAGGAGGACGCCAGGGTCCACAAGGACGCCGTCAACCCGTGAAAGGACGTCCGTCGTGTCTCTGACATAAGATGGTAATACCTCGACCAGTGGCTTAAGGTAAAAGTCGATGAATTTACAGATGGGATCACATAATCCCTCAATACCAGACACGATCGGACGCCCCGGTGGATTGACGGCGTCCTTGTGGATCTTTGGAAGCAAATAGAAGGTTGGTACCTTCGGCGACCTCACCGTCAGACCCTCCAGGACCTTCCTATCTATGATCCCCTCATCAAAAGCCCTCCCAAGGATGGCCTGCAGCTGAGAAGCGAAGGAAGATAGAGGATTATAAGTCAGCTTCGTATAGGTAGTAGTATCCCTCAGCTGATGGAAGGCCTCTTTTTCATATTTGTCGCACGGCCAGATGACTATGTTCCCCCCTTTGTCTGCTGGCTTAATGACAATGTCCTTAAAGGACTGTAACTCCCTAATTGCATTTCTCTGTTTGAATGAGAGATTGTCAAATTTACGTCTTGAAGATAGACGTTTAAAATCTTCAGTGACCAATCGAGTAAATATGTCCACAGCTGGACACAGAGACAAAGGGGGGAACCTAGTCGATCTGGGCATGCATGCAGGCGGAAACCTACCTTGAGGAGTACTGGATTGTTCCTCTAAGAGATCTTCCAAAGCCTGCAATGCCTCCCTCTCCGCCTCAGATGCAGGCCCCTGGGCATGATGGTTTTTATAATGTAATTTCTTTAAAACAAGTTTCCGGGAGAACAGATGGAGGTCCTTCACAGCTGAGAAAAAATCAAAAGAATTAGTCGGAGAGAAATTTAACCCCTTGCTTAGAACCTCAATCTGGACATCCGAGAGGGACCGTGTCGATAGATTTAGTACCTGAAGGTCTGTACGATTACTTGTTCCCTGTTGCTTGCTGGCCGCAGTCATGGCCTTGGAAGCCTGCCGTGTGACGATTTTTTTAGCATGTGGATTGGATCCAGATTGTTCACCTCTGGTCTCCATACGTGGGGTATACCTATCCTCAGATGGAGCATTAGACCGTGTTGATCTGGAGCGGGATCTGGAGCTTGAGAAGTTTCTAAAACGGGGACGTGACCGATCATCCAGGCCCCGCCATCTATAGACGTTGGAGGTCTGTTTGTCGTTAACATCCCGTTTGAACTTTTTGGCCTTTAATCCTTGAATTTCATTAACCCATTTCTGCATTTCTATGTCCACATCATCATTAAGTTTTTTAATGGCATCCCCAGACATATCTTTTTTAAGTTTGGTTTGAATAGCCTCAATCTCTGCTTCAATCTCCCCAAGTTTGGAAGAGTCCAAGCCCTTCAATAAGTCCATAAAACCAAAGGAGCAGGTATTCGAAAGTTCCTCCCACTTATTTTTAAAATCTTCATCAGTAATAGGAAAAGAGGGAAAAACCTGGATTCTCAATCCACGAGGGATGAGTCCCCCTTCCAGATATTTTTCAAAATATGCGTGGTTCCACCAAACCTTTGTCCTCTTTTTCAAGAGATCTTTAAAACGCCCAATAGTCTCCTGCAAATCAGCACTCGACCCCTCCAAACCCCCGTTAAAACCATCCTTGAAGGTATCATTAATTTGAGCACGCCATGTAGAATCGCGTGCCCTGAAGTCCATAATAGGCCTGTAAAAAACTGTGATAAACACAGAGACAATGATAGTAACAAAACCAGGCAGCATAATATAAACACTAGAGGAGAGAAAGGCGCTAGATAGCGCCAAAAGACCCCTCACCAAACACAAGAACCAACTCCATATAGCTAATAGAAAAAGGAGTACAATAGGAGCATATCGGTAATCCAAAAGAATACTACTTTATTACATCACATATAATAATACACAAGTGTGAAAAAATCTCATCATAGAAATATTAAACATGACAACGTACAAGGATGATAAAAACGTACATGAGTGGATAACCCCACAGTAGAACTGGAGGGCATAGGACTGTATGTTAATTGTCCATACCATACCTGTGGAAAAGCAGCAAATAGAGCCTGGAGTCACCATGTCAGAGACCCCCTAGAGTACAGCTCTAGCTTCCTGCTGTGCAGGTACTGTCCCAAGACAGGAGAGAAAAAAGAGCACCTTGCCAATGAACTACAGGTATCAAGGGACCAGAAAACCAATGCATAGAGGAAGGCTCCCAACCAGACCTGCCAAGGGAGATTACCACTTTTTTTCAGGCTGCCTGGACTCCTGCACCTGTTGCCGGTACCCTGTTACCATCAGTAAACCAGGTAAAGACTGCAACTCTGTGTCATCCGTTATTTACCGGCAACCTACTATCCTTGCCATACACCTTGGGAGCCCTGGGGTCCCCACTTCAATTGTGGGAAGCGTCACCATCTTGCTGCTGCAACAACATCACCCCAGAGGACCCTTTTAAGCAGCATTGGTCCCTCTGACCGAGAGCCACAGGTGGCGTCATGAATTGACTTTATCACCAAATTCCCCTTAAAGACTTTTCCCCTTTTATTGAGTGCCCAGGCCACGGATCAGGTCGCAGGCACCGTGACATCCCCTTTAAGAGCGACCGGACTCGGTACCGAGTATCCCCATTGCCCTGGTGGGCGACTCATCCTTTTGGCGTCATGAACAGGATTTCATGCCAAGAAAAGCCGGAAGTGAAGAGGCCGTGCAGCAACGCCGCATGTAAGGATGCCGCAAAGTGCTGGAAGGAGGACCAGGGAGCACCCCACCATGCGCAGGAGGAACCGCCGCAGACGGTGTGCAGGAGAGACACTGGGCCTCTACAAGGTTAGCAAGGGGACATGTCTGACCCAGGCGGAGAATTAGCGTTGTCGCAGCCGCAGGCCCAATGATGCACCCACACCCGCGCGGTGGTCGTAGCCGCGGGTCCAGTAATGCCACTAGGCCCGACAGTGCCTGCAGCTACTACAAGCCGGATGGACCCTGCCACAGTAACGGCTCCCATAATACCGCTATCCATGCCCTGTATACCAGGAGCGGCCTTGCTTCCACAATATTCAGGGGAGTGCCATACACTCAGTGACTTTAAGGAAAGGCTCTGCAGCCTATTTGAGGTCTATTCCCTGACAGAACATCAAAAGGTCAGCATCCTAACTGGCCAACTGATTGGCGCAGCCTTAGGAGAAGTAAAATCCTGGCCAAATATGGAAAAATGAACTGTGCAGCAGATATTTACCAAACTTAAAACCACTTTTGACACCCCCACCGCTGCAGAAATTAAAATGAGGTTTTTTTGGATGCAAACAATGGGCACAGGATAGCATACGGGTCTATGCCCTTAATATGCAAGAGGCACTACGGGCCATCAAACAGGTTGACCCTAACAGCGTGCAGGATGGGGACAGGCTCTTAAAGGAACAGTTCATTGAAGGGCTCCTGTCTTACACCCACAGGACTCAGCTACGCATCCTGGTCTTGCAAAACACTGACCTGGACTTTCCACAGTTTAAAGACAGGGCCATCCGGGTGCTGCATGAGCCTCAGCTCAACCTCACAGTGCCCCCTAGGCGTCCAGCCCTCATGTACCACCAGGAGGTGGAACCCTGCCATAAGGTATCTGTTGAGGCCGACGCTCAGATCCTGGATGATGACCTCTCCACAGGACTATGCCTCCAGGTGCAGGAACTGACTAAAAGCGTAGCTGCACTAGCCAAGACCGTTCAGTACCTACAGGAACCCCCAAAGGAGATCAAGCTGTCTTCCAGACCAAAAGACATCCCCTGGAGACGACAGAAGAGGATCCCGCTGACGAGAGGAAGACACAACAACCGATATCATCAGGACGGAGGACCCATCTGCTGCCCCTGCAACAAGGCAGAACATATTGCAAGGTACTGCTATTTAAACGAGCGACCCCTGGGTCAGAGGGGCAACCACCTGGAATAAGATGACCAGGCCCACAAAATTGGCGGGACAAATTCGTCAGAGGATGACCAGTTCTCCCCATTGTGATCCACGGCATCCCGATGAGCGCTTTATTGGACACTGGCTCTCAGGTGACGACTATGCCTTAAATTGTCCATAAACGTTATTGGGCTGACTCAGACATCCGTGGCCCAGATAGTGATTTGACAAAAGTAGCCAGTAATGGTCAGCCTTTGCCACAGTTGGGGTACAAGGAGGTCACCATTAAGGTGGGGCAGGTAGAATTGAAGGCCCAAGGACTGATGACTGTTGATATTGATCGACATGAATGTAACCCCATGATGACCTTAGGTACTAATGTCAATGAACATTGTCTTGCTGAGGTTATTGTCTTGTTACAACAGGTGGCCGAGACTGCTGGTACCAGTGAGCATCGTGTCCTGCAAAAAGAAATCAGAGCACTGGCGCAGAGACAACAGGTAAAATTGTCTGGTGGAGAAGCTGGACGTGTCACAGTGAGTAATCTAATCCCCATTGCAATACCCCCAGGAGTGAAATGTTAATATGGTGTCGGGCAGTAATAGGCCTCAGAGGTAAAGATTACCAGACCCTGGTAGAACCTGTGTATTCAGACAGTAGGCCTACAATCCTGACAGCCAAAGGGGTGGTTGATGTCCGCAAGGGGAGAGTACCAGTACTTGTCCTTAATAGTGTTGAGTATTCCGATACTGCAATATCGGGTATCAGCCGATATTCGCGGTATCGGAGTTCCGATACTCAGTTCCAATACTTTTAGAATATCGAATACTGGAATCGGAAGTTCCTATAATGCAATGAGCCAGTTTGATTTTATTCAGCCAATGAGGAATCCTAAGAAGTGTGGGCACATCCTGTTATACATGTTAGGCATGTTAACTAATGGCATGGCTGTCATTGCCTGCTGAAATGATGTCATGATGCACTATAAAAGCCGCCGCCGCCATTTTGGGTTCACTCTGCTGTGAATTTACTTAGGGACAGGACGCTGCTGTTCTGACTCTGAGGGACAGTTTGAGCTGCGATTTGCTTTATTGTGCTTTACCCAGGCTACTTTAGCACCCGCTGTGTGAGAAGCTTTCTTTTGCCTTGCAGCGCTGTTCACGGCTCAGCGTGCGTCACTGCCTCATACATTGTCCTTTTTTGCATTAGTCTTGCTCATTTTTCCTGATTTCTCCTATTAGTGTGGTTCCATCCATATCCAGCTAGATTGCTTGCAAACACTATATAGGAGTAGATAGAGAAGCCTTTCTGCTGGCTTGTGCCCTGCAGCCCCATCCAGATTAGAATTAGCCTACCTTTTTAAAGCCTCATCCATTGCATTGTAATAGCTACAAAAAGTTTGTGATACTATCGGTTTTACATCTTTGGGCACATCCAGTGTCTTTTTGTGCAAAAAAAAAAGTTAATAAAGTACACCAAACACTCCACTTTACAGTTGTGTAGGCCACATTAGCTCATATTAAAGTCTAGTCCACACTTTATAAAATTAGTGTTTCTTATACCTGTTAGCAGCTGTTCAGGAATAAGCACACTAAGCCCTTAGTACTTTTCTGCCTATCTTTATCAGTCTACCAAGATGAAGAAGGCAGGGGGTGAGGCACGTGGTCGTGGGCGTGGAGTTTCTGCAGTGAGAGGATGTGGGGATTCTGTGCCTGCTGCGGGCACCAGTGACTCAGCATCCCCCAGTTTTAACAGGGAACAGTCCTTTATGCGCAGCTTTGTAGGAGCTCGCCGTACCCCACTGCTGCGGGACGAACAAATTGAAGCCGTTGTCAGATGGATGGGAGCTAACGCATCGACTTCAATTAGTTCCAGATCCTCTCAGGTCCAGAGCACTGAAGAGCACCCATCTGTCTCTTCACCACCTGCCAAATTGCCCAGGCAGTCAGAGAGCCCTGGACAGGAGACATCTCTGCTTCAGTTCTCTGAATCTGTTGGCTTGGAAAGAGGGGGCCATCCAAGCAGCATTCGAGAATTTGAAGAAGAGGTAGTATGCAGTGATGCGCAACAGCTTTGTCTCTCTGAATCTGAAGAGGCGGGTGGGCCAGTGCCTATGGTCAGCACACCTCATTACGCATCTAACATATGCGAACATGGGGGCTCAGCACAGCACGTACAGGTCACGTATCACCTTTATTCATTACCATTTGGATGCAACATGGAGTCAGGCTTAGACATGTATTGTATATGCAGCAGCACTTTTTATTGAGAATTGTACGGCTACTATTGTGAAGACTGTTTGATAGGGCGTAGTCAGAACTATACTAGTTTGCACTGGCATCTAAATATAGGGTGTATAGCACTGTTCTGGTCCCTACCAGTAATCACTAAGGTGGCTTATATATTTTACTACTAGCCATTAATCTGGTACAGTTGTCCTCTAAATGTATGTGCAATAGTCCAATATATACATTTTATCCATGTATGCAAATTTAAGAGTTGCAACTAGATGTGGTATCGTACCTGCACCTACTGTGGTTTTGCATGTGCATCTCCATTTTTTATATGACTTTTTTATACTATTGTGGTTAAAGAGAATTATTTTCTATAATGAAGAATTTTTGTACTAGATTTATGACTATTGCTTCCGTGTTCACATATGTTGGATTTCATGGTTTTTTGGAAGTGTCATGTAGATAGGCCATGTTCTATCTTTTTGGGTATACTCATTACGCATCTAATGATGAGACTCAGGTGCCACTTTCTGGTGTGTACTGTGCAGTCGAGACTACCCAGGAGAAGCAGTCATTTGAAGAGGGTAGTGTAGATGATGAGGTCCTTGACCCATCATGGCGTGTGGTACAGGAAGGTGGTAGGAGCAGCTCTGAGGAAGAGATTCCCCGAATGGCCAAAAAAGGAGGAAGAGAGAGGGGGCAGACTCGGTTGCCTGTAGCCTCCACTTCAGCACCCATTAGGAGCATGCCTCTTCCAAAACCCAAATTGGGCGCTCCCAAGACTTGCAGTGCCTGGTCCTATTTTGACACAGTTGCAGATGACATTTGCTTTGTCAAATGCAAGCTGTGTAATCAGAAAGTGAAAAGAGGGAAAAGTGTCAGCAACCTCAATACCACAAATATGTGGAAACATGTGCGGACCAAGCACATGGTGGAGTTACAAAGACACACTGAAGACCTAAGCCAACCTACAGCGCCACCTACCACCTCTTCAGCTCGTGTTGTAGCCTCTTCCTCCAGCTCACACACAGCTGGTTCGGCTTCCTCACAGGATCGCCATGGAAGAACCTCTGTCACTGTTGTACAGAGACACAGTGTCATTCCACCCACAGCACCAAGTTACCTGTCATCCTCACACTCCTAGGCCAGTCTACAGCCATCGGTACCACAGGCATCGGAGAAAAGGCACTCATACTCGGCAAACCACCCCCGAGCACAGGCTCTGAATGCTGGCATTGCAAAACTACTGTCCCTTGAAATGCTCTCATTCAGGTTGGTGGAGACTGACACCTTCCGTAACTTCATGGCATTGGCAGTCCCACAATATAACGTGCCCAACCGCTTTTATTTCAGCAGGCAAGACGTCCCTGCCCTGCAAAAGCATGTGGAGGGAAAAATTAAACATGCGCTACTAAATGCTGTCAGTAGCAAGGTCCACCTGACCACCGATGCGTGGACCAGTAACCATGGACAGGGACGATATCTTTCCCTCACTGCCCATTGGGTACATGTTGTGGAGCCGGGTACAGATCTTGAGAGTGGCACTGTACGTGTTCTGCCAACTCCAGGGAAGGAAGGAATCCAGTCTGTACACATTGACTCCTCCTCATACTCCAGTTCCTCTGAATCAGCGCTGCAGGAGCCGTCACAGTCTTCCTCCACATGGACCCGTGAACGCTTACCTGTTATGACCAATATGAGCATAGCAGTGGCCAAACGTCAACAGGCCGTATTGAAATTAATTTCTTTGGGGAATCGAAGCCACACAGCGCAGGAGCTCTGGAATGCCATCAAGCAGCACAGCGACGTGTGGTTTGTGCCAGCGAATCTCCAGCCAGGCATGGTAGTGTGTGACAATGGCCGAAATCTGGTGGCAGCTCTGGGCTTAGGCAACCACACTCACATCCCATGTCTGGCACATCTGCTCAGTAGACGTTTCGGTCAAACATAGACCTTCATCAATGTACTATAACAGAAAAAATAATATATATAACAAAATCAAAATAAAGTATTTACATATTACACCCATATGTGGGTCAAAGATAGGCAGATTAATACATGAACCTAGCAGTGTATGGTTATGTACAGGAGCACGAGATTTATAAGAAGATAACCAAATTAAATGTCCAAGCATCATAGTAAATCCTAGCATGAAGATAAGAGACGTGCTCTAACTGAGTGAGGTCAATGAGCGTGTTACTGCTATTAGTGAGACCGACGTGTCATGCAATGGACAAGTACCTACCCTCTCAAGAATCCCAGATTATAGGGGGTCACAATAGTAATAGTGAGCGGAAACCTGTGGTGGCACGAAAAAGGAATAACACAAGACTCCTATATTATACTGGCCGAGATGTGACTACAATGAGTAGTGAGGAATAGGCGTTACCTACCCTGCTTGCTGCAGTAGATAAAGGGGCCTGAGATCGGCACTATGGGGTTAAAATAATGATAGCCATAATGCAAAAGAAAGCAGGTTTGTGCGATCTCCGAAATACTTGCTGTGCGCACACATAACTTACCCGGTGATAGGCTGTATGGGACGCGGTGTCCACCGCTAGTTCAGAAGGTGAGGAGAGCTCACCCGGGCAGCCTTAAAAAGGCGCGCTAGAAGGAGACGCGCTACAGGAAGCGTCTGACCGGAAGTGACGTCGGGTGCCTGTATAACATAGTGCGTTCCATCTAGGGAAGGTGGGCGGAGATATGCGCTCCACCCGGAGCATGCGCAGAGAGAATAATAACCTGCTACTACGATAGTGAGTCTGTAAGGTGGCGTTTAACACAGGATATAAGTGAATGTGCCATCCTAAACAGGCGTGATGGTGTACCGCTAGTTTATACTCCTGGTGACAGTTGAAAAGAGTGAGAGTGGGTGTGCTGATCTTGATCACAAGAAATTAATATAGACGATTCTGTAAAAGAAATATATAGTTAGTACAATGAATAGAGGAGTAGATTACACATACATAACAATGCAGCAGAGAGACTAGAAAAACAATGAAATTGTTTCATCAAGCCATAAAAGATCCAATATCATACTCTCTATTTAGACCCATAGGGGTTAAGGTCTGCAATTCATGGATCCAATATGCTTCTCTCTTTTTGAGCAGGTTCACCCTATCGCCCCCTCTACGTAGCGGTGTAACCTGCTCCAAAGCCTGAAACTTGAGTTGGGCGACAGTATGTCCTTGTGTTATGAAATGATGTGGAATAGGCAACAATGTATTTTTGCATCTGATCGTGGATTTATGTTTGGAGATTCGGTCTCTTATGGATTGTGTTGTTTCTCCAATATAACACAATCCACACGGACATTTTAGTAAATAGACCACAAAAGATGTGTCGCAAGTGAAGTATCCTTTGATATTGTATTGTTTCCCATTGTGGGGATGGTAAAAGGTAGAACCTCTCGTGACGTTGTTGCACTGTGTACATTGCAAACAAGGAAATGTCCCATATTTCGGGTTGGTGAGAAAACGTTGTTTTGGCGTCTGTTGTGTTGTGCCTATATCAGCCCTAACTAACTTGTCTCTAATGTTCCGTGGTCTCCTGAAGCAGGGAAGGAAAGGTTCCTTAAATTCCTTAATCCTAGGGTGAGCTGTCCCTAGGATGTGCCAGTAGCGTCTTATGGACCTATGTAGAATGTATGACAGGGGATGGTAGTCATGGACAAACGGAATGCGATCTTTAGCATTGGCTCTGGTAGTGGGGATGGTTTCTGATGTGTTTAGAGTTGGGGGCGGATAGCCTCTTTCAAGGAATTTGGAACGCATCTCATCCAATCGTTGTGTCTGTTTAGTTTTGTCAGAGACTATCCTATGGACCCTTTTAAATTGCGATTTGGGAATGGAATTTTTCATTCTGGTGGGATGGAAGCTGTGGTAGTGAAGGAGACTGTTGCGGTCTGTTGGTTTTGTGAAGAGGTCTGTAGAGAGTTCTCCCTCATCATTCTTACAGACTAGTGTGTCTAAGAAATTAACCTCTTTCTGATTATACGACATTGTAAAATCAAGACCAGGCCATGATGTTTTTAGAAAAAGAAAGAAAGTTTTCAACGTTTCTTCTGGGCCATCCCAGATACAAAATATATCATCGATATATCTCTTCCACACTAAGGCATGGGTCTGGAATAGGTTGTTGGTGTAAATGGAACTCTCCTCATAGTCAGCCATGTAGCAGTTAGCATATGGAGGTGCTGCGTTACTGCCCATGGCGGTCCCACGCGTTTGTAAAAAGAATTGATCTTCAAACAGAAAAAAATTCTTAGTCAAAATGATAGAAAGTAAGTCACAGCAGAGATTAATTTGTACTAGATCCATCTTGGAGGATGTGAGTAGGGTCCTGACCGATTTTATCCCCTCAATGTGCGGTATCGATGTATATAGGTCCTTGACATCAAATGTCACCAAAAACGCTTCTTTTGAAATAGTGGTGAGGTTTTGGATAAGTTCTAAAAATTTACCCGTATCCAGTAGGAAGGAACGGGTTTGTTGGATCAGAGGTGTGAGGATCTTTTCTATAAATTTTGAAATTGGTGATAGGACAGATTCTGTCGAGGCGACAATAGATCTGCCTGGTGGATTGTCCAAATTTTTATGGATCTTTGGCAAGATATAAAATACCGGAGTAATAGGATTCTGTTTAGTAAGGTATTCACAAGTCTTTTGATCTAATACACCCTCCTCGCAGTATTTTGTGAGGGTATCTTTGATCATATTCTTGATTATGTTAGTGGGATCCCTATCCAGGGGGGTATAGATGGATGTGTCATGTAATTGGCGATACGCCTCTTGAATATACTTGACGTTATCCATAACCACTATCCCACCCCCTTTATCCGCTGGTTTGATAATTATGCCCTTATCGGTTTGTAGGGAATTAAGAGCTTGTTGATCAAGAGAGGTGAGGTTCGACGGTACTTTTAACCTTCCTCTATCAAAATCCTGTCTTAGTCTGTGAAAAGAGTTATTCACAAATGTAATGAATGTTTCTAATGCATTAGATCCTAATGGGGGTCTATAATGGCTCTTGTTTCTAAGTCCGAGACTACTAGATGTTAGAAGTTTTCCCGTGGGGATCACGGAAGGTCGAGGTATGATATCAGACTCAGAGAAGTGTACCTTTAGTCTGAGTAAGCGGTAAAACCTCTGTAGGTCCATCTCTAGATTAAATGTGTTAAGCCTATAGCTAGGACAAAAAGACAAGCCCTTTTGTAATATCTGATATTCTTCCACACTTAAGGATTTTGAAGATATATTAATTACAAGGGGGTTTGTACCTGGGACCGGGTTATCCGCATGAAGTCCGTATTTCTCTGAATGTCTCTTTCCCCGGCGGGTCTTCTTCTTCTTTGGCTCCTCTCTTGCCCTAAAAAACGACCCGTGGGGGGTGGTCTGTCGTGTCGCTCTTGGTCTGACCCTGAGGTTGAGATGTCCGTAGTCGATCTGTAGTTGGAGCGTGAGGAGAAGGTTCCGGAGTTAAAGCTGTCTCGCCATTTATAGACTCTTTTATTTTCGTAATCCTCTGCGTCCCTTATGAATTTAGATCTCTTCCGTGCTTCAGTGTCCCGTCGGTGTTGATCAATGACCGTCTTGATTTTACCTTTGAGTTCAGCAAATTCCTCAACCGTAGAGGATGCAGTCAGTTGATTCTCGATATTCGCGATCTGTTCCTTACTCCGGGTGATCCCCAGGTGCAGATGCTCTAACGTGAGAGTCATAAGATCGAAAGAACATTTGTTTAGAATTTTTTCGAAACGAGAACAGAAATCAGGTGAGTCACTGAAAAGGGTTGGGCGTAAGGGGACCCTCAAACCCCTAGGTATTCTCTGAACCTTAAGATATTCAGTCAGTGTTGTGCAGTGAAGTTCAAGGTTCGTGCAGCGCCTTAATTCCCTTTCCAGGTCACGTCCCCTTGTCTCTCTAGGGGGAACTCTCAGGAAATCAGTGGATGCCGTGGACTGTGCTATGATGCTGGACGTTTCCTCTGCATTATATGAGAAGGTGAGTGATGTCATGACCCAGAGAAGCGTGCTCTGAAGCACGGAAGAGATCTAAATTCATAAGGGACGCAGAGGATTACGAAAATAAAAGAGTCTATAAATGGCGAGACAGCTTTAACTCCGGAACCTTCTCCTCACGCTCCAACTACAGATTGACTACGGACATCTCAACCTCAGGGTCAGACCAAGAGCGACACGACAGACCACCCCCCACGGGTCGTTTTTTAGGGCAAGGGAGGAGCCAAAGAAGAAGAAGACCCGCCGGGGAAAGAGACATTCAGAGAAATACGGACTTCATGCGGATAACCCGGTCCCAGGTACAAACCCCCTTGTAATTAATATATCTTCAAAATCCTTAAGTGTGGCAGAATATCAGATATTACAAAAGGGCTTGTCTTTTTGTCCTAGATATAGGCTTAACACATTTAATCTAGAGATGGACCTACAGAGGTTTTACCGCTTACTTAGACTAAAGGTACACTTCTCTGAGTCTGATATCATACCTCGACCTTCCGTGATCCCCACGGGAAAACTTCTAACATCTAGTAGTGTCGGACTTAGAAACAAGAGCCATTATAGACCCCCATTAGGATCTAATGCATTAGAAACATTCATTACATTTGTGAATAACTCTTTTCACAGACTAAGACAGGATTTTGATAGAGGAAGGTTAAAAGTACCGTCGAACCTCACCTCTCTTGATCAACAAGCTCTTAATTCCCTACAAACCGATAAGGGCATAATTATCAAACCAGCGGATAAAGGGGGTGGGATAGTGGTTATGGATAAGGTCAAGTATATTCAAGAGGCGTATCGCCAATTACATGACACATCCATCTATACCCCCCTGGATAGGGATCCCACTAACATAATCAAGAATATGATCAAAGATACCCTCACAAAATACTGCGAGGAGGGTGTATTAGATCAAAAGACTTGTGAATACCTTACTAAACAGAATCCTATTACTCCGGTATTTTATATCTTGCCAAAGATCCATAAAAATTTGGACAATCCACCAGGCAGACTTATTGTCGCCTCGACAGAATCTGTCCTATCACCAATTTCAAAATTTATAGAAAAGATCCTCACACCTCTGATCCAACAAACCCGTTCCTTCCTACTGGATACGGGTAAATTTTTAGAACTTATCCAAAACCTCACCACTATTTCAAAAGAAGCGTTTTTGGTGACATTTGATGTCAAGGACCTATATACATCGATACCGCACATTGAGGGGATAAAATCGGTCAGGACCCTACTCACATCCTCCAAGATGGATCTAGTACAAATTAATCTCTGCTGTGACTTACTTTCTATCATTTTGACTAAGAATTTTTTTCTGTTTGAAGATCAATTCTTTTTACAAACGCGTGGGACCGCCATGGGCAGTAACGCAGCACCTCCATATGCTAACTGCTACATGGCTGACTATGAGGAGAGTTCCATTCACACCAACAACCTATTCCAGACCCATGCCTTAGTGTGGAAGAGATATATCGATGATATATTTTGTATCTGGGATGGCCCAGAAGAAACGTTGAAAACTTTCTTTCTTTTTCTAAAAACATCATGGCCTGGTCTTGATTTTACAATGTCGTATAATCAGAAAGAGGTTAATTTCTTAGACACACTAGTCTGTAAGAATGATGAGGGAGAACTCTCTACAGACCTCTTCACAAAACCAACAGACCGAAACAGTCTCCTTCACTACCACAGCTTCCATCTCACCAGAATGAAAAATTCCATTCCCAAATCGCAATTTAAAAGGGTCCATAGGATAGTCTCTGACAAAACTAAACAGACACAACGATTGGATGAGATGCGTTCCAAATTCCTTGAAAGAGGCTATCCGCCCCCAACTCTAAACACATCAGAAACCATCCCCACTACCAGAGCCAATGCTAAAGATCGCATTCCGTTTGTCCATGACTACCATCCCCTGTCATACATTCTACATAGGTCCATAAGACGCTACTGGCACATCCTAGGGACAGCTCACCCTAGGATTAAGGAATTTAAGGAACCTTTCCTTCCCTGCTTCAGGAGACCACGGAACATTAGAGACAAGTTAGTTAGGGCTGATATAGGCACAACACAACAGACGCCAAAACAACGTTTTCTCACCAACCCGAAATATGGGACATTTCCTTGTTTGCAATGTACACAGTGCAACAACGTCACGAGAGGTTCTACCTTTTACCATCCCCACAATGGGAAACAATACAATATCAAAGGATACTTCACTTGCGACACATCTTTTGTGGTCTATTTACTAAAATGTCCGTGTGGATTGTGTTATATTGGAGAAACAACACAATCCATAAGAGACCGAATCTCCAAACATAAATCCACGATCAGATGCAAAAATACATTGTTGCCTATTCCACATCATTTCATAACACAAGGACATACTGTCGCCCAACTCAAGTTTCAGGTTTTGGAGCAGGTTACACCGCTACGTAGAGGGGGCGATAGGGTGAACCTGCTCAAAAAGAGAGAAGCATATTGGATCCATGAATTGCAGACCTTAACCCCTATGGGTCTAAATAGAGAGTATGATATTGGATCTTTTATGGCTTGATGAAACAATTTCATTGTTTTTCTAGTCTCTCTGCTGCATTGTTATGTATGTGTAATCTACTCCTCTATTCATTGTACTAACTATATATTTCTTTTACAGAATCGTCTATATTAATTTCTTGTGATCAAGATCAGCACACCCACTCTCACTCTTTTCAACTGTCACCAGGAGTATAAACCAGCGGTACACCATCACGCCTGTTTAGGATGGCACATTCACTTATATCCTGTGTTAAACGCCACCTTACAGACTCACTATCGTAGTAGCAGGTTATTATTCTCTCTGCGCATGCTCCGGGTGGAGCGCATATCTCCGCCCACCTTCCCTAGATGGAACGCACTATGTTATACAGGCACCTGACGTCACTTCCGGTCAGACGCTTCCTGTAGCGCGTCTCCTTCTAGCGCGCCTTTTTAAGGCTGCCCGGGTGAGCTCTCCTCACCTTCTGGACTAGCGGTGGACATCGCGTCCCATACAGCCTATCACCGGGTAAGCTATGTGTGCGCACAGCAAGTATTTCGGAGATCGCACAAACCTGCTTTCTTTTGCATTATGGCTATCATTATTTTAACCCCATAGTGCCGATCTCAGGCCCCTTTATCTACTGCAGCAAGCAGGGTAGGTAACGCCTATTCCTCACTACTCATTGTAGTCACATCTCGGCCAGTATAATATAGGAGTCTTGTGTTATTCCTTTTTCGTGCCACCACAGGTTTCCGCTCACTATTACTATTGTGACCCCCTATAATCTGGGATTCTTGAGAGGGTAGGTACTTGTCCATTGCATGACACGTCGGTCTCACTAATAGCAGTAACACGCTCATTGACCTCACTCAGTTAGAGCACGTCTCTTATCTTCATGCTAGGATTTACTATGATGCTTGGACATTTAATTTGGTTATCTTCTTATAAATCTCGTGCTCCTGTACATAACCATACACTGCTAGGTTCATGTATTAATCTGCCTATCTTTGACCCACATATGGGTGTAATATGTAAATACTTTATTTTGATTTTGTTATATATATTATTTTTTCTGTTATAGTACATTGATGAAGGTCTATGTTTGACCGAAACGTCTACTGTATGTACTCTCCTAAATAAAATCTCACTGCATCCAACTAAGTGTGTGCCAAGTTTATCTTCTACACTATATGGTTTGGGCGCCTACTTGAGCACCACTGATATTAGCTGTGCCTACGGTTATTATTCTATATGGCACATCTGCTCAACTTGGTCGTGCAGAGTTTTTTGAGGGACTATCCGGATCTTGATGCACTGCTGCACAAGGTCCGCATAGAGTGTGCTCACTTGCGGCATTCCAGCATGGCAAGATTGCGCATTGCAGCTCTGCAGCACCGATTCCGCCTTCCGGAACATAACATCATATGTGACCTACCCATCAGGTGGAATTCAACCTTACATATGTTGGAAAGGTTGTGTGAGCAGCAGGCAGCAGTAATGGAGTACCAGCTGCATCAGGCACAAACAAGTCGCACTGCGCACCGTTCACCCTTCACCACCACTGAGTGGGCCTCTATGAAGGACATCTGCCACATTTTGCGTGCCTTCGATGATTCCACATGGATGGCGAGTGCAGATGATGCACTAGTCAGCATGACTATCCCCCTTATCTGCCTGCTTGAAAAAACACTGCAAGCGCTAAGGGAGGAGGTTGTGGGAGAGGTGGAGGATGAGGAGTCACAAATGCCATCTGCTTCTGGACAGTCTGCGCAAAGTGGTTCCTCACAAAGGCCTAGGCAGGGGACACTTTGTGAGGAGGATGAGGAGGAAGACATCTGTCCAGAGGATGGAGGTGCACAATGCTCCAGTAGTCAGTATGTAGAGCGAGTGTGCGGTGATGCAGAGCAGGCAAAGATGACGCCTCAAGCAGGGGACAGCGTTTCTTGGCCAGTTGGCAGTCTGCAGGACATGGTTGATTTCATGCTGTAGTGTCTGAGAAACGACCGCCGCATCGCCCACATTCTCAACACGACTGATTATTGGGTGTAAACTCTCCTATATCCTAACTACCGGGACAACTTACAAAGCCTCATAACACCGTTGAACCGGTAGCGTAAAATGCGGTAGTACCAAGACACACTGGTGCATTCCACTATGTTCTCCATTCCACCTGAGAGCAGTGCTGCTAGTGCTTTGCAAAGCAGCTCAGTGCGTTGAGGCAGTGGAGGAAGCTCTGCACAAAGAGGGAGCAGAAGCAGCGCCTCAGCACAGGCAAGACCAATATAGCCCAAATGTGGCATAGTTTTGTGTCCCCACCACAAATGTCTAAACCATCACAGATGGCTCCAATCAGCAGGAGGCAACGTTTCCGTCAGATAGTGACAGACTACATTTCATGCCCTCTCAGTGTTTTCCCACACGGCTCTTCCCCCTTCAAGTTTTGGGACTCTAAGCTGGATACATGGCCAGAGCTTAGCCAGTATGCATTGGAGGTGCTGGCTTGCCCTGCTGCTAGTGTATTATCGGAATGCGTCTTTAGTGCCACAGGTGGTGTACTAACAGACCGTCGCATGCGACTAACCTCCGATAATGTTAGCCAACTTACTTTTCTGAAAATGAACAAGGCCTGGATCTAGCAGGAATTTGCCAATCCTCATCCAGTTTAAATAATTGGTTGGCAACAGTATCCAGGTCTCCTGTTGTGTTCATGTTTCTACCACCTGAACTGTAATCCCTGGGCTCCAACACCGCCAGTTACTGTTCAGAAGTGCCATCTGCACAGTCAACACATGCTCCAGTGTTATTGGGGTTCAGTAATGTCAGCTGATCCCCTGCTGTGTCCGGCAATCTCTCCTCCTACATCCACACTTACACTACTGCAGATATTAAACTTGCTCCAATTAGGCATCTCCCTCCACTCTGTTTCTAGTATTTACCCTGGGCTCCAACACCGCCAGTTGCTGCTCAGAAGTGCCGTCTGCACAGTCAACACTTGCTCCTGAGTTATTGGGGTTCAGTAACGTCAGCTGATCCCCTGCTGTGTGTCCGGAAATTTCTACTGCTCTGTCCACACTCACACTACTACAGATATTAAACTTGCTCCAATTAGGCCTCTGGCTACACTCTGTTTCTCCTGTAATCCCTGGGCTCCAACACCGCCAGTTGCTGCTCAGAAGTGCCGTCTTCACAGTCAACACTTTCTCCTGTGTTATTGGGGTTCAGTAACGTCAGCTGATCCCCTGCTGTGTGTCCGGAAATTTCTCCTGCTCCGTCCACACTCACACTACTACAGATATTAAACTTGCTCCAATTAGGCCTCTGGCTACCCTCTGTTTCTAGCATTGACCCAGGACTCCAACACCGCCAGTTGCTACTCAGAAGTACCATCTGCACAGTCAACACTTGCTCCTGTGTTATTGGGGTTCAGTAACGTCAGCTGGTCCCCTGCTGTGTGTCTGGCAATTTCTCCTGCTCCATCCACACTCACACTACTACAGATATTAAACTTCCTCCAATTAGGCCTCTGGCTACACTCTGTTTCTCCTGTAATCCCTGGGCTCCAACACCGCCAGTTGCTGCTCAAAAATGCCGTCTGCACACTCAACACATGCTCCAGTGTTATTAGGTTTCAGTAACATCAGCTGATCCCCTGCTGTGTGTCCGGCAATTTCGCCTGGCCTGTCCACATTCACACTACTACAGATATTAAACTTGCTCCAATTAGGCCTCTGGCTACACACTGTTTCTCCTGTAATCCCTGGGCTCCAACATCGCCAGTTGCTGCTCAGAAGTGCTGTCTGAACAGTCAACACATGCTCCAGTGTTATTGGGGTTCAGTAATGTCAGCTGATCCCCTGCTGTGTGTGCGGCAATTTCTCCTGCTCCGTCCACACTCACACTACTACAGATATGAAACATGCTCCAATTAGGCATCTGGCTACCCTCTGTTTCTAGCATTGACCCTGGACTCCAACACCACTAGTTGCTACTCAGAAGTGCCGTCTGCACAGTCAACACATGCTCCTGTGTTATTGGGGTTCAGTAACGTCAGCTGATCCCCTGCTGTGTGTCCGGCAATTTCTCCTGCTCCGTCCACACTCACACTACTACAGATATTAAACTTTCTCCAATTAGGCCTCTGGCTACACTCTGTTTCTCCTGTAATCCCTGGGCTCCAACACCGCCAGTTACTGCTCAGAAGTGCCGTTTACACAGTCAACACTTGCTCCTGGGTTATTGGGGTTGAGTATCGTCAGCTGATCCCCTGCTGTGGGTCCAGCAATTTCTCCTGCTCCGTCCACACTCACACTACTACAGATATTAAACTTGCTGTAATTAGGCCTCTGGCTACACTCTGTTTCTCGTGTAATCCCTGGGCTCCAACACCACCAGTTGCTGCTCAAAAGTGCCGTCTGCACACTCAACACATGCTCCAGTGTTATTAGGTTTCAGTAACATCAGCTGATCCCCTGCTGTGTGTCCGGCAATTTCGCCTGGCCTGTCCACATTCACACTACTACAGATATTAAACTTGCTCCAATTAGGCCTCTGGCTACACACTGTTTCTCCTGTAATCCCTGGGCTCCAACATCGCCAGTTGCTGCTCAGAAGTGCTGTCTGAACAGTCAACACATGCTCCTGTGTTATTGGGGTTCAGTAACGTCAGCTGATCCCCTGCTGTGTGTCCGGAAATTTCTCCTGCTCCGTCCACACTCACAATACTACAGATATTAAAATTGCTCCAATTAGGCCTCTGGCTACCCTCTGTTTCTAGCATTGACCCTGGACTCCAACACCGCCAGTTGCTACTCAGAAGTACCATCCGCACAGTCAACACTTGCTCCTGTGTTATTGGGGTTCAGTAACGTCAGCTGATCCCCTGCTGTGTGTCTGGCAATTTCTCCTGCTCCATCCACACTCACACTACTACAGATATTAAACTTGCTTCAATTAGGCCTCTGGCTACACTCTGTTTCTAGTATTTACCCTGGACTCCAACACCACCAGTTGCTGCTCAGAAGTGCCAGCTGCACAGTCAGCACTTGCTCCTGTGTTATTGGGGTTTAGTAATGTCAGCTGATCCCCTGCTGTGTGTCCGGCAATTTCTCCTGCTCCATCCACACTCACACTACTACAGATATTAAACTTGCTCCAATTAGGCCTCTGGCTACACTCTGTTTCTCCTGTAATCCCTGGGCTCCAACACCGCCAGTTACTGCTCAGAAGTGCCGTCTACACAGTCAACACTTGCTCCTGGGTTATTGGGGTTGAGTATCGTCAGCTGATCCCCTGCTGTGGGTCCAGCAATTTCTCCTGCTCCGTCCACACTCACACTACTACAGATATTAAACTTGCTGTAATTAGGCCTCTGGCTACACTCTGTTTCTCGTGTAATCCCTGGGCTCCAACACCACCAGTTGCTGCTCAAAAGTGCCGTCTGCACACTCAACACATGTTCCAGTGTTATTAGGTTTCAGTAACATCAGCTGATCCCCTGCTGTGTGTCCGGCAATTTCGCCTGGCCTGTCCACATTCACACTACTACAGATATTAAACTTGCTCCAATTAGGCCTCTGGCTACACACTGTTTCTCCTGTAATCCCTGGGCTCCAACATCGCCAGTTGCTGCTCAGAAGTGCTGTCTGAACAGTCAACACATGCTCCAGTGTTATTGGGGTTCAGTAATGTCAGCTGATCCCCTGCTGTGTGTGCGGCAATTTCTCCTGCTCCGTCCACACTCACACTACTACAGATATGAAACATGCTCCAATTAGGCATCTGGCTACCCTCTGTTTCTAGCATTGACACTGGACTCCAACACCACCAGTTGCTACTCAGAAGTACCGTCTGCACAGTCAACACATGCTCCTGTGTTATTGGGGTTCAGTAACGTCAGCTGATCCCCTGCTGTGTGTCCGGCAATTTCTCCTGCTCCATCCACACTCACACTACTACAGATATTAAACTTGCTCCAATTAGGCCTCTGGCTACACTCTGTTTCTCCTGTAATCCCTGGGCTCCAACACCGCCAGTTACTGCTCAGAAGGCCTCTGCTTCCACTCTGTTTCTAGTATTTACCCTGGGCTTCAACACCACCAGTTGCTGCTCAGAAGTGCCGTCTGCACAGTCAACACTTGCTCCTGTGTTATTGGGGTTCAGTAACGTCAGCTGATCCCCTGCTGTGTGTCCGGAAATTTCTCCTGCTCCATCCACACTCACACTACTACAGATATTAAACTTGCTCCAATTAGGCCTCTGGCTACACTCTGTTTCTCCTGTAATCCCTGGGCTCCAACACCGCCAGTTACTGCTCAGAAGTGCCATCTACACAGTCAACACTTGCTCCTGGGTTATTGGGGTTGAGTATCGTCAGCTGATCCCCTGCTGTGTGTCCAGCAATTTCTCCTGCTCCGTCCACACTCACACTACTACAGATATTAAACTTGCTGTAATTAGGCCTCTGGCTACACTCTGTTTCTCATGTAATCCCTGGGCTCCAGCACCAATAGTTGCTGCTCAAAAGTGCCGTCTGCACAGTCAACACATGCTCCAGTGTTATTAGGTTTCAGTAACGTCAGCTGATCCCCTGCTGTGTGTCCGTCAATTTCGCCTGCCCTGTCCACATTCACACTACTACAGATTTTAAACTTGCTCCAATTAGTCCTCTGGCTACACTCTGTTTCTATTGTTATCCCTGGGCTCCAACACCGCCAGTTGCTGCTCAAAAGTGCTGTCTGCACAGTCAACACATGCTCCAGTGTTATTTGGGTTCAGTAACATCAGCTGATCTCCTGCTGTGTGTGCGGCAATTTCTCCTGCTCTGTCCACATTCACACTAGTACAGATTTTAAACTTGCTCCAATTAGGCTTCTGGCTACACTCTGTTTCTACTGTAATCCCTGGGCTTGAACACCGCCAGTTGCTGCTCACAAGTGTCTTAGGGATGGGTATTCCCTCCTGCCCAGCCTGGTTCCAGCACGCCAGCTGTTTCCGGGTAGTGTCAACGTCACTTTGCATCCAATACGTTGTCCTGTCGTGTGGCGGTCAGGTTAGCCGACTCTATGGTGCCTGCAGTTTAGGTGCTTCCTATGTGGGCTGCGGGATCTGGCAATGAAGGCCGGTTCCGTAGTGCCAATAGGACAAGCTCCCCCTGTATGACTGTGGGTTTTGGTAACTCCGGCCGGCTCGCGGCCTTGAAACTTTTTTTTCATGTGTACCTTCTGCTGCCTATTTGAGTTCCAGTACCATTAGCTGGTTCTTTGGAAGTCAATCTTGAATATGTCCCCCTGGGTTCCAGTAAAGTCAGCTGGTTCCAGGCAGAGCCTTTGGCTTAGGTGCCTCCTTCTTGGTATCCGAGTTCCACCAACGTCTGCTGGTCCTTGGTCGTACTTTCTGGCACAGGTACCTCCTGCTTAGTAACCGGGTTCCAGTACCATCAGCTGGTCCTTGGTAGTTTCATTGGCTCTTGTACCTTCTGCTACCCATCCGGGTTCCAGTACCGTCAGCTGGTTCTCGGCAGTGTCTTTGGCTGTTGTACCTTCTGCTACCCATCCGGGTTCCAGTACCGTCAGCTGGTTCTCGGCAGTGTCTTTGGCTCTTGTACCTTCTGCTACCCATCCGGGTTCCAGTACCTTCAGCTGGTTCTCGGCAGTGTCTATGGTTCTTGTACCTTCTGCTACCCATCCTTGTTCCAGTACCGTCAGCTGGTTCTCGGCAGTGTCTTTGGCACGGGTATTCCCTCCTGCCCAGCCTGGTTCCAGCACGCCAGCTGTTTCCGGGTAGTGTCAACATCACTTTGCCTCCAATAACCTTCTGCTACCCATCTCGGTTTCCAGTACCGTCAGCTGGTTCTCGGCAGTGTCTTTGGCTCTTGTACTTTCTGCTACCTGTTATGATCTGGTGGCCTTGGAGCAGCAGGAGACGTACTCTGGAGAAGGTGGTCCCTGTACTGACCGCAAACCCTGAACCTAGCAGCGCAACTAGAAGTAGCCGTGGTGGGTACCTAACACTCCCTAGACCCCTCGGCACAGCCTAAAATCTAACGACCCCTAAAGACAGAAACAGGAAACCTATCTTGCCTCAGAGAAAATCCCCAAAGCATAGATAGCCCCCCACAAATATTGACTGTGAGCGGAGAGGGAAATAACATACGCAGATATGAAATCAGATTTTAGCATAGGAGGCCATACTAGGTAAAAAGAAAGAATAGAACAAAGTACTATGCGCTCAGTATAAAAACACTAGAAAATATCCACCGCAGAAAATACGGATCACCACATCTGACTAAATACATGGGGGGTATATCTGCATCTCCAGAGAAATAGCTAGGCTGCAAAAAATCCTTCACAGACCAAGCTGGACAAGACAAAAACATGAAAATGCACAGGACTATAAGGTCCACTGCAGGTGGACAGCAAAAACAAAGCCAGCACTTATCTTTGTAGAAAAACACAACAAACTGGAGAGACCAGCAGGGAAGTGAATCCTTCAAGAACAATGGACAACTGGCACAGACTAAAGGATCCAGCAAAGCTATATACCCCAGTCAGTTTTGCAATTAGCAGATACACCTGTCCACTCCTGCAGTCCAGGCACAACTGCATTACCCGCTACAACCACCGGAGGGAGCCCAAAAGCTGAACTCACAACAGCTGCCCATCCAGGTTCCAGTACCGTCTGCTGGTTCCCGGCAGTGTCCTTGGCTCTTGTACCTTCTGCTACCCATCCGGGTTCCAGTACCGTCAACTGGTTCTTGGCAGTTCCTCAGCCTTCTTGTACCTTCTGCTACATTTCCAAGTTCAAGCTTTTTGAAATGGTTTTGGTAATCACTCTGGATCTCCCTGACGACGACAACCCTGAAGAAAACCTCAAAGAAGACAATGACCCCGAATACGACGACCCTGTAGACGACAACCCTGAAGACCACCCCGAAGAAGACGATGACCCCGAAGATGACGACCCTGAAGACCACCCCAAAATAGCTGACGACCCCGAAGATGGCGACCCTAAAGACCACCCCGAAGAAGATCAAGAAGATGACACTGAAGAAGATGACCAAGAGGACAAAGAACAAGAAGACAACCACCAAGATACAGAAGAACAAGAGACAGAAGACCAAGAAGCAGAAGAACAAGAAGCTGCAGAACAAAAAACAGAAGAACATTAAGCATAAGACTGAAAATCAGAGCAAAAGATATTACCTACCGTACAGTTAGGGCCGGAAATATTTGGACAGTGACACAAGTTTTGTTATTTTAGCTGTTTACAAAAACATGTTCAGAAATACAATTATATATATAATATGGGCTGAAAGTGCACACTCCCAGCTGCAATATGATAGTTTCCACATCCAAATCGGAGAAAGGGTTTAGGAATCATAGCTCTGTAATGCATAGCGTCCTCTTTTTCAAGGGACCAAAAGTAATTGGACAATGGACTCTAAGGGCTGCAATTAACTCTGAAGGCGTCTCCCTCGTTAACCTGTAATCAATGAAGTAGTTAAAAGGTCAGGGGTGGATTCCAGGTGTGTGGTTTTGCATTTGGAAGCTGTTGCTGTGAGCAGACAACATGCGGTCAAAGGAACTCTCAATTGAGGTGAAGCAGGACATCCTGAGGCTGAAAAAAAAGAAAAAATCCATCAGAGAGATAGCAGACATGCTTGGAGTAGCAAAATCAACAGTTGGGTACATTCTGGAAAAAAGGAATTGACTGGTGAGCTTGGGAACTCAAAAAGGCCTGGGCGTCCACGGATGACAACAGTGGTGGATGATCGCCGCATACTTAATTTGGTGAAGAAGAACCCGTTCACAACATCAACTGAAGTCCAGAATACTCTCAGTGAAGTAGGTGTATCTGTCTCTAAGTCAACAGTAAAGAGAAGACTCCATGACAGTAAATACAAAGGGTTCACATCTAGATGCAAACCATTCATCAATACCAAAAATAGACAGGCCAGAGTTAAATTTGCAGAAAAACACCTCAAGAAGCCAGCTCAGTTCTGGAAAAGTATTCTATGGACAGATGAGACAAAGATCAACCTGTACCAGAATGATGGGAAGAAAAAAGTTTGGAGAAGAAAGGGAACGGCACATGATCCAAGGCACACCACATCCTCTGTAAAACATGGTGGAGGCAACGTGATGGCATGGGCATGCATGGCTTTCAATGGCACTGGGTCACTTGTGTTTATTGATGACATAAGAGCAGACAAGAGTAGCCGGATGAATTCTGAAGTGTACCGGGATATACTTTCAGCCCAGATTCAGCCAAATGCTGCAAAGTTGATTGGACGGCGCTTCATAGTACAGATGGACAATGACCCCAAGCATACATCCAAAGCTACCCAGGAGTTCATGAGTGCCAAAAAGTGGAACATTCTGCAATGGCCAAGTCAATCTCCAGATCTAAACCCAATTGAGCATGCATTTCACTTGCTCAAATCCAGACTTAAGACGGAAAGACCCACAAACAAGCAAGACCTGAAGGCTGCGGCTGTAAAGGCCTGGCAAAGCATTAAGAAGGAGGAAACCCAGCGTTTGGTGATGTCCATGGGTTCCAGACTTAAGGCAGTGATTGCCTCCAAAGGATTTGCAACAAAATATTGAAAATAAAAATATTTTGTTTGGGTTATGTTTATTTGTCCAATTACTTTTGACCTCCTAAAATGTGGAGTGTTTGTAAAGAAATGTGTACAATTCCTACATTTTCTATCAGATATTTTTGTTCAACCCTTCAAATTAAACGTTACAATCTGCACTTGAATTCTGTTGTAGAGGTTTCATTTCAAATCCAATGTGGTGGCATGCAGAGCCCAACTCGCAAAAATTGTGTCACTGTCCAAATATTTCTGGCCCTAACTGTATATACTCGAGTATAAGCCAACCCGAGTATAAGCCGACCCCCCTAATTTTGCCACAAAAAACTGGGAAAACTTATTGACTCGAGTATAAGCCAAGGGTGGAAAATGCAGCAGCTACCGGTGAATTTCAAAAATAAAAATAGATGCTCCATAACGTTCATTATGGCCCCATAGCTGTGCCATATAGTGCTCTGCACCGTTCATTATTGCCCCATAACTGTGCCATATAGTGCTCTGCACCGTTCATTATTGCCCCATAGCTGTGCCATATAGTGCTCTGCACCGTTCATTATTGCCCCATAGCTGTGCCATATAGTGCTCTGCACCGTTCATTATTCCCCCATAGCTGTGCCATATAGTGCTCTGCACCATTCATTATTGCCCCATAGCTGTGCCATATAGTGCTTTGCACCGTTCATTATTGCCCCATAGCTGTGCCATATAGTGCTCTGCACCGTTCATTATTGCCCCATAGCTGTGCCATATAGTGCTCTACACCGTTCATTGTTGCCCCATAGCTGTGCCAAAAATTTGGGCTGAAAATCTCGGCTTATACTTGAGTATATACGGTAAATTATAAGCAGAAGAATACTAAGCAGTGTATGGGGGTGAGTCCGTTCCTCCTCGTGGTGCCCCTGGAAAATACCTGCTGCTGCAGGCAAATCTGAACTTGGACAAATCCTGTTGTAAATCTTTTGCGACAGGCAGAACGGAAGGAGTAATCTTCAAACTTTTATAGATAACAACTACAGGAATGCCTGTCACAAATAAGAATATGATGAAGAAGAAGAAGAATATGAAGAAGATGGAGAAGTAGAATATGAAGAATAATAGTTGAATAAGAAGAATATGAAGAATGAAAAAAAAGAATAATAGGAAGAAGATGAAGAAGAAGAAGATGAATAAGGTGAAGAAGAAGTTGATGAAAAAGATGCTGCTGATGAGGATGATGAAGGAGAAAGTGTGGGAGAAGTAAAAAAGAAGGAGAAGAGCATGGAAGGAGTGAAACATAAATATCTGACAAAATATAAAAAAGCTTAACATAGTCAATATCTTTGTAACTTTGAACGTCTTAAAAAATTAATTCCTGCTATTCCATTTGATTGGGCTAAACCTCTATGCCTTTATTGTCTCCTCCACCTCCCCCAATACATTCTACATTATTCTTAGTTGTTTTCCTTCATGTAGAATTAACCTACAAGGAAAGTAAGGGTTTATTTTCATTCCAATATTTGTGTCCCATTGACTTGCATTGGTTTCCAGTATCGGAATCGGCGATATCCGATATTTTTTGGGTATCGGTCCGATCCAATCCGATGTTTCTTGTTCCCAGTCCAGGAGTACTGGATTTAACGGGGGGGAAAGTGGCACCCCAGGAGTTTGGGTAAAACAGTGATGCTGCCTTCCTCTCAAGGAAGGTTAGTACCGTGCCTAGAGACAAGTGGGATCCCTTTGGCAGGTAAATCTTACAACATATTCTAACTCCAGGCCAGAAGGGGGAGTTCAAAACCCTGTTTTAGCGGAACTTCCCTGATAACCATTCTGGTCTGGAAGAGGAGCGAGTTCAGTCTGGAGCAGAGAGTGAAGGGAGAGGACTGATTAGAAGTTCAGGAAGGCTGCAATTGGGCCTCCTGTGAGCCAGAGCGCAGAAACCGGGCACTGGGAGCCTGAGATTGTGGATAACTGCAAGGTCCGCAGTAGAACCGAAGGGCATAGGACTGTATGTTATTTGCCGATACCACACCTAAGGTACAGCAGCAGATAGAGTCTGGATTCACTGTGTCAGAGACCCCAAAGGGTACAGCTCAAGCTGCCTGCCGTGCAGGTGCTGTCCCAAAACAGGAGAGAGAAAAGGGCACCTTGCCAGTGAACTACAGTTAGCAAGGGACCAGAAAACCAGTGCATAAAGGAAGGCTCCCAACCTGACCAGCCAAGGGAGATTACAACTTGTTTTCAGGCTACGTGGACTCCTTCTGCTCCTGTTGCCGGTACCCTGGACCGAAGCCTGTTACCATCAGTAAACCAGGTAAAGACTGCAACTCTGTGTCATCCATTATTTACCGGCAACCCACCATCCTTGCCATACACCTTGGGAACACTGGGGACCCCGCTTCACCTGTGGGAAGCGTCACCATCTTGCTGCAACATCACCCCCAGAGAACCCCTTTAAGCAGCATCGGTCCTTCTGCCCGAGAGCCACAGGTGGCGTCACGAATAGACTTTATAACCAAATTCCCTTTAAAGACTTTCCCCCTTTTATTGAGTGCCCAGGGCCACGGACCGAGTAGCAGCCACCGTGACATCCCCTTAAAGAGCGACCGGACCCGGTACTGAGTATCCCCATTGCTCTCGTGGGCGACTCAGTAGTTGGATGGAACTATTCCTTTGTGAGGATCTTTCAAGATCAGAACTGTTCTACCTTGTGTTAGCCAAGCTGGGTGGTGGAATGCTTCTAGCAGTTGGTTCATCTGTTTTGCCATGCCTTCATGTACCGCTGTTAATTTCTTTAGCCAGTAGGTGTGGATAACGACTGGGCCAAGTGCTGTCCATCTCTTCATGTTCTTGACCAGCTGTCAGAAGTCTGTTTCTTTAATGGTGACTGGTTCTTGCTCGAGGTGGTTGCTGTGTTTCATTCTCAGGGCATTTATCTTCATGGCCTCAGCTTCTCTGGTGTATCTTGCAGTGAGTGCTGTGAGCCTTTGTTTAGCAGTCTCTAGGGCTTCTGTTGGGTTTAGGCCATTGTACTTGTCCAGCTTGGTCTTATTCTTGATCTTTACACCCTTTCTGTTAGTTGGGAGACTTCTCTTCGTGTCACCTTGATCTTTGTCTCCAGTCTTCTTGGGGGGCATGTACTTCTGTTGTTCTTGCTGGTTGTATAGCCAAGCATTTCCATGATTGCTGAGGCAGTAGCATAGATCAGCTTATTAGTTTGAGTTATGGTAGTGGTTGGTATGGATGCAAGTGCCCTACTGGCATCTTATAGCATACTGTCAGGTGGTGTTTCTTTGCTGTGCCTTGGCAGTCTATCTCTAGTATTGATGGTATTTAGTTTATCTAAGATCTTCTGTTTCAGATTAGCTGCAGTGCTCTTCAGTTGCAGGATTGCATCAATATCTTCAGGGGGTTGCACATGTTGTTCTTCCAGGTCTTTTTGTGGGGTGGATCTGCTGTGCAGCTGATCCATCTCAAGTTGTGATAATAGCTTTCTCTTTATGATATTGAAACGTTGAGTGACTAGTTGTTTCTCAGACGGTGGACTTGCAGGTGTTAGTTTCCTCATATATCCTCTCTCATTTCGTCTGCTGTTATAATAGAATTTCATCAGATCCAGGTTCTCTTGCCTCATCCATGTATGGTTTGTTCCAGTAGCCCATTTATCATCAGATTATCCTAGTTCCTCGACATCAGACGTGGACCTTGTTAATCCGGGTGACGTCCGAGCCGGCGTGACTCTTTTTGTTTGTGGCACTCGCATGTTTTTTGAGGTAGGCATCATAGTGTTAGTAGTCTTTCCCAAAGACCAATACTGGTATATTATTTCCAACAGGGCAGAGTCAGGATTTGAACCCAAGTCTCCCACATTGGTGGTTGTGCACCTTAACCACTACAATAAATAAATATCTATATATATTTGTCACCCTTCTTGCAATAGATGCAGGCCCATTATATCCTCCATTAAAAAGAAAATAAATGCAACCACGGCCACCACTACATGGAACTTGGAAACTTAATATGCATACTGCCTTCACAGTGAGATCCAATGTCATTAGATTCAATCAGGAAATCTCATGTGCACGCTGATGAAGTATAACAGGTTTCACTGCACATGGGTGAGATTTACAATGTAGTTGAATCCACTCTACCCCATTAGTCATACCACAATGGGAGTGATTACAACCTGCATGTCATTACTATTTTATGAAGTGTCTCTTCCCAGATGACTGCTCAGGGTAGATACCATATAACCATAAAACACAAACTGGATTATAAGCTTGCATTATTTTTACAATATCACATTTTTTACATACTATCATGCTGTTAAAGCCGTAAACAGACAAATAAAACGGTGATTGTAGTTTAATGTATGAAATTTATGCGAGCTATCCTCTTTACATACCACATTACGATATTCCAAAAATAGGACTTTCTTTTGGCAACATTTACTGCGGAATCTCCAATGGCTTGATAGAGTATTGTAAAATGGCTGTGTCACAGCTTCATGGTTTACACAATGTAAAGTCACTGTCCTGTGGCTGAAGTAGAAAAGTGTCAGCACCATGGACAGTGACTAAGAAAAGGTTTTTGCTACATAATATCAGAGCAGCATGATGTGGGGCATAGAGCCTGATTCCTGTGACAGATCAGTTATTAGGCTGTGTGTGATTCAATAAAATCAGCAGTTTATCAGCAGCAGATTATTATTAGAGGACTAGGTGTCTCATGCCTCCTATTCATTTGCTCTGTGAAACCCCACCCCCACAACTAATTAGCAGCTTTCTGTCAATGCACAGTGTACACAGAAAGCTGCCAATCAGAGGTGTGGGTGGGGTTCTACAAGGCCTAACATTCCTAGCACTGCTACATCTGCAACAGAGAAAACAGTGATTGTACTGTAAGGTGATTGACAAATGGAAGATTTCCACAGTTAATGCATAACATAGTGCTTGCAAGTCATTACTGCCTTCTACTGGTCAACAATTGTAGGACAAGAGTAAGTGGAAAGATTTGTATCAACAGGAACTGTATAACAAAGTGCATGGTTCTTGAGGGGATGAGATTGGAGGAGGCAACCCGTCAGCTTAAAGCTGTGGCACAGTTAGGCTATTTTCACACTTCCGTTGGTACGGGGCCATCGCAAACCGTCGGCCCGACGTACCAACGGACGTTGTGCTAAATGTAGCACAACGTGGGCAGCAGATGCAGTTTTACAACGCATCCGCTGCCCATTGTGATGAGCGGGGAGGAGGGGGCGGAGTTCTGGCCGCGCATGTGCGGTCAGAAATGGCGGACACGTCACACAAAAAAAGTTACATTGAACTTTTTTTGTGCGTCGCGTCCGCCAAAACACGACAAATCCGTCACACGATGGATGCGAAGTGTGCCCATCCGTCGCAATCCATCGCTAATACAAGTCTATGGGCAAAAACTGCATCCTGCAAGCACAATTGCAGGATGCGTTTTTGCCCATAATGACGGATTGCGATGGAGCCCAGAAGACGGAAGTGTGAAAGTAGCCTAAGCAATTATAAAAGGCCCAGGAGGTCAATGAAGGGGTAGAGTGGGCAACTGAACCTGTGGCAGGACAGATGTGTGGTGCAGTAAGGTTGGCTCAATTATGAGTGACCAGATAGAAGTTAAGAATTGAGTGACCAGATCCGAGTGGAGAAACAAGTGACCAGACCGCAACCACAATGGAGTGAAGAACAAAGTGTCTAGACCAGAGTGAAGGATTGAGTGACCAGATCTGAATGAAGAACCATGAGCTGAAACCTAAGCTAAATGAACGGAGCCAGAACCGAATGAGCGGGAACAGAGCCACGAGAAGCAAGCAGACCGTGATAGAGGGATATTTGTGAAATCCACGTTGTGAGTTGCAAAAGTATTGTACACAGGGTATAGGGGCTGCGCTTCAGGGGATGGAGGCAGCCAGCGTAACATGCGCTAGAAGCGTCTCACCAAGAAGGTGTTAATAAATAACATTAACATTAATAAATAACATTTCCCACATGTCTGCTTTACATCAGCATAATTTTTTAACTTTTTTTGTTAGGAAGTTATAAGGGTTAAAATCTGAACAGCAATTTATCATTTTCACAACAAAATTTACAAACCATTTTTTTATGGACCCATATGATAGAAAATGCCCCAAAGTGACACCTTTCTAAAAACTGCAGCCCCCAAGGTGCTCAAAACAACATTCGAGAAGTTTATTAACCCATCAGGTGCTTCACAGAAATTTTTGTAATGTGGAAAGAAAATATGAACATATAACTTTTAGTCATAAAAATTTTAATTTAGGCCGGCGTCACACACAGCGTAAAACAATACGGTCCGTATATTACGGCCGTAATACACTGAAAAGTCCCGAAAAAAGTGGTCCGTAGCTCCTCCGTAGGCAGGGTGTGTCAGCGTTTTTTGCGCATGGCATCCTCCGTATGTAATCCGTATGGCATCCGTACTGCGTGGTTTTCTCGCAGGCTAGCAAAACCAACATACCGCTATAGAAGTGATCCATGTGTCCCAAAAAGAAAAGAAAATATATATATACTGTCTATATATATATATATATATATATATATATATATATATATATGTCAGTAGACACATATATTAGAGAGAAAAGCCGGTAATTCAGTGCGGTGTACAGTAAAATCACACTGACAGCTTACAGTAGAATAGGTAGAATAAATGTGTACACATAGAATAGGTATATATATATATATATATGTCAGTGAGACACATATATGTATATATATTAATATTTATTCCAGCGCTATACAGCTTGAAAGCCGGTAATTCAATTACCAGCTTTTTCTTTCTCCTTCCTAAAACCCGACATGATTTGAGACATGGTTTACATACAGTAAACCATGTCTTCTCTCCATTTTTTTTGCAGATTCCACACTACTAATGTCAGTAGTGTGTATCTGCAAAATTTGGCCGTTCTAGCTCTTAAAATAAAGGGTTAAATGGCGGAAAAAATTGGCGTGGGCTCCCGCGCAATTTTCTCCGCCAGAGTAGTAAAGCCAGTGACTGAGGGCAGATATTAATAGCCTGGAGAGGGTCCACGGTTATTGGCCCCCCCCTGGCTAAAAATATCTGCCCCCAGCCACCCCAGAAAAGGCACATCTGGAAGATGCGCCTATTCTGGCACTTGGCCACTCTCTTCCCATTCCCGTGTAGCGGTGGGATATGGGGTAATGAAGGGTTAATGCCACCTTGCTATTGTAAGGTGACATTAAGCCTAATTAATAATGGAGAGGCGTCAATTATGACACCTATCCATTATTAATCCAATTGTAGTGAAGGGTTAAATAAAACACAAACACATTATTTAAAATTATTTTAATGAAATAAAAACAATGGGTGTTGCAGTATTTTATTCAACGCCCAATCCAGTCACTGAAGACCCTCGTTCTGTGAGTAAAAAAACATAATAAACCAACAATATACTTACCCTCCGCAGATCTGTAACGTCCAACGATGTAAATCCTTCTGAAGGGGTTAAAACATTTTGCAGCAAGGAGCTGTGCTAATGCAGGCTGCTCCTCGCTGCAAAACCCCAGGGAATGAGGCTACAAATAGATCAATGATCTATATTTAGCTTTATTTGCGGTGAGGCGCCCTCTGCTGGCTGTTCATAGATCGTGGGAAATTACCTAGAAAGCTCCCTGGCTTTCTAGGTAATTTCCCACGATCTATGAACAGCCAGCAGAGGGCGCCTCACCGCAAATAAAGCTAAATATAGATCATTGATCTATTTTTAGCCTCATTCCCTGGGGTTTTGCAGCGAGGAGCAGCCTGCATTAGCACAGCTCCTTGCTGCAAAATGTTTTAACCCCTTCAGAAGGATTTACATCGTTGGACGTTACAGATCTGCGGAGGGTAAGTATATTGTTGGTTTATTATGTTTTTTTACTCACAGAACGAGGGTCTTCAGTGACTGGATTGGGCGTTGAATAAAATACTGCAACAACCATTGTTTTTATTTCATTAAAATAATTTTAAATAATGTGTTTGTGTTTTATTTAACCCTTCACTACAATTGGATTAATAATGGATAGGTGTCATAATTGACGCCTCTCCATTATTAATTAGGCTTAATGTCACCTTACAATAGCAAGGTGGCATTAACCCTTCATTACCCCATATCCCACCGCTACACGGGAATGGGAAGAGAGTGGCCAAGTGCCAGAATAGGCGCATCTTCCAGATGTGCCTTTTCTGGGGTGGCTGGGGGCAGATATTTTTAGCCAGGGGGGGGCCAATAACCGTGGACCCTCTCCAGGCTATTAATATCTGCCCTCAGTCACTGGCTTTACTACTCTGGCGGAGAAAATTGCGCGGGAGCCCACGCCAATTTTTTCCGCCATTTAACCCTTTATTTTAAGAGCTAGAATGGCCAAATTTTGCAGATACACACTACTGACATTAGTAGTGTGGAATCTGCAAAAAAAATGGAGAGAAGACATGGTTTACTGTATGTAAACCATGTCTCAAATCATGTCGGGTTTTAGGAAGGAGAAAGAAAAAGCCGGTATTGGAATTACCGGCTTTCAAGCTGTATAGCGCTGGAATAAATATTAATATATATACATATATGTGTCTCACTGACATATATATATATATATACCTATTCTATGTGTACACATTTATTCTACCTATTGGACTGTAAGCTGTCAGTGTGATTTTACTGTACACCGCACTGAATTGCCGGCTTTTCTCTCTAACAGCGCTGCGTATTTCTCGCAAGTCACACTGCTTGTCCGTGTGTAATCCGTATTTTTCACGCTTCCATAGACTTTCATTGGCGTATTTCTTGCGCAGTACGGTGAAAAACGCAGCATGCTGCGATTTTGTACGGCCGTAGAAAGCCGTATAATACTGATCAGTAAAATACGGCAAATAGGAGCAGAGGCATAGAGAATAATTGTGCCGTATTTTTTGCGAGTTTTACGGACGTAGATTCTGCGCTCTTACGTCCGTAAAACTCGCAAGTGTGACGCCGGCCTTAGATCCAAATTTTTTTATTTTCGCAAAGGTAACAGGAAAAAAATGGAACCCCAAATTTGTTGTGCAATTTCTCCTGAGCATAGCCATACATCATATGTGGGACAAAAACCATGCCAGGGCTCGGAAGGGAAGGAGTTGCATTTGACTTTTTGCTGGAATAATTAGCAGATGTAATGTTGCATTTGGAGAGGCATTGATGTGACTAATTAGTGGAAGCAGCCCACAATTAACACCATTTTGGAAAATAGACTCCTCAGGGAACTTATCTAGATGTGTGGTAAGCACCTTGAACCCCCAGGTGTTTCACAGATTATAAAGTTAAGCCGTGAAATTTAAAAAAAATCATATTTTCCTCACAGAAATTTTTTTTAGCCCCAGTGTCATGATCCGTTCCAGGGTTTAATCCTGTCTGCCCTTTTACTGGGTGGATCATGTCAAGGGTTAACTTTGCTCTGCCTCACTCTGGATTCAGGTTTGCCATTTAACTTCGATGCACACTGCTGGCGATGTCAGCTATAGTTCTGCCTTCAGCGTGTGTACCTGACTCTGGTAGCCCTTGATTTGTCCTGCTGTGATCCCTGACTTGCCCCGTGTCTGTTTACTCCCTCTGTCGGCCCTTTTCCCTTTGTTTCTCTGTTTGCTGGTTTGATTCTCTGGTTTTTGGACTTGGCTCTTATTCAGACTCGCTTCTGCCTTCTGTCTTATCCGCTTCTGACCATTGCTGAAACCACTGGATTGTTTCTGACCACGTGTATTGCTACTACTTTTGGTACTTCTGCTTCTAACTATTTTTTGACTCAGCTTGTCTGACCACTCTCTCCTGTGCTGCTGCTCTGTGGTGTTTCTGTGTATACGCAGTCTCACTTCGCTCTCAAGCTCCCTGTGGTGGAGGTTGTGTTATGCTGCACTGCAGCAGCATGACATTATAGCTGACCATATACATTTAAATGGATTTCTCCACTTATTTTCTCTGCTCTGTTTGCTATGGATCCGCTCCATACCTTGGCGGATCAAATGGACAGTTTGACAGTGTTGATACAAGACCTTTTTGTGGAACAGAGGGCCTTGGCCTTGTCTCATAACCACCTGCAAAGGGAGCTTTCTGACACGGTTAAATCGTTGCAGACTGACTGTAAGCACTCTGAGGCTACAGTCACACTATCAGTATTTGGTCACTATTTCACATCAGTATTTGTTTGCCAAAACCAGGAGTGGATCAAAAATACAGACTTGGTGACATGTTTCTATTATAGCTTTCCAGTCTGTTTGTTCCACTCCTAGTTTTGGCTTACAAATACTGATGTAAAATACTGACCACATACTGATAGGCTTCGGTCACCACACTAACACTGATGTTTCATTGCACTCTCCTGAACCTACAGTCAAGCTCACAGATACCTTCTCCAGGGAGAGGGAGAGATTCCATACTTTTAAGGAGAGTTGCAAGCTTTTTTTTCTCTTAGACCCCTATCTTCTGAAGATGAGAGTCAGCGGGTGGGGATAATCATTTCGTTACTGCGGGAGGGACCTCAGTCATGGGATTTCTCTTTACCTGCTTCTGCCCCTGAATGTGAGTCTGTGGACAGATTCTTTGGGACTGATTTATGACGAACTGGGTCAGGTTAGCAGAGGACATGATCATGGGTCTTTCCCAGAATGAACTCACTGCTGAACAGTATTGTTCCGAGTTTAGGCAGTGGTCTGTTGTGGTGTCTTGGGGTGACTCTGCTCTGAGATGCCTGTTTGAGCAATGACTTTCTGATCATCTCAAGGATGCGCTGGCCCTTCATACGCCTCCCAGTTCCCTGGAGGTGGCCATGACCCAGGCCATTCACATGGACCGAAGTTACGGGAAAGGGGAATTATCCAGCGTGAGATTCCTGCATTGCCTGCCAAGTCTGTGATGATGTCATTCAAGGAGACTATAGAAGTTGGTGCCAAAAATTTCAAGGACAAAGAGAGGAAACGATGACATGATGGGAAATTATGTTTTTACTATGAAGATCCAAGACATTGGAAGAAGGACTGCCCCTCTTGTCCATTGAGTAACAAGCTGCTGGGTGATAGTCTAGAAGGTCATCCAGGTTCTCAGGTACCATTTTCATCATTTCAAAAAGTTTTGTTAGAACTGTGTTATGGAGGTGGTTTTGCATTCACTTCAGCGATTGTGGACTGTGGGGATTCCATGAACTTTATTGACTCTAGTCTGGTGTCCAAGTTAAAGTTAGGGACAGTTTGGCTAGGGACTCCCATCCATATCGTTGCCATTGATAAGACACCATTGGCTCAAAATGTCCTTAAGTTTGTCTCTGTGGAGTTCCTTCTCAAGGTGGGTTCCTTGCACCAGGAACGAATTTCATGTTATGTTATGAATAATCTTCCTACAGGACTGGTGTTGGGGTTCCAATGGTTGCAGAGGCATAATCCTGTTATAGACTGGGGATCTCGTGATATTGTTAAATGGGTCCTAATTGTTCCAATGGCTGTCTTTCTGCTGTTTCTGTGTCTGCCATTAGTCCGGAGGGTATTCTGGAGTACCTAAAGGACTTTGGGGACGTGTTCTCTGAAAAAGAGGCTGAGGTTTTACCACCCCATCGTTCTTATGATTGTACCATTAATCTTATTCCGGGTGCTAAATTGCCCAAAGCCCATTTGTACAATCTTTCTTGCCCGGAACGTACTGCTATGAAAAACTATATCTCTAATAGTCTACGCAAAGGTCACATCCGTCCCTCTGTCTCACCTGTGGCCGCGGGAATCTTTTTTGTCAAGAAAAAAATGGTGGTTTATGCCCGTGCCTCGATTTCCGGGAACTAAATAAAATTAAGGTGAGAAATACCTACCCTCTCCCACTTATTCCTGATCTCTATAACCAATTGTCTGGGGCTAAGTGGTTTTGAAAACCACAAAAAGAGGAAAAATCCTCCAATATTCAAGAAAACAAAACAAAAACAGGCAGAGATGCTTACCTGTCTAAATGGGCCTCAATACAATTGCACTGACAGGGTGCAGCGGACCCAAGTAAAATGGCAACTGCACAGGTGCAATACCAAATGAAACAGCGAGCCTTCAATCAGGGATTGGCCGTGTGGCACACCAATGCACTAAAATATATACTCTGTATATGGCGTGTTCACACAAGGAGCTTTGACACCCATGTTTTTCATTTTCACAAGGGTAACAGGA
Source organism: Ranitomeya imitator (assembly GCF_032444005.1). Lineage (NCBI taxonomy): Eukaryota > Metazoa > Chordata > Amphibia > Anura > Dendrobatidae > Ranitomeya > Ranitomeya imitator. The sequence continues at coordinate 548,917,808 of NC_091283.1, read as the reverse complement.
GAAATTGCACCATACATTTTGTTGTGCAATTTCTCCTGAATACGCCGATACCCCATATGTAGGGAAAAATACTGTTTGGGAGGAGAGCACAGCAAGGCTTGGAAGGGAAGGAGTGCCATTTCACTTTTTGAATGCAAAATTTGTTGGAATAATTAATGGATGCCATGTCACATTTGGAAAGCCACTGATGTGCCTAAACAGTGAAAACCCCTCCATAAGTGACACCATTTTGGAAACAAGACCCTTCAGGGAGTTTATCTAGATCTGTAGTGAGCACCTTGTACCCCCGGGTGCTTCACAGAAGTTTATAACATTGAGCTGTGAAAATAAAAAAATACATTTTCCCCACAAAAATGTTTTTTAGCCCCAAATTTTTCATTTTCAAAACGGTAACAGGAGAAATTGCACCATAAAATTTGTTGTGTAATTTCCCGAGTACACCAATACCCCATGTGTGGGGAAAAACTACTGTTTGGGCGCACAGCATGGCTTGAAAGGGAAGGAGCACCATGTGACTTTTTGAATGCAAAATTTGCTAGAATAATTCGCAGATGTCATATCACAGTTTGAGAGCCCTGATGGGCTTAAACAGTAGAAACCCCCTCAGGGATGTATCTAGAAGTCTGGTGAGCACCTTGAAACTCCAGCTCCTTTACAGAAGTTTATAACGAAGAGCCATGAAAAAAAAAAAACATTTTCCCACAAAAATGTTATTTTAGCCTTAATTTATTTTCACAAGGATAGCAGGAGAAAATGGACCCAAACATTTATTGTGCAATTTCTACTGAGTGCGCCAAGACCCCATATGTGGTAGAAAACTACTTTTGAGGCACAATACAAAGCTCAGAAGGGGAGAAGCGCCATATTGGAGTTCACATTTTGCTGGACTGGTTTGAGTGTGCCATGTTACTTTGGCAGAGACCAAACTACACCTCTCAATGAATTCACCTAAGGGTGCAGTGATCATATTGACATCAGAAGTGAGACACAGAATTTTAGACCAATTGGCAATAAAGAAAAAAATAATTACATTTTTACCATCCATATTTTCTTTTAGCCCAAGATTTTACATTTTTACACTGGGATACGGGTAAAAATGGCACCAAACTTTGTCCCACAATTTCTGCCAAATGTAGAAATACCTCATTTATGGCTGCACAGTACTGCTTAGACATACAGTGAAGAAGCTGCGGAGACACCATCACGTGTTTCTCGACGCAAGCAGTGAATAGCCAGGCCTTTCCCCGGGAAGGAACAACCACGGGAAGGGCAGCATCCTATGAAGGAAAACCACCTATGCCAAGCATGATATCCATCCACAGACAGCTGTTTCAGGGTTTTTGCCCCTCATCAGTGTGGAGTAGGAATCTGGCTATTAGGAGCAGTGCCTAGTAAAAAGGCTATAAAGGCACAAATGATTGGCCTCGGGGAGACCAAAACATCCAACACTGCGGAGACACCATCACATGTTTCTCAACGCAGTGATTCCAGAACACTGCCCCCATCCCTTATGGGAAATATGCAGATGCATGTAAAGAAGCTGCGGAGACACCATCACGTGTTTCTCGACGCAAGCAGTGAATAGCCAGGCCTTTCCCCGGGAAGGAACAACCACGGAAAGGGCAGCATCCTATGAAGGAAAGCCACCTATGCCAAGCATGGTATCCATCCACAGACAGCTGTTTTGGGGTTTTTACCCCTCATCAGTGTGGAGTAGGAATCTGGCTATTAGGAGCAGTGCCTAGTAAAAAGGCTATAAAGGCACAGATGATTGGCCTCGGGAAGACCAAAACATCCAACACTGCGGAGACACCATCACGTGTTTCTCAACGCAGTGATTCCAGAACACTGCCCCCCACCCTTATGGGAAATATGCAGATGCATGAAAAAAAGAAGCTGCAGAGACACCATCACGTGTTTCTCGACGCAAGCAGTGAATAGCCAGGCCTTTCCCCGGGAAGGAACAACCACGGGAAGGGCAGCATCCTATGAAGGAAAGCTACCTATGCCAAACATGGTATCCATCCACAGACAGCTGTTTCGGAGGTTTTTTTCCCGGGGAAAGGCCTGGCTATTCACTGCTTGCGTCGAGAAACACGTGATGGTGTCTCCGCAGCTTCTTTACATGCATCTGCATATTTCCCATAAGGGATGGGGGCAGTGTTCTGGAATCACTGCGTTGAGAAACACGTGATGGTGTCTCCGCAGTGTTGGATGTTTTGGTCTCCCCGAGGCCAATCATCTGTGCCTTTATAGCCTTTTTACTAGGCACTGCTCCTAATAGCTAGATTCCTACTCCACACTGATGAGGGGCAAAAAACCCGAAACAGCTGTCTGTGGATGGATACCATGCTTGGCATAGGTGGCTTTCCTTCATAGGATGCTGCCCTTCCCGTGGTTGTTCCTTCCCGGGGAAAGGCCTGGCTATTCACTGCTTGCGTCGAGAAACACGTGATGGTGTCTCCGCAGCTTCTTTTTTTCATGCATCTGCATATTTCTCATAAGGGTGGGGGGCAGTGTTCTGGAATCACTGCGTTGAGAAACACGTGATGGTGTCTCCGCAGTGTTGGATGTTTTGGTCTCCCCGAGGCCAATCATCTGTGCCTTTATAGCCTTTTTACTAGGCACTGCTCCTAATAGCTAGATTCCTACTCCACACTGATGAGGGGCAAAAAACCCGAAACAGCTGTCTGTGGATGGATACCATGCTTGGCATAGGTGGCTTTCCTTCATAGGATTCTGCCCTTCCCGTGGTTGTTCCTTCCCGGGGAAAGGCCTGGCTATTCACTGCTTGCGTCGAGAAACACGTGATGGTGTCTCCGCAGCTTCTTTACATGCATCTGCATATTTCCCATAAGGGATGGGGGCAGTGTTCTGGAATCACTGCGTTGAGAAACACGTGATGGTGTCTCCGCAGTGTTGGATGTTTTGGTCTCCCCGAGGCCAATCATCTGTGCCTTTATAGCCTTTTTACTAGGCACTGCTCCTAATAGCCAGATTCCTACTCCACACTGATGAGGGACAAAAACCCTGAAACAGCTGTCTGTGGATGGATACCATGCTTGGCATAGGTGGCTTTCCTTCATAGGATGCTGCCCTTCCCGTGGTTGTTCCTTCCCGGGGAAATTCCTGGCTATTCACTGCTTGCGTCGAGAAACACGTGATGGTGTCTCCGCAGCTTCTTTTTTTCATGCATCTGCATATTTCCCATAAGGGTGGGGGGCAGTGTTCTGGAATCACTGCGTTGAGAAACACGTGATGGTGTCTCCGCAGTGTTGGATGTTTTGGTCTCCCCGAGCCAATCATCTGTGCCTTTATAGACGTACAGTGAGACTTGGGAGGGACGGAGTGCTTTTGGCAAAGCAGTACTGTTGTATAAGAGGCATCCTGGAGCGCAGAATACGATAAGACTCAGGAGGAACAGGGCGCTATTTGCCTCCTGGAGCACACATTTTCCTAGAATTATTTGCAGGCTCAAAATAAAGAGTCCCTAAGTGCTAGAATAGCCGAATTCTCCTTCAAGTGACCACATTTTGGAAATTATACCCCTTTGGGAATTTATCTATGGGTGTAGGGAAGATTTTGACTGTATGGCTGTATTCTAGAATCAAGCAGCAGTGGAGTGAAAATTGCAAACTGCCACTGTAGTGCCCATACATTGTGCTCAGCTCATGCATCCATAAATTTGGTGGACTCTCATCACTACAGAAATACAAAACATGTGGATGCTATTAATGCGGAATATGTTAGCGCTATATAAAAATAAAGATTATTATTATTATTATTATTTGCAGCTCAGACACACTGTGGGGCTCAGAAAGGAGAGGGGCATTTTGATTTGGGAACACAGAATTTGCAGAATTTCTTTTGGGGGGCAAGGGCCATTTAAGTTTTCCAGAGCCTTTGTACTACCAGTGATGTGGAAGTCCCCTATATTTCTGCCAACAGATGTCGGTCCTGAGTGGGGACTTGCTTTTTTTGTGGATTCAGTTGAAGCTATTATTAGGAACATTTTACATAATATTTAAGATCACATTTATACTGCGCTCTACTCTAAGCACTTACATCGGGTTTCTCTTTAACCCTCCAAGTGATTTAATTTAGATGAAACCCCCCAAGGGATCCATTCACTATAATGAGGAAGCAGAGTTAAGGTACCGTCACACTTAGCGACGCTGCAGCGATACCGACAACGATCCGGATCGCTGCAGCGTCGCTGTTTGGTCGCTGGAGAGCTGTCACACAGACCGCTCTCCAGCGACCAACGGTGCCGGTAACCAGGGTAAACATCGGGTAACTAAGCGCAGGGCCGCGCTTAGTAACCCGATGTTTACCCTGGTTACCATCCTAAAAGTAAAAAAAACAAACACTATATACTTACCTACCGCTGTCTGTCCTCCAGCGCTGTGCTCTGCTCTCCTCCTGTACTGTCTGTGTGAGCACAGCGGCCGGAAAGCAGAGCGATGACGTCACCGCTCTGCTTTCCGGCTGACCGACGCTCACAGCCAGTACAGGAGGAGAGCAGAGCACAGCGCTGGAGGACAGACAGCTGTAGGTAAGTATGTAGTGTTTGTTTTTTTTACTTTTCGGATGGTAACCAGGGTAAACATCGGGTTACTAAGCGCGGCCCTGCGCTTAGTTACCCGATGTTTACCCTGGTTACCAGTGAAGACATCGCTGGATCGCTGTCACACACGCCGATTCAGCGATGTCTGCGGGGAGTCCAGCGACCAAATAAAGTTCTGGACTTTCTTCCCCGACCAGCGACAGCACAGCAGGGGCCTGATCGTTGCTGCCCGTCACACTGGACGATATCGCTAGCGAGGACGCTGCAACGTCACGGATCGCTAGCGATATCGTCTAGTGTGACGGTACCTTTACTATGGTGTCTGGTCTGGTGTCTGTTCAGTGTTGACCATTGGATTACAGGTCAGACAGCATCCACAGTGCACCATCTGCCTCATTATAAGGAATCTTCTGCCGGGGGTTCCATCTGAATCACATATTTCAGGTATTTACACTAAAACCCCTGTGTATGAGCTCAGTGAAGAGCGCAGGATAAATATGCGCTGAGACTTACTGCGATCTTTGGTAGGCAGAATGAACTAATCAACAGCAGGTAAAGAATTGGGGTTATTTATTTTTTACACCGCTCCTCATGCGTTATAAATGATTAGACAACTTTATTCTTCAGGTGGGTGCGGTAACAGCGATACCAGATTTATATCTTTTTTTATGTTTGGCTGCTGTCACAAATTAAAAGATGCTTTTTATTCAATACTAATTTTTGCATCATCATATTTAAAAAACTATACATTTTTCATATTTCAGCCAAGAGAGTCATGTGAGGTCTTGTTTTTTGCGGGACAAGTTTACGTTTTTAATGGTACCATTTTGGGGCTCATAACTTTTTTTGTCTTTATTCTGATTTTTGGGAGGCAGAATAAACAACACCCAACAATTCAGAAATTGTTTATTTTGTGGGGGTTTATGTCATTCCGCGTATGGTAAAATTGATAAGGCAGCTTTATTCTTCGGGTCAGTATGATTACAGTGATACCACATCTATATATTTTCTTATGTTTTGACACTTTTACACATTAAAAACTATTAGTTTTGCATCACATTATTCTGACAGCTATAACTTTTTTATTTTTTATCTGATGGAGCTACCGTATATTGCAGCTTGTTTTTTGCAGGGCAAGATGATGGTTTCAGAGGTAACACTTTTATTTACATTCGTGTTATTAGACATGTTTTCTTCCACTTTTTGTTCAGCAGTATAATGATACATTGTTTTTTGCCTTGTTTTTTTATTTTTATTTTTTTATGGTGTTCACTAACAGGGTGACTAGTACGACTGTTTTATATGTGGGGTTGCTCTGGATTATTTCAGCATATTAGTTCAATACCAAATATGTGTACTTTTATTGATTTGCTTTTCATAATATTTATTTATGGGCGCAATATGTATATTTTTATACCAGTGTGTCCAGCATATTGCCCCCAGTGTGTCCTGCATATTGCCCCCAGTGTGTCCAGCATATTGCCCCAGTGTTTCCAGCATATTGCCCCAGTGTGTCCAGCATATTGTCCCCAGTGTGTCCAGCATATTGCCCCCAGTGTGTCCAGCATATTGCCCCCAGTGTGTCCAGCATATTGCCCCCAGTATGTCCAGCGTGCGCGCTGTGACTGATGTCAGCTGCCAGCCTCCGATTGGCTGGCGGCTGTTAACTATTGACGTGCAGGCGAGCTGTGCCCACTGGGCCCATACGCCAGTCAGGGCAGTAATGCCCTGATGGCGGCGGGCAATCTGAGCGGTAGCCCAGGGCCCCCCCACACCACTGGGCCCTGGGCTACCGCCCAGATTGACCTCATTATAATCCGCCCCTGAATCCAGGGCAGAATCTCTGACGTGACACAAAATGTGACTGAGCCCTGAAATCGGGACAGTCCTGCTGAATCCAGGATGGTTGGGAGCTATGCCGATATAGTGGCAGTTAGTTGCTAGTGGTTGTAACCATGGATATCTATGGTCCTGAATGCCTGCACATGAGCCATACCAAATTAGAAAAAATATACTACATTTCTAATTGGAGGTATTTGCTAATATTACTATTACATCTAGTACATATTGGGATAGGGCCATGGACAAGGGAATATCCCTTTAAGGTAGGTATACAACTGCAATGCACAGTGTTAATCAATCACCTATCAGCAACATGTGCCACTTAGTGGTCATTTAATAGTATGTTAAGACTGGACAACTGCACTTCAAATGCATTCAGAGCCTTCAGTTAGGCTATGTGCACACGTATTCTGGTCCACTGCGGATTTGCTGCAGATATATCGCGGATTTACCGCGGTTTTTCTGCAGATTTCACTGTGGTTTTACAACTGCGGTTTTCTATAGGAGCAGCTGCAAAACCGCTGCAGAATCCACAGAAAGTGACATGCTGCGGAATGTAAACCACTGCGTTTTCCCGCGTTTTTTTCCGCAGCATGTGTACAACGTTTTTTGTTTCCCATAGGTTTACATTGTACTGTAAACTCATGGGAAACTGCTGCGGATCCGCACATTGTGCACATTGTGCATTAATGACATGCGCTGCCGAGAACAATAATTTTGGGGGAAAAAGAAAATTAATTTCACATGACGGACAAACATTTTGCCTATCTTGCACAATTATCATGAAACAAAGTACTTTCAGGAATGCTTATTACCCAATAATTGTGCATTGTAAGTGTCCCTTTAGGTTCCATTTTCATTATTTAATAGATACAGTAGATATTACCTTTTAGTGACATTTATTAGATAATGTGATTTTTTTAAATGTGATATTGTATCTTTCCACCACACCCAAAGTCTTTATGTGAACCAAGCCTACTATTGTGTTCCAAAATCCTTCTGTACTTCTGCATCATAAGAGCGATCATATAACATCTTCATCAACCTGATTCTGTATAGCAGCTACATAAAATACATTACAAGCACTCTGTTTGTTTAAAATATAATTTAGAATTGAATATATATTCCTCGTCTATCTCTGTCTGCCGAGAAAAATATGAGTTAAGTGCCTTTGAGAAGAGAGGATGCGTTCAGTCGTTGCTTGCAGATTTATATTCTCTTGTTCTTTCTCCAAACTTTCCTTGAGGACAGCAGAGAGGACAATTGTCAAATCGAGTTCCTAGAGCAAATTACAACCTTAATTGTCTTGTTTTTCTTTTAATTGCAGAGTTCTTGGGTTAATGAAAGCTCAGGCTGAATCTACAGCTGTGTTTTAGCATTAGTTGCCAGGAGAACACTTCAGAAAATGAAAGAGCTTATCTCATCCATATCTATAAATGGAGGGGAGATATTATTTAAAGGGAACTGGAGAGCTGATGCATGTGCACAATCTACGGTCAGTATGTATTAGACACTGGCGGTAAGATTTCAGCCAGGTTTGTCTGACTCTGAAACATTCTGGTGTTTAAGAGAAAATCAAACTTTAAAAGCCATCAAGGGGGCTAGCCAGACAGGTGGCTCTCTTGTGGCTTCTTCCCGCCCGCTCCACTGTAGTGACAGGTCTTTCCCTGTGTGCGTGGTTAGTAGTAGACCTGTGAGTCAATAGCAGCAGGTGGAGGGAAGCAGTCGGGGACAAGCGTTTTAGATTAGCTGTGCAGCTTGGTCACTGGAGGATTTTAAAGTATGTATTCCTTGTAAACCGTCTCATCAAAATCATACAGCCTGTCAGGTTCTCTTAAAATAAATTGTGGGAAAAAAGCAATTCACCACAGCTTAGACCAGAAGTTCTCCATTTTCTCCCCATGCCCTGTGATCACACTGGTCACTTCTGGTATATTACAGGTCCAGTTGTTGTTTCATGTCGTCTTTGCTGATTCATATATTATGGTTTTGTAGCTCATATTTCCACTTATATGTAGAATCATAAGATTATAATGTAGCTCAATAGGGTACATATTGAGAGGAAGAGAGAAAGAATAGCAAACATAAGAATGACATCTAGGGATACAGTACAGATGTCAGAGAAGCTGACAGCGCATGTCTGGACCCAAACTATCTCTAAAAGAAGAAAACAGTTATGTGGTGGCTGAACACATTTATGCCTAAATTGCTGTCATATAGTTGGATGGGAGACTTGCATAGTGGTTTGATCTCTGACCATGCCTAAGGGTATGTGCACATGTTGCGGATTCTCAGCGGGTTTTCTGCGGATTTTGGGCAGATTTTGGGCGGATTTCGCCTGCGTTTTTACACCTGCGAATTCCTATAATGGAATAGGTGTAAAAATGCTGCAGAATCACACAAAGAATTGACATTCTGCAGAAAATAAACTGCTGAGTTTCTGCGCGGAATTTTCTGCAGCATGGGCACAGCGGATTTGGGTTTCCATAGGTTAACATGGTACTGTACACCGCATGGAAAACTGCTGCGAATCCACAGGGCCAAATTCGCTGTGGATTCGCAGCCAAATCTGCAACGTGTGCACATAGCCTAATACTAAGAAGGCTAAGGGGCTCCCTACTCTACATTTCTAAGAATCTAACTCCGATCTATTCCCAGGGTATAGGATATGTGCTTCGTCCATATAGTAGGGAGATATTTGTAGTGGTCCACTACTGTCATATGTAAAAAAGAATCATCTTGTTTGTAATGACTCTATATAATATATGAGTTTCACTTTTTGTATTGAAGAACTGAAATAAATTAACTTTTTGATATTCTAATTTTGTGAGAAGCGTCTGTTTATCACTGTGCCGCCTGTCCTAGATTTCAGAAGTACAAAACAGATGCACGAACACGGTTGTACTCAGCTAGCCAGGGAAAGGTGTTTATCTTCTCCTTTAGTCCGACTCCACTCAGTGTTCTGTCAGGTTGACTGAACAGAGGAATGTGCATTCCCGATGCCTGGCCGAACACTGCTCAGATGTGACCTCTGTCTCAAAAAGATGTTCTTCACATGGCCTGTCCTACTGCATATCCTCTGAAATCCAAGATGTTCTGCACAACGATGTATGTTGTCGTCTTTGAAATCATGTGCACTGGATAAAGCATACATTTTTGCTAAATAAAGCTATTTAGAAAAATGTTTAATTTTTAAATGCATATTAATTATTTTATTACATTTCTCCAAAAAAAAACCTTTAATGCAGAGATCACAGAAATTAGTTTTTATTCTTGATAAGTGATGTTTTATACAGAGTGATCTATTTCAAGTGTTTATTACTGTAAGGCCGGCGTCACACTTGCGAGTTTTACGGACGTATGAGCGCATAAAATACGTCCGTAAAACACGCCTAACAAACGTCCCGATTATTCTCTATGCCCCTGCTCCTATCTGCCGTATTTTACTGATCAGTATTATACGGCTTTCTACGGCCGTAGAAAATCGCAGCATGCTGCGTTTGTCACCGTATTGCGCAAAAAAAACGCCAATGAAAGTCTATGGAAGCCCCAAAAATACGGATTACACACGGACCAGCAGTGTGACTTGCGAGAAATACGCAGCGGTGTTAGAGAGAAAAGCCGGCAATTCAGTGCGGTGTACAGTAAAATCACACTGACAGCTTACATTAGAATAGGTAGAATAAATGTGTACACATAGAATAGGTATATATATATATATATATATATATATATGTCAGTGAGACACATATATGTATATATATTATTACTTCATACAGCGATAGATAGCTTTAAAGCCGGTAATTCAATTCCTAAACCCGACATGATATGAGACATGGTTTACATACAGTAAATCATCTCATATCCCCATTTTTTTTGCATATTCCACACTACTAATGTTAGTAGTGTGTATATGCAAAATTTGGCCGTTCTAGCTATTAAATTAAAGGGTTAAATGGCGGAAAAAATTGACGTGGGCTCCCGCGCAATTTTCTCTGCCAGAGTAGTAAAGCCAGTGACTGAGGGCAGATATTAATAGCCTGGAGAGGGTCCACGGTTATTGGCCCCCCCCTGGCTAAAAACACCTGCCCCCAGCCACCCCAGAAAAGGCACATCTGGAAGATGCGCCTATTCTGGCACTTGGCCACTCGCTTCCCATTCCCGTGTAGCGGTGGGATATGGGGTAATGAAGGATTAATGTCACCTTGCTATTGTAAGGTGACATTAAGCCAGATTAATAATGGAGAGGTGTCAATTATGACACCTATCCATTATTAATCCAATACTAGTAAAGGGTTAAAAAAAACACAAACACATTATTAAAAATTATTTTAATGAAATAAAAACAAAGGTTGTTGTAATAATTTATTCTTCGCTCAATCCTTCTGAAGACCCTCGCTCTGTAACAAATAAAAAATAATAAACCAACAATATACATACCTTCCGAAGATCTGTAACGTCCCACGATGTAAATCCATCTGAAGGAGTTAAAATATTTTGCAGCCATGAGCTCTGCTAATGCAGCGCTGCTCCTGGCTGCAAAATCCCGGGGAATTAAGGTAAAGTAGGTCAATGACCTATATTTACCTTCATCTGCGGTGAGGCGCCCTCTGCTGGCTGTTCCTGGAGCGTGGGAACTTTCCTAGAAAGCTCCCGGGCTCGAGTTCATATGAGGGCGCCCTCTGCTGGGTGTCTGCATTAGCAGACCTCATGGCTGCAAAATATTTTAACCCCTTCAGATGGATTTACATCGTGGGATGTTACAGATCTTCGGAAGGTATGTATATTGTTGGTTTATTATTTTTTATTTGTTACAGAGCGAGCGTCTTCAGAAGGATTGAGCGAAGAATAAATTATTACAACAACCTTTGTTTTTATTTCATTAAAATAATTTTTAATAATGTGTTTGTGTTTTTTTTAACCCTTTACTAGTATTGGATTATTAATGGATAGGTGTCATAATTGACGCCTCTCCATTATTAATCTGGCTTAATGTCACCTTACAATAGCAAGGTGACATTAACACTTCATTACCCCATATCCCACCGCTACACGGGAATGGGAAGAGAGTGGCCAAGTGCCAGAATAGGCGCATCTTCCAGATGTGCCTTTTCTGGGGTGGCTGGGGGCAGGTGTTTTAGCCAGGGGGGGCCAATAACCGTGGACCCTCTCCAGGCTATTAATATCTGCCCTCAGTCACTGGCTTTACGACTCTGGCGGAGAAAATTGCGCGGGAGCCCACGCCAATTTTTTCCGCCATTTAACCCTTTAATTTAATAGCTAGAACGGCCAAATTTTGCATATACACACTACTAACAATAGTAGTGTGGAATATGCAAAAAAAATGGGGATATGAGATGGTTTACTGTATGTAAACCATGTCTCATATCATGTCGGGTTTAGGAAGGAGATAGCAAAAGCCGGCAATTGAATTACCGGCTTTAAAGCTATCTAGCGCTGTATGAAGTAATAATATATATACATACAGTTAGGGCCAGAAATATTTGGACAGTGACACAATTTTCGCGAGTTGGGCTCTGCATGCCACCACATTGGATTTGAAATGAAACCTTTACAACAGAATTCAAGTGCAGATTGTAACGTTTAATTTGAAGGGTTGAACAAAAATATCTGATAGAAAATGTAGGAATTGTACACATTTCTTTACAAACACTCCACATTTTAGGAGGTCAAAAGTAATTGGACAAATAAACATAACCCAAACAAAATATTTTTATTTTCAATATTTTGTTGCAAATCCTTTGGAGGCAATCACTGCCTTAAGTCTGGAACCCATGGACATCACCAAACGCTGGGTTTCCTCCTTCTTAATGCTTTGCCAGGCCTTTACAGCCGCAGCCTTCAGGTCTTGCTTGTTTGTGGGTCTTTCCGTCTTAAGTCTGGATTTGAGCAAGTGAAATGCATGCTCAATTGGGTTTAGATCTGGAGATTGACTTGGCCATTGCAGAATGTTCCACTTTTTGGCACTCATGAACTCCTGGGTAGCTTTGGCTGTATGCTTGGGGTCATTGTCCATCTGTACTATGAAGCGCTGTCCAATCAACTTTGCAGCATTTGGCTGAATCTGGGCTGAAAGTATATCCCGGTACACTTCAGAATTCATACGGCTACTCTTGTCTGCTCTTATGTCATCAATAAACACAAGTGACCCAGTGCCATTGAAAGCCATGCATGCCCATGCCATCACGTTGCCTCCACCATGTTTTACAGAGGATGTGGTGTGCCTTGGATCATGTGCCGTTCCCTTTCTTCTCCAAACTTTTTTCTTCCCATCATTCTGGTACAGGTTGATCTTTGTCTCATCTGTCCATAGAATACTTTTCCAGAACTGAGCTGGCTTCTTGAGGTGTATTTCTGCAAATTTAACTCTGGCCTGTCTATTTTTGGTATTGATGAATGGTTTGCATCTAGATGTGAACCCTTTGTATTTACTGTCATCGAGTCTTCTCTTTACTGTTGACTTAGAGACAGATACACCTACTTCACTGAGAGTGTTCTGGACTTCAGTTGATGTTGTGAACGGGTTCTTCTTCACCAAATTAAGTATGCGGCGATCATCCACCACTGTTGTCATCCGTGGACGCCCAGGCCTTTTTGAGTTCCCAAGCTCACCAGTCAATTCCTTTTTTCTCAGAATGTACCCAACTGTTGATTTTGCTACTCCAAGCATGTCTGCTATCTCTCTGATGGATTTTTTCTTTTTTTTCAGCCTCAGGATGTTCTGCTTCACCTCAATTGAGAGTTCCTTTGACCGCATGTTGTCTGCTCACAGCAACAGCTTCCAAATGCAAAACCACACACCTGGAATCCACCCCTCACCTTTTAACTACTTCATTGATTACAGGTTAACGAGGGAGACGCCTTCAGAGTTAATTGCAGCCCTTAGAGTCCATTGTCCAATTACTTTTGGTCCCTTGAAAAAGAGGACGCTATGCATTACAGAGCTATGATTCCTAAACCCTTTCTCCGATTTGGATGTGGAAACTATCATATTGCAGCTGGGAGTGTGCACTTTCAGCCCATATTATATATATAATTGTATTTCTGAACATGTTTTTGTAAACAGCTAAAATAACAAAACTTGTGTCACTGTCCAAATATTTCTGGCCCTAACTGTATATGTGTCTACTGACATATATATGTATATATAGACAGTATATATGTGTTTTTTTTTTTTTACACATGGATCCCTTGTATAGCCGTATGTCGGTTTTGCAAGCCTGCGAGAAAAACACGCAGTACGGATGCCATACGGATTACATACGGAGGATGCCATGCGCAAAAAACGCTGAAACACCCTGCCTACGGAGGAGCTACGGACCACTATTTTGGGGACTTTTCAGCATATTACGGCCGTAATATACGGACCGTATTGTCTTACGCTGAGTGTGACTCCAGCCTTAATGTTAATGATTATGGCATACAGCCAATGAAAACCCAAAAGTCATTATCTCAGTAAATAAAAATACAGTACTTTATAACACCAGCTTGAAAAATTATTTTAAAATTCGAAATGTTGGCCTACTGAAATGTATATTCAGTGAATGCACTCAATACTTGGTCAGGGCTCCTTTTGCTTCAATTACTGTATCAATGCGGCATGGCATGAAGGAGATCAGCCTGTGGCACTGCTGAGGTGTTATGGAAGCCCAGGTTGCTTTGATAGAAGCCTTCAGCTCGTCTGCATTGTTGGGTCTGATGCCTCTCATTTTCCCCTTGACAATACCCCAAATATTCTCCATGGGGTTAAGGCCAGGCGAGTTTGCACAGCACAGTGATGCTGTTGTTTTTAACCCAGGTATTGGTACTTTTGGCAGTGTGTACATGTGCCAATTCCTGCTGGAGACTGAAATTTCCATCTCCAAAAAGCTTGTCGGCAGAGGGAAGCATGAAGTGCAATTACATAAAAAAAGAACAATGTACCCGCGCTATGGGACAAAATGCATAGGTTTTAAGGTACCGTCACACATAACGATATAGTTAACGAAATCGTTATGCGTGACAGCGACCAACGATCAGGCCCCTGCTGGGAGATCGTTGGTCGCTGGGGAAAGTCCAGGACTTTATTTCGTTGCTGGATCACCCGCTGACATCACTGAATCGGCGTGTGTGACGCCAATTCAGCAATGTCTTCACTGGTAACCAGGGTAAACATCGGGTTACTAAGCGCAGGGCCGCGCTTAGTAACCTGATGTTTACCCTGGTTACCATTGTAAAAGTAGAAAAAAAAACACTACATACTTACATTCCTGTCACGTTCCTCAGCGTCAGCTTCCCTGCGTCCCCCAGTGTCAGCGTCGGCCGGCCGTAAAGCAAAGCACAGCGGTGACGTCACCGCTCTGTTTTCCGGCCAGCGCTTACACAGTGCAGGGAAGCCGAGGCCGGGGACGCGACAGGAATGTAAGTATGTAGTGTTTTTTTTTTACTTTTACAATGGTAACCAGGGTAAACATCGGGTTACTAAGCGCGGCCCTGCGCTTAGTAACCCGATGTTTACCCTGGTTACCCGGGGACTTCGGGATCGTTGGTCGCTGGAGAGCTGTCTGTGTGACAGCTCTCCAGCGACCAAACAGCGATGCTGCAGCGATCGGCATAGTTGTCTAGATCGCTGCAGCGTCGCTTAATGTGACGGTACCTTTAGACACTAAATTGTATTAAATACCTGTTGGATGAAGACAACCCCTCAGGTTTTGAACTACCCACATGGAGCAAATAGTAATGAACCGTGATAAAGGAATCCGTTGACATTTCAAAACTAGTTGGTTTTTTGGCTCCTACTGCGATCCGTCCTTCCTCTGGGGACACCACGTGACCGCATGAGTCACGTGACCCGAATGTCACGATGGTCCTGCAAAGCATCATGCAAGGATCTCTATACTCCAGGCTGAGCGAGCGCTCGTCACTGGCCAGGACAGCACTGGTAAAACTCGCCTGCAAGCCAACGAATAAGGACTATAAGCTAAGTAAACTTTCTCTAATGCTACCGTCAAGTTTTCACTGACAGCTTTGAACAATCCACATCCGTACCTTTGCTACAGGTACCAAGCTTCCAATTTGAAAGTTTTGCTACCATTAGTATTTGCCCCATGTGGGTAGTTCACAACCTGAGGGGTAGCAAAGTGTTTTTTATGTGTTATATGCTTTTTATCTCACAGACACTAAGCTTTATCTAGTAGTGTCTCTTGGTAGCACTAGATCATTCTATTCTTTTAAGGGGCACCAATATTTAAGACACCATTTAGTGCCTTGGCACATCACAATTATAGTAAATATTCCACTCTTTCCTGATTTCAGTCTGATCCCACATACCTTTCACTCGACTTTCTTCATCGCTAAACATTTCAAGTACCATCTTCATCCAACAGGTATTTAGTATAATTTAGTGTCTAAAACCTATGAATTTTGTCCCATAGCACCAACTTTATTCTTGGTGTATGTGTTTTCTTACAATGGACTATGGGGTTAGTAATGAGGACGTCTTATTGACACTTCTCCATTACTAACCTCGGGGCTTCATGTCACCTGACGGTGACATCAACCCCCCAACTATCACCCCACTTGCCACCGCTACAGGGCAAGTGGGAAGACCCGGGCAAAGCGCCAGAATTGGCACATCTAATAGGCTGGGGTGGGCAATATCCATGGCCCCTCACCAGCCTGAGAATACCAGCCCCCAGTTGTCTGCTTTAGCAAGGTTGGTTATCAAAAATGGGGGGGACCCCATGCCATTTTTTTAAATTATTTATTTAAAAAATTAAAAAATACGGCTTGGGGACTCATCTATTCTTGATAACTAGCCTTGCTGAAGTTGACAGCTGAGGGTTGCCTGGCTGGTTAACAAAAATACAGAGAAACCCACGCCAGTTTTTTTTTAACTATTTAATTACAGTGCAGCTGATGAATACTCCCATCTGCCACTCCTGCTCTCGCTGTTATTACCGGCTAGAGTTGAGCGACCTTGACCTTTTTAGAGTCGAGCCGGGTTTTGCGAAACCCGACTATGTCCAAAGTCGGGTCGAGTGAAATCGGCCGATTATGACGTAAAGTCGGGATCGACCGAAACACGAAACCCAATGCAAGTCAATGGGGCAGCATAGTCGGCAGTGAGTGGGGGCCAGGAAAACACCTAGAGTGCCCATTTTAATGTCAAAACCATCCATTCTTCTTAATGAAGCTTGTCAAGCGTAATTTACCTTATAATAATTGGAAGGCATTTGAAATTGGGGGTCATTTGGCTAAAGTTGTGGGGGGTAGGGCTGGTTCAAGTAATTAGTGGGCCCAGGAAATCTGGACCACGTCACGGCAGTGGAGCAGGGAGAGGTAAGTATTTCAACTTTGCAAGTGCTGTGAACCTGAGCAAGCAGGGGGGGCCCACTCGTTGGCATTGGCACTGGCACAGGGCCCCTCAAAGTACAGCGGTGTGTTTGCACGGCGGGGGCGCCTCCCACCGGCAGCAACACTTTTGCGTACTATGAGAGGCCCTGTGCCAGTGACGTCGCCAACTAGTATTCCTCCCCCCACCTGATGAAGGAACCTGCACTTTCATCTGCACCTTCCTCTTTGTCCCCGTGTAAGGTGGTATGGTATGCGGGAAGAGCAACCTGACTTTCAGCAGGGTCACAATGTTGTTGTGTAGCGTGCACGGGGAATGTTGCGTTATGGGTCAATGTACCAGCAGACTCATCTATCACTGGCTGGGCAATGGGCACGATGAAGTGGAAACACAGATATAGGCCCAAAGAAGAAAGTGGGCTAAATGCAGTTCAAAATTGGTAACACAGGAATAACCAGGGGGCATTGCAGTGGAGGACAACTGGAATGAGAGGCTGACACAGAGAGTAGGGCCAAATCAGTAAGTAGTCGAAATGCAGTTCAAAATTGGCAACCGTAGTAAACAGGCGGCACAGCTTTGTTCAGTGGAGGAGAACAGCAAGGAGTGGCAGACACCGATAGTAGGCCCCAAACCAACTAGTACGCCAAATGCAGTTGTTCCATTTAACCACAATTTAATGAGAGCCTGAAGATAGAAGCTCAGGAAAGGCAACCTGGGGAACACCTTGGAGTGTAACACACCATCTCTCTCCACCCCATACCCATTTTGTATGGCCTAATGCAGTGTACTTTTCTACAACTACTAAACGAGAGTCGGAAGACCGAAGCAATGGCAAGGAAACCTGGGGAACACCTTAGAGTGTAACACACCCTCTCTCTACACCCCATACCCAATTTGAAGGTCTAATGCAGTGTAGTTTCCAAGAACTACTAAACGAGAGCCGGAAGATCGAAGCTCAGGAAAGGCAACCTGGGGAACACCTTGGAGTGTAACACACCCTCTCGCTACACCCCATACCCAATTTGAAGGCCTAATGCAGCGTAGTTTCCAACAACTACTAAACGAGAGCCGGAAGATCGAAGCTCAGGAAAGGCAACCTGGGGAACACCTTGGAGTGTAACAAACCCTCTCTCTACACCCCATACCCAATTTGTAGGCCTAATGCAGCGTAGTTTCCGACAACTACTAAACGAGAGCATGAAGATCGAAGCTCAGGAAAGGCAACCTGGGGAACACCTTGGAGTGTAACACACCCTCTCTCTACACCCCATACCCAATTTGTAGGCCTAATGCAGCGTAGTTTCCGACAACTACTAAACGAGAGCCGGAATATCGAAGCTCAGGAAAGGCAACCTGGGGAACACCTTGGAGTGTAACACACCCTCTCTCTACACCCCATACCCAATTTGAAGGCCTAATGCAGTGTAGTTTCCAAGAACTACTAAACGAGAGCCGGAAGATCGAAGCTCAGGAAAGGCAACCTGGGGAACACCTTGGAGTGGAACACACCATCTCTCTACACCCCATACCCAATTTGAAGGCCTAATGCAGCGTAGTTTCCAACAACTACTAAACGAGAGCCGGTAGATCGAAGCTCAGGAAAGGCAACCTGGGGAACACCTTGGAGTGTAACACAACGTCTCTCTACACCACGGAAGGGATGATTCTTAGGAAGGAAGGCTGTTGGAAATAAGCATTGCGCGTCCGAGGGTGATTAGATTCTTATTAGGTATATACTCACCCTCGGACGCGCCCTGCTTCTTTATTTGGAATGAATGTTTATTTGCAATGTGGTGTTGACTTTCTCTATTATTTTGGTAATTAATGATTTTATTATTTTCATTATTTTGCATCTTCTCGGCAATAATATAAAGAAGACGCGACAGGACAACACTCGGTGGATGCCATATGTGTGTTTTCAATTTAAAAAACCTTTCAGTTAACTACTTGCAGGAGAAAGTAATTGTAGCTGGTGGCCATTTTTAGTACTGTACCAGATTTTAGCTGTTTGTTTGTTTTTAATGTCAAAATGTCTGCATTTGATATCTCACCAGTATTTTCTTTTTTATAAGCAAAATCCTTTTTTTTTTATTTTATGATGTTGGTTCAAGGGGTACACGGGCAGCAGTAGACAGGTCAGTGGAGGCCTAGTGGAAGGAGGGACCGCAGACAGGCTTCGAAGCCCTAACATAATAAATTGGGCTGCCTGTAGGCAATTTAAAATTGGTTCCAGGGGAACACGGGCAGCAGTAGACAGGTCAGTGGAGGCCTAGAGGAAGGAGGGACCGCAGATGCGCCAATGTTTCCCCCATACCAAATTTGTAGGCCTAATGCAGTGTAGTTTCCAACAACTACTAAACGAGAGCCGGAATTTCGAAGCTCAGGAAAGGCAACCTGGGGAACACCTTGGAGTGTAACACACCCTCTCTCTACACCCCATACCCAATTTGAAGGCCTAATGCAGTGTAGTTTCCAACAACTACTAAACGAGAGCCGGAATATCGAAGCTCAGGAAAGGCAACCTGGGGAACACCTTGGAGTGTAACACACCCTCTCTCTACACCCCATACCCAATTTGAAGGCCTAATGCAGTGTAGTTTCCAAGAACTACTAAACGAGAGCCGGAAGATCGAAGCTCAGGAAAGGCAACCTGGGGAACACCTTGGAGTGGAACACACCATCTCTCTACACCCCATACCCAATTTGAAGGCCTAATGCAGAGTAGTTTCCAAGAACTACTAAACGAGAGCCGGAAGATCGAAGCTCAGGAAAGGCAACCTGGGGAACACCTTGGAGTGTAACACAACGTCTCTCTACACGACGGAAGGGCTGATTCTTAGGAAGGAAGGCTGTTGGAAATAAGCATTGCGCGTCCGAGGGTGATTAGATTCTTATTAGGTATATACTCACCCTCGGACGCGCCCTGCTTCTTTATTTGGAATGAATGTTTATTTGCAATGTGGTGTTGACTTTCTCTATTATTTTGGTAATTAATGATTTTATTATTTTCATTATTTTGCATCTTCTCGGCAATAATATAAAGAAGACGCGACAGGACAACACTCGGTGGATGCCATATGTGTGTTTTCAATTTAAAAAAACTTTCAGTTAACTACTTGCAGGAGAAAGTAATTGTAGCTGGTGGCCATTTTTAGTACTGTACCAGATTTTAGTTGTGTGTTTGTTTTTAATGTTAAAATGTCTGCATTTGATATCTCACCAGTATTTTCTTTTTTATAAGCAAAATACTTATTTTTATATTTTCTGATGTTGGTTCCAGGGGTACACGGCCAGCAGTGCCCTGGTCAGTGTAGTAGTAGTTGAAAGAATGGACCGCAGACAGGCATCGAAGGCCTAAAATAATAACACATGGCTGTAGGCAATTTTAAATTGGTTCCAGGGGTACACGGACAGCAGTGGTGTGGTCAGTGGAGGCCTAGTGGAAGGAGTGACCGCAGACAGGCATCGAAGGCCTAAAATAATAACACATGGCTGTAGGCAATTTTAAATTGGTTCCAGGGGTACACGGGCAGCAGTGACCTGGTCAGTGTAGTAGTAGTTGAAAGAATGGACCGCAGACAGGCATCGAAGGCCTAAAATAAAAAAATTGGGCTGGCTGTAGGCAATTTTAAATTGGTTCCAGGGGTACACGGGCAGCAGTGACCTGGTCAGTGTAGTAGTAGTTGAAAGAATGGACCGCAGACAGGCATCGAAGGCCTAAAATAAAAAAATTGGGCTGGCTGTAGGCAATTTTAAATTGGTTCCAGGGGTACACGGGCAGCAGTGACCTGGTCAGTGTAGTAGTAGTTGAAAGAATGGACCGCAG
The DNA here is from genome assembly GCF_032444005.1 of Ranitomeya imitator. Taxonomy (NCBI): domain Eukaryota; kingdom Metazoa; phylum Chordata; class Amphibia; order Anura; family Dendrobatidae; genus Ranitomeya; species Ranitomeya imitator. Next base: position 548,897,219 of record NC_091283.1, on the reverse strand, counting down.
ACAGGCATCGAAGGCCTAAAATAAAAAAATTGGGCTGGCTGTAGGCAATTTTAAATTGGTTCCAGGGGTACACGGGCAGCAGTGACCTGGTCAGTGTAGTAGTAGTTGAAAGAATGGACCGCAGACAGGCATCGAAGGCCTAAAATAAAAAAATTGGGCTGGCTGTAGGCAATTTTAAATTGGTTCCAGGGGTACACGGGCAGCAGTGGTGTGGTCAGTGGAGGCCTAGTGGAAGGAGTGACCGCAGACAGGCATCGAAGGCCTAAAATAATAACACATGGCTGTAGGCAATTTTAAATTGGTTCCAGGGGTACACGGGCAGCAGTGACCTGGTCAGTGTAGTAGTAGTTGAAAGAATGGACCGCAGACAGGCATCGAAGGCCTAAAATAAAAAAATTGGGCTGGCTGTAGGCAATTTTAAATTGGTTCCAGGGGTACACGGGCAGCAGTGACCTGGTCAGTGTAGTAGTAGTTGAAAGAATGGACCGCAGACAGGCATCGAAGGCCTAAAATAAAAAAATTGGGCTGGCTGTAGGCAATTTTAAATTGGTTCCAGGGGTACACGGGCAGCAGTGACCTGGTCAGTGTAGTAGTAGTTGAAAGAATGGACCGCAGACAGGCATCGAAGGCCTAAAATAAAAAAATTGGGCTGGCTGTAGGCAATTTTAAATTGGTTCCAGGGGTACACGGGCAGCAGTGGTGTGGTCAGTGGAGGCCTAGTGGAAGGAGTGACCGCAGACAGGCATCGAAGGCCTAAAATAATAACACATGGCTGTAGGCAATTTTAAATTGGTTCCAGGGGTACACGGGCAGCAGTGACCTGGTCAGTGTAGTAGTAGTTGAAAGAATGGACCGCAGACAGGCATCGAAGGCCTAAAATAATAACACATGGCTGTAGGCAATTTTAAATTGGTTCCAGGGGTACACGGACAGCAGTGGTGTGGTCAGTGGAAGTCTAGTGGAAGGAGTGACCGCAGACAGGCTTCCAAGGCCTAACATAACAAACTTGGGCTGGCTGTAGGCACTTTTAAATTGGTTCCAGGGGTACACGGGCAGCAGTGGTCTGGTCAGTGGAAGTCTAGTGGAAGGAGTGACCGCAGACAGGCTTCCAAGGCCTAACATAACAAACTTGGGCTGGCTGTAGGCACTTTTAAATTGGTTCCAGGGGTACACGGGCAGCAGTGACCTGGTCAGTGTAGTAGTAGTTGAAAGAATGGACCGCAGACAGGCTTCGAAGGCCTAACATAACAAACTTGGGCTGGCTGTAGGCACTTTTAAATTGGTTCCAGGGGTACACGGGCAGCAGTGGTCTGGTCAGTGGAAGTCTAGTGGAAGGAGTGACCGCAGACAGGCTTCCAAGGCCTAACATAACAAACTTGGGCTGGCTGTAGGCACTTTTAAATTGGTTCCAGGGGTACACGGGCAGTAGTGGTCTGGTCAGTGGAAGTCTAGTGGAAGGAGTGACCGCAGACAGGCTTCCAAGGCCTAACATAACAAACTTGGGCTGGCTGTAGGCACTTTTAAATTGGTTCCAGGGGTACACGGGCAGCAGTGGTCTGGTCAGTGGAAGTCTAGTGGAAGGAGTGACCGCAGACAGGCTTCGAAGGCCTAACATAACAAAATTGGGCTGGTTGTAGGCACTTTAAATTGGTTCCAGGGGTACATGGGCAGCAGTGTATGGTCAGTGGAAGTCTAGTGGAAGGAGTGACGGCAGACAGTCTTCGAAGGCCTAACATAACAAAATTGGGCTGACTGTAGGCACTTTTAAATTGGTTCCAGGGTAACACGGCCAGCAGTGGCCTGGTCAGTGTAGTAGTTGTAGAAAGAAGGGACCGCAGACAGGCTTCGAAGGCCTAACATAACAAAAAATGTCAAAACAATGGTATTGTCAGTGCCAGGCATTGAAGGATGTCAGCGCCTAGACTACACATTGGTGAAGCTGTGAGAGATAATTTTGCTAGTGGTAGAGCACTGTTTGAGCTGGGGGGGGGAACTGTCTTGTGGCCGGCGTTACAGGCACAGGGCCCCTCATATTACAACGGTGTGTCTGACGTTGGGTGCGCACCACCACCGCCAGAGACACTTTATTGTACTATGAGGGACCCAGTGGCAGTGCCGTCGACCAAAAGCGGCCACACCCACCTCTACAGACAAACAGCACTCTCAAGGGTCCAAGCGCAAAGTGGCGATAGCACGGCCCCGTGTGGGGAGTTTGGCCATTTCGTGAGGTGGAAACATGTCGTATGCTGGACAATCAGGTGAAGAAAATTACGAGATTGGAAAAGTCATTCAGAATAGTCCACAGGCAAGACCTTTTCATAGGAAAGCTAGGTGTCAGCCGGGCAGGGTGGGGCAAAAGATTTTGAAATCCAGTTGTGGTTCATTTTAATGAAGGTTAGATCATCTACATTTTGGGTAGCCAGACGAGTCCTTTTTTCTGTTAGTATTGAACCTGCAGCACTGAATACTCTTTCTGATAGGACACTAGCTGCCGGGCAAGCAAGCTCCTGCAATGCATATTCTGCCAATTCTGGCCAGGTGTCTAATTTGGATGCCCAGTAATCAAATGGGAATGACGGTTGAGGGAGAACGTCGATAAGGGATGAAAAATAGTTTGTAACCATACTGGACAAATGTTGTCTCCTGTCACTTTGAATTGATGCTGCAGTACCTGTCCTGTCTGCGGTCATAGAAAAATCACTCCACAACCTGGTCAGAAAACCCCTCTGGCCAACGCCACTTCTGATTTCTGCCCCTCTAACACCTCTGGTCTGCTGGCCCCTGGAGCTCGTGTGAGAACGATCACGGGCGCTGTGTGCAGGGAATGCCAGAAGCAAACGGTCAACAAGAGTTGATTGTTTTGTTGCTAATATTAGTTCCAAGTTCTCATGTGGCATAATATTTTGCAATTTGCCTTTATAGCGAGGATCAAGGAGGCAGGCCAACCAGTAATCGTCATCGTTCATCATTTTTGTAATGCGTGTGTCCCTTTTGAGGATACGCAAGGCATAATCCGCCATGTGGGCCAAAGTTCCCGTTGTCAAATCTGCGGTTGTGCTTGGTTGAGGGGCAGTTGCAGGCAAATCTACGTCACTTGTGTCCCTCAAAAAACCAGAACCCGGCCTTGCCACGCCACCAATTTCCCGTGCCCCCGGGAAAGCTTCCTCATTAAAAATATACTCATCCCCATCATCCTCCTCATCCTCCACCTCCTCTTCGCCCGGTACCTCGTCATGTACACTGCCCTGACCAGACAATCGCTGACTGTCATCAAGGCTTTCCTCTTCCTCTGGTGCAGACGCCTGATCCTTTATGTGCGTCAAACTTTGCATCAGCAGACGCATTAGGGGGATGCTCATGCTTATTATGGCGTTGTCTGCACTAACCAGCCGTGTGCATTCCTCAAAACACTGAAGGACTTGACACATGTCTTGAATCTTCGACCACTGCACACCTGACAACTCCATGTCTGCCATCCTACTGCCTGCCCGTGTATGTGTATCCTCCCACAAAAACATAACAGCCCGCCTCTGTTCGCACAGTCTCTGAAGCATGTGCAGTGTTGAGTTCCACCTTGTTGCAACGTCTATGATTAGGCGATGCTGGGGAAGGTTCAAAGAACGCTGATAGGTCTGCATACGGCTGGAGTGTACAGGCGAACGGCGGATATGTGCGCAAAGTCCACGCACTTTGAGGAGCAGGTCGGATAACCCCGGATAACTTTTCAGGAAGCACTGCACCACCAGGTTTAAGGTGTGAGCCAGGCAAGGAATGTGTTTCAGTTGGGAAAGGGAGATGGCAGCCATGAAATTCCTTCCGTTATCACTCACTACCTTGCCTGCCTCAAGATCTACAGTGCCCAGCCACGACTGCGTTTCTTGCTGCAAGAACTCGGACAGAACTTCCGCGGTGTGTCTATTGTCGCCCAAACACTTCATAGCCAATACAGCCTGCTGACGTATGCCAGTAGCTGCCCCATAATGGGAGACCTGGTGTGCAACAGTGGCAGGTGCGGATGGAGTGTTTGTGCGACTGCGGTCTGTGGACGAGCTCTTGCTTCTGCAGGAGGACGAGGAGGAGGAGGAGGAGGGGGTGCGAACGGCTACAGACAACTGTTTACTAGACCGTGGGCTAGGCAGAACTGTCCCAAACTTGCTGTCCCCTGTGGACCCTGAATCCACCACATTTACCCAGTGTGCCGTGATGGACACGTAACGTCCCTGGCCATGCCTACTGGTCCATGCATCTGTTGTCAGGTGCACCTTTGTGCTCACAGATTGCCTGAGTGCATGGACGATGCGCTCTTTAACATGCTGGTGGAGGGCTGGGATGGCTTTTCTGGAAAAAAAGTGTCGACTGGGTAGCTCGTAGCGTGGTACAGCGTAGTCCATCAGGTCTTTGAAAGCTTCGCTTTCAACTAACCGGTAGGGCATCATCTCTAACGAGATTAGTCTAGCTATGTGGGCGTTCAAACCCTGTGTACGCGGATGCGAGGCTAAGTATTTCCTTTTTCTAACCATAGTCTCATGTAGGGTGAGCTGGACTGGAGAGCTGGAGATCGTGGAACTAGCGGGGGTGCCGGTGGACATGGCAGACTGAGAGACGGTGGGAGATGGTATTGTTGCCGCCGGTGCCCTAGATGCAGTGTTTCCTACTACGAAACTGGTGATTCCCTGACCCTGACTGCTTTGGCCTGGCAAAGATACCTGCACAGATACAGCAGGTGGTGCGCTAAATGGTGGTCCTACACTGCCGGAAGGGATGTTGCGTTGATGACTAGCTTCATTGGCCGAGGGTGCAACAACCTTAAGGGACGTTTGGTAGTTAGTCCAAGCTTTCAAATGCATGGTGGTTAAATGTCTATGCATGCAACTAGTATTGAGACTTTTCAGATTCTGACCTCTGCTTAAGGAAGTAGAACATTTTTGACAGATGACTTTGCGCTGATCAATTGGATGTTGTTTAAAAAAATGCCAGACTGCACTCTTTCTAGCATCGGATACCTTTTCAGGCATTGCAGACTGAGCTTTAACCGGATGGCCACGCTGTCCTCCACCAGGTTTTGGCTTTGCCACGCGTTTTGGGCAAGATACGGGCCCGGCAGATGGAACCTGTGGCGATGTTGATGCCTGCTGCGGCCCCTCCTCCTCCTCTGCTTCAGAACTGCTGCCGCCTGCACCCTGTTCCCCCAATGGCTGCCAATCGGGGTCAAGAACTGGGTCATCTAATAACTCTTCTTGTACCTCCTGCGCAACTTCGTCTGTGTCACCGTGTCGTTCGGTGGTATAGCGTTCGTGATGGGGCAACATAGTCTCATCAGGGTCTGATTCTTGATCAGCACCCTGCGAGGGCAATGTTGTGGTCTGAGTCAAAGGACCAGCATAGTAGTCTGGCTGTGGCTGTGCGTCAGTGCACTCCATATCAGATTCAATTTGTAATGGGCATGGACTGTTAACTGCTTCACTTTCTAAGCCAGGGACGGTATGTGTAAAGAGCTCCATGGAGTAACCCGTTGTGTCGCCTGCTGCATTCTTCTCTGTTGTTGTTTTTGCTGAAGAGGACAAGGAAGTGACTTGTCCCTGACCGTGAACATCCACTAACGACGCGCTGCTTTTACTTTTACCAGTTTCACGAGATGAGGCAAAAGAGCTAGAGGCTGAGTCAGCAAGATAAGCCAAAACTTGCTCTTGCTGCTCCGGCTTTAAAAGCGGTTTTCCTAATCCCAGAAAAGGGAGCGTTCGAGGCCTTGTGTAGCCGGACGACGAACCTGGCTCCACAGCTCCAGACTTAGGTGCAATATTTTTTCCCCCACGACCACCTGATGCTCCACCACTACCACTACCCTCATTACCAGCTGACAATGAACGCCCCCGGCCACGACCTCTTCCACTAGACTTCCTCATTGTTTTAAAAACGTAACCAAACTAACGTTATTTGTTGCAGTCACACAACTTACACGGTGAGCTATAACTTCAGTATGATTTAGCTACCCCTTTACAGGTTGGTGAGACCACAGCGAAAATCAGGCCCAATGTTACACACTCTTTTTTTGGTGGCTGCAAATTAGAGAGATGCCCCACACGCAGGACTGTCACTGAAGCACAAATGTTAATATTAATGTCACACTATTATTTTTTTTTTATTTTTATTTTTTTCAGGAACACTTTAGAAACCCCCCAAAAAAAAAAAAAAAGATTTTTGCAGGGAGAATTTAGAAAACAAATGTAACAAACTATATGCTTTCTATGGGCCACTGAGTGAGAGATGACGCACACAGGAATCAGGAGTGGCACACAAGCCCAGAGGCCAATATTTTTCTACCAATGATTGATGGAGTTATTTTCTCTGGTAGATTTTGGAACCCAAATCAAGGAAAAAAAATGTAGGCTTTCTATGGACCACAATTGGAGAGAGAGAGAGAGAGAGAGAGAGATGGCACACCCAGGAGTCAAGACTGGCACACAAGCAGAAAGGCCAATATTAATCTCCCACTGTTTTTTTTTTTTTTTTTTTTTTTTTTTTTTTTTCAGGGAGACTTTAGAAAAAAAAATAATAAAAAAAATATGATTTTATCAGGAAGAATTTAGAAACCAAATAAAATAAAATGATTTTTTCAGGGAGAATTTATAAAACAAATAAAAACAAAAATAGGCGTTCTATGGCCCACTGACTGAGAGATGACGCACACAGGAGTCAGGAGTGGCACACAAACCCAGAGGCCAATATTTTTCTACCAATGATTGATGTAGTTATTTTCTCTGGTAGATTTTAGAACCCAAATCAAGGAAAAAAAATATAGGCTTTCTATGGACCACAATTGGAGAGAGAGAGAGAGAGAGAGAGAGAGAGAGAGAGAGAGAGATGGCACACCCAGGAGTCAAGACTGGCACACAAGCAGAAAGGCCAATATTAATCTCCCACTGTTTTTTTTGGTTGTTTTTTTTTTTTTTTTTTCAGGGAGACTTTAGAAAAAAAAATAATAAAAAAAATATGATTTTATCAGGAAGAATTTAGAAACCAAATAAAATAAAATGATTTTTTCAGGGAGAATTTATAAAACAAATAAAACCAAAAATAGGCGTTCTATGGCCCACTGACTGAGAGAGAGAGAGAGATGGAACGCTTAGTACTGGCACACAAGCCCAAAGGGCAATATTAATCTCCCTTTTTTTTTCCAGGGAGAATTTCTAAAACCCAAAAAAAAAATAAAATAGGCTTTCTATGGCCCACTATTTGTGAGAGAGATGGGACGCTCAGGACTGGCACAGATGGCACGCTCAGGACTGGCACAGAAGCCCAGAGGCCAATATTAATCTCCCTTTTTTTCTGGGAGAATTTATAAAACCAAAAAAATATTTAAATAGGCTTTCTATGGCCCACTATTTGTGAGAGAGATGGCACGCTCAGGACTGGCACAGATGGCACGCTCACAACTGGCACACAAGCCCAGAGGCCAATATTAATCTCCCTTTTTTCAGGGAAAATTTATAAAACAAAAAAAAAAAATAAATAGGCTTTCTATGGCCCACTATTTGTGAGAGAGATGGCACGCTCAGGGCTGGCACAGATGGCACGCTCAGGACTGGCACACAAGCCCAGAGGCCAATATTAATCTCCCTTTTTTTCAGGGAGAATTTATAAAACCCCCAAAAAAAATAAAATAGGCTTTCTATGGCCCACTATTTGTGAGAGAGATGGGACGCTCAGGACTGGCACAGATGGCACGCTCAGGACTGGCACAGAAGCCCAGAGGCCAATATTAATCTCCCTTTTTTTCTGGGAGAATTTATAAAACCAAAAAAAAATTTAAATAGGCTTTCTATGGCCCACTATTTGTGAGAGAGATGGCACGCTCAGGACTGGCACAGATGGCACGCTCACAACTGGCACACAAGCCCAGAGGCCAATATTAATCTCCCTTTTTTCAGGGAAAATTTATAAAACAAAAAAAAAAATTAAATAGGCTTTCTATGGCCCACTATTTGTGAGAGAGATGGCACGCTCAGGGCTGGCACAGATGGCACGCTCAGGACTGGCACACAAGCCCAGAGGCCAATATTAATCTCCCTTTTTTTCAGGGAGAATTTATAAAACCAAAAAAAAAAATAAATAGGCTTTCTATGGCCCACTATTTGTGAGAGAGATGGCACGCTCAGGGCTGGCACAGATGGCACGCTCAGGACTGGCACACAAGCCCAGAGGCCAATATTAATCTCCCTTTTTTTCAGGGAGAATTTATAAAACCCCAAAAAAAATAAAATAGGCTTTCTATGGCCCACTATTTGTGAGAGAGATGGCACACTCAGGACTGGCACACAAGCCCAAAGGCCAATATTAATCTCCCACTGTATTTTTATCAGGGAGAATTTATACACCCCACAAAAAAAAATACAGAAAAATGAAAAGGCTTTCTATGGCCCACTATGTGAGAGAGATGGCACACACAGGGATGGCACTCTAGCAGAAATGCCAAATTGCCAATCTTAATCTCCCACCAAAAAAAAAAAAAAAAAAAAAAACAGGGAATGTCCTACAATTACTATCTCCCTGCCTGCAGTAATCTCAGCCAGGTATGGCAGGCAGCTACTATCTCCCTGCCTGCAGTAATCTCAGCCAGGTATGGCAGGCAGCAATAAGGAGTGGACTGATGCACAAATGAAATAAAAAGTGTGGACAAACAAAAAAGATAGCTGTGCAGAAAGGAAGGAACAAGAGGATTTGTGCTTTGAAAAAAGCAGTTGGTTTGCACAGCGGCGTACACACAGCAATGCAGCTATCAGGGAGCCTTCTAGGGCAGCCCAATGAGCTACAGCGCTGAGGGGAAAAAAAAAAAAAAAAAAACTTCCACTGTCCCTGCACACCGAGGGTGGTGTTGGACAGTGCAAATCGCTGCAGCACAAGCGGTTTTGTGGTTAATGGACCCTGCCTAACGCTATCCCTGCTTCTGACAAAGCGGCAGCAACCTCTCCCTAAGCTCAGATCAGCAGCAGTAAGATGGCGGTCGGCGGGAACGCCTCTTTATAGCCCCTGTGACGTCGCAGACAGCAAGCCAATCACTGCAATGCCCTTCTCTAAGATGGTGGGGACCAGGACCTATGTCATCACGCTGCCCACACTCTGCGTTTACCTTCATTGGCTGAGAAATGGCGCTTTTCGCGTCATTGAAACGCGACTTTGGCGCGAAAGTCGCGTACCGCATGGCCGACCCCGCACAGGGGTCGGATCGGGTTTCATGAAACCCCGACTTAGCCAAAAGTCGGCGACTTTTGAAAATGTTCGACCCGTTTCGCTCAACCCTATTACCGGCAGCAGGTGTCGCAGGTGTCGGATGATGGGAGCAGTTGTCCCATCAGCTGACACCAGTGACCGAAGGTAAACTTTATACTGCCGATCACAGTTGCGCGTTCATGCTCTCTTCTGACAGCATGGGAACCGTGGCTCTCTGACCGGGGGGGAAGATTTCACCACTAATCAAAAGTGGTGTTTGCTGCTCTGTCATGCACATTACAGCACAGCAAACACTGGATGTTTGCGCCCCTCATTCAAGTTAATGGGTCCGGGTTCGGGCTCAGGTCCGAGTACTGTTTTGGTACCCGAACCCAAACTTTTTGCAGCTGTTTGACCGAACCAGCAGGACCCGAACATCCAGGTGTTCAACCATCTCTAATGAGGAGCCATGCAGACCAGGATAGGGATGACGAGTCATGCATACCAGGACAGGGATGAGGGGACAATGCATACCCGGCTTAAGCTCAAGTCAGTAAATATTCCCAGCTTTTTGTGGTAATATTAGGAGCCTCGGCTTATACTCAGGATGGCTTATACTCGATTATGTAGAGTAGTTTTAACTACTGTATAGAAGCCAAAACCATAAAATCAAAAAGGTAAACAATTAGAATGTAGATTTTCTTTCTATTACAAATGTGCAGATGGAATATATTTAATTACTGTTACAAAAGGCAATGATATATGCTTATACATACACTTTACGGTCTCCCAAATATTCAAAGCAGTAATTTACAAATGAGCGTATTTACGGAGTACACAGTACACAGTCAGTGTACGATAGGAATACGCTGTGAAGAATAATGAAAGGAATGTTGTGTAGAAGGTACAGAGGATGCGAAAATATTTCTCCAGTAGATTCACCTATCTTGCTACGGTATGAATTTCAGGTCAGCAAATGGATGTAAATTGGATTTCTCCTGCAGTTCCCCTCGGTTGTTTAGAGCTGCAAGGCAGGCAGGATTTCAATAAATGCATATCTAGCAATGCTGCGATGGCCACCCGCTCCTCTTCAAAGTAAATATTAACTAATTCAGCAGAAAGCTAGGTATGGTAACCCATTCAGGCATTGTATAATGCCCCTGGCATTGAATAAGTAAACCAAGTAACAGTCATTTTATCTGTCACAAGCACCTTACTGCCTACTATGTTTGGCTCTATGCATCTCCTGTACAAGCTTACTCTGCTGCCATCTTTCCGCTTTTCCCAATCTCTCATGGTTTACCCATAGCGCTCTCCAAGGCCCCTATACACTATTCGACTGCCAGAACTGTAACAGACCAGTACACATTCACAAAGTTTTATATTCAAGGGTCATGAATATCCCTGTACTATGGGATTCAAGGAGTAGATATTTTACACACTATTGTAATGCCCAGATGTAGCTACTCAGGAGATAGATAAAAGAATTTCCATGCAAAGCCACAATGCCCTGGATAGCACACGGATGAATCTATATGTCTTTACAGCACCTCTCCAATAAGTCTATAATAGATTATGCACTAAAACAATCCATGAAATAAAATTTCTATGAGTATTCTACAATATATAGTATTGGGGGGACACAGACATCTCTAATACATACAAATACGTGTTGTCCAAGCAGAGTGAACGACATAGTTCAGTAGGGATGTTCAAAAGAAGGTAGATTTAATTTCACATGTAGTGTGATGAATTTCCATGTGAAAAATCGCAGTATGCAATATTTCCTTCTGTATGCCAGATAAGATTCACTCATTCTGAAAAAAAAAACATATTTAATTATGTAAATTTTGAGATACTGATGTGTACATGTAAATACAGATGTCACACTGGTGTAGCACGGATTTAAAAAAGGACACAGATGAAAATCGTCTGAGTTTAGTGGTTGAAAACTTGTCAATTATCTAAGGCTAGTCTGACCTTGGTGTAATGGCAGTTGGTGTGGACCCACTGCACCAGTGAGATTAAGTGGCTTCTTGGTTTTCATTAGAGTCTCTGATGGTGAGAATACACTTGGGCCATTAAGGTAACCACTATGTGCCAATCCAGGGCAGTGACCAAACCTGCAGCAGCTGATGAGCGGGTCAAGGCAGGGATACGAGACACCAAGGGCATAGGCAGAGATGTGGTTAGGAAGTCCAAGGTTGGGGCAGGCAGCACAAGGTTCAGAATACAAAGCTGAGGTTAGGAGCGAAGAGGTCAGAAAAAAAAACAGGTATAGAAGCAGGGTCGGTAACAGGAGAGTCAATACAAACATGCACTTAGACAGTATACTAGGAGACCAACTACATTAGGAACCTAAGTTCAGGGACGGAGAGGAGAGCAGAGTTGCCTAATATACAGTGGGAACGGAAAGTATTCAGACCCCTTTAAATTTTTCCCTCTTTGTTTCATTGCAGCCATTTGGTAAATTCAAAAAAGTTCATTTTTTTCTCATTAATGTATACTCTGCACCCCATCTTGACTGAAAAAAAACAGAAATGTAGAAATTTTTGCACAATTTTTGAAAAAGAAAAACTGAAATATCGCATGGTCATAAGAATTCAGACCCTTTGCTCGATCTTGAGTAGAAGCACCCTTTTGAGCTAGTACAGCCATGAGTCTTCTTGGCAATGATGCAATAAGTTTTTCACACCTGGATTTGGGGATCCTCTGCCATTCTTCCTTGCAGATCCTCTCCAGTTCCATCAGGCTGGATGGTAAACATTGGTGGACAGCCATTTTCAGGTCTCTCCAGAGATGCTCAATTGGGCAGGTTGGGCCAGTAAAGAATAGTCACAGAGTTGTTCTGAAGCCACTCCTTTGTTATTTTAGCTGTGTGCTTAGGGTCATTGTATTTTTTCGAAGGTGAACCTTCGGCCAAGTCTGAAATCCAGAGCACTCTGGAAGAGGTTTTCATCCAGGTTATCTCTGTACTTGGCAGCATTTAATCTTCCTTCAATTGCAACAGTCGTCCTGTCCCTGCAGCTGAAAAACACCCCTATACCAAGATGCTGCCACTACCACGTTTCACTTTTGGGATTGTATTGGGCAGGTGATGAGCATTGCCTGGTCTTTTCCACACATACCACTTTTAGTTATCACCAAAAAGTTCTATCTTCGTCTGATCAGATCAGAGAATCTTATTTCTCATAGTCTGGGAGACCTTCATGTGCTTTTTAGCAAACTCTATGCAGGCTTTCATATGTCTTGCACTGAGAGGCGTCCGTCGGGCCACTCTGTCATAAAGGCCTGACTGATGGAGGGTTGCAGTGATAGTTGACTTTGTGGAACTTTCTCCCATCTCCCTACTGCATCTCTGGAGCTCAGCCACAGTGATCTTGGGGTTCTTCCTTACCTCTCTCACCAAGGCTCTTTTCCCACGTTTGCTCTGTTTGGCTGGATGGCCAGATCAAGAAAGACTTCTGGTGGTCCCAAACTTCTTCCATTTAAGGACTATGGAGGCTACTGTGCTCTTACGAACCTTAAGTATTGCAGAAATTATTTTGTAACCTTGGCCAGATGGGTGCCTTGCTACAATTCTGCCTGTGAACTCCTTGGCCAGTTCCTTTGATCTCATGATTCTTATTTTGTCTGACATGCACTGTGAGCTGTGAGGCCTTATATAGACAGGTGTGTGCCTTTCCAAATCAAGTCCTAACAGTTTAATTTAATAGAGCTGGACTCCAATGAAGGATTAGAACCATCTCAAAGAGGATCACAAGGAAATAGACAGCATGTGACTTAAATATGAGTGTCTGAGCAAAGGGTCTGAATACTTATGTTATGACTATGATATCTCTGTTTTTCTTTTTTTTTTAATTTCCAAAAATGTCTACATTTGTTTATTCAGTCAAGATGGGGTGCAGAATGTACATTAATGAGTAAAAAATGAACTTTTTTGAATTTACCAAATGGCTGCAATGAAACAAAGAGTGAAAAATTTAAAGGGGTCAGAATACTTTCCGCACCCACTGTATCCCCTGCTGGAAGGGGATATAACAAGAAAGTTAAACTCTGCAAGTCACACAGGGGTTAAATTCCTGCAGAATCTGGCAGCCCCTCCCTATAGCCAGGTGGTGATTCACAAGCAAGAGAAGGATACAGCAGTGACAGAAATTCTGCAAAAGGCAGCTCAGAGGGATGGCCTGAGACTGAGAAAGCAGAGCAGTAAGTTTAGTGAACAGAACAGCACTGAGAAGGCATTTGAGTTACCGACGATGTGACACCTGGCCTTAGAGTCATTACATGGATAATAGCGTGAAACACTTCTATTCACAATAAATTGTCACATTCCAAATCATGAGATTGCAGTTATTATGCAATCCACCTCATAAATAAAACACAATGCCATGTACCCCATCCATCAAACTCATATCTCTCAAAAGAAACTGAACAGAAAACGGGACAAACAATGAGGCAAAGATTTTGGCCAAGCCCTTAACCACACACTCTAATCAACTGCATTTACCATTTCTTTATATTCTCGCAGAAGGAGATGTCAAGAGGTGAGCCAGATGCTGGGACCAAAATCTCTGCTGAGCATGCTCCACTGTGGCTGGAGAAGAATGGGAGACCACAGTGGACATGGTTCGAGATTCCCCCTGTGCAGCGACGGGAACTCAACACCTAACACTCAGTGCCATACAATTGGGTATCTAAGCTGGACTCGTTGCATGAACTGTCCCACTACTCCTTGGCAGGCCTGGCCTGCCCTGCCGCTAGCATTTTATGAGAGCAGGAATTTAGTACTGCAGGGGGCATAATAACTGATAAGTGCATCCGCCTGTCAACTGAAAATTCTGACAGGCTGACTTTTATCAAAATGAATTAGGCCTCCATTGGCCCCAACTTTTCAACTCCACCGAATGACAGTAGTGGAGCATCAAGCCAATTAAAATGTTCCATTTTTTCTGGTGTATTTTCATGTACTCCTTCCCACCCCAAAGAGTATGCAATTCATAATTTCTTCTTTTCCTTGTCCTCCTCCTCCTCCACCAAATCAACAGGGTCATCAGGCGGCCCTTACCCAAAATGTTTACAGGGTCATCCCATGGCCCTCGCTCAAAATTTACAAGGCTGGATTGGCCCAGACTTTTCAATCCACCCAGAAGACAGCAGCAGAAAATAAAGCCAATTCAAATGTAGGATCATTGGGTGGCCCTCAATCAAATTTTTGGTAAGGTCATCTGGCGTCCCTCTCTCTAAATCTTTATAGGATCAACAGGCGACCCTCACTCAAAATCTTTATAGAATTATTATGTGGTCCTCACTCTAAATTTTTACAGGGTTGTCCTGTGGCCCTCGCTCAAAATTTACAATGCCTGAATTGGCTCAGACTTCTCAACCCCACTGGATGACAGCAGTGGAACATAAAGTCAATTCAAATGTAGAATCATCAGGCGGCCCTCATTTAAAATCTTTAGAGGGCCATTATGCATCACTCTCTCCAAATTTTTAGAGGGTTATTATACTCACTTTCTACAAATCTTTAAATGGCCATTATGCATCACTCCCTTCAAGTTATTACAAATTCATTATCCATCACTCTCTCCAAATTTATGCATCACCCACTCTAAATTTTTAGAGGGTCATCATGCTGCACCCGTTCAAAAAAAATTTTGTCCAGCGTGTAATGCATGCCTCTCCTTCTAATTTTTTGACAGCCCTTGAACTTAGTGCATAGGCCTTATGAATCTAGGAGTTCCACTACCTAACCATATTAGCAAAATGTATATGATGCCCTGCTTTATGTCTAATACAGGGTGTATGGGAGTCCCTCTTTGTTCTAATTTTTGACAGTTCCTGCATTGTCTGCATAGGCTTTGGCAGTTTCAAAGTCCCTCCTTGAAAATTTAAACAAGATGTGTCTGACCATGTCACACCACATACTCAGATAAGGTAGTAAAATGAAAAAATTATATTTACAGTGACTACCTGGAGATGAGGTCTTATTTTCCCCTCTACTATGTCATCTACTGGAGTCATAGGCGACTGTGAAATACGGTGAGGTATGGCCTGGCTATTAAGGGGGAAAGGAGGAGGCAGAGTTTTTTTCTTTTTAATTTTGTCTTATATACTGTACAATTCATTATACAGATGATAAGTTTTCCTAACATTTTTTCCTGAAAAATTCATTTTATCCTTGGTTTTGTATGTTTTATTGTCAGCCTGTAGACGTGGAGTAATACTCTGATAACATTGTTCCCAGCAGCGACCTGAGTGTCAGAGATGCATCCATGCTGTTCCCATTCCATTTGAGCTCTGTTTCCATCCATTTTCCTGCTCCCTCAGCCCTCCGGGAAATCCATTGACTCGTTACTCAAGTCAAGCCAATCCGAATGTCTGACCTGCTTGATTTGACTTCCGAGCACTTGAGCATTTTAGTGCTCAATCATCACTGCTTATAAATAATATTGTTAAATACCAAAGGAGGGCCATGTAAACTCAGCTTTAAGCCTTATGCAGCTGAGGGTATAAATTGTGTGCTACCTGATTTTTGATGGGATAGCAATCTAATAGCACAATAGCCCATGTTATTCAATAGGGTTGTTCAGCTGAACAATGTTTCTCTTAATCCGCCTATTTATGAAAAAAAAAATCGCAGCAGGATTTCATTTAAGATTCTATCTTTCATTCTTTGTATGTGTGAAAACTTCCAAATCTGTAGTGTATTAAATACTTATTTTCCCCAGTGTAAATATATTTCCAAACGTGCTATTGACATGAAATTCTCACCAGGTGTCAGTAACAACCCATCCAATATACGGACGCAAAGAAGTCAAAGCATAAATGTCCATAAATTATTGTTATTATTATTATTTATTTATATAGCAAAATTAATTCCATGGTGCTGTACATGAGAAGGGGTTACATCAAAATACAAATATCACTTACAGTAAACAAAACTAACAATGACAGACTGGTACAGAGGGAAGAGGACCCTGCCCTTGCGGGCTTACATTCTACAGGATTATGGGGAAGGAGACAGTAGGTCGAGGGTTGCAGTAGCTCCAATGGTGTTGAGCTGGCCGTGTGGTCTTTACAGGCTGTAAGCTTCCTTGAAGAGGAGGGTTTTCAGGTTTCTTTTGAAGGATCCAAAAGTAGTGGATAACCGAATGTGTTGGGGCACTGAATTCCAGAGGATGGGTGATATTCGGGAGAAGTCTTGGAGGCCATTGAGTGAGGACCGTGTCATGATATGTACTTTTGCCCTGTCCTGTATTTGAATAATATGCCATTTGATGTATGGAACTGTTCTCTGGTTTCTATTAGCTTTATGTATTTTCTTGTGCTGGGAGTTCACCTGTAACAATATGTCTCCTTCCCCCAATACTTGCAGCCCTAAGCTATAATGTAATTAAGCTTTGTCAATACCACTAGTGAAAGAATAGCCATTCTTCCTCACAGCAGGTGGCTAGTCAAATGTACATACTACATAGACTACGTGGAGCCCACCAGTCTAGAATCTTCTGGTGGACCCAATCATTGAATAGAAGGTGTGACCCCTACCCCCCTTCACGGGCGGATCCCAGGAACTCAGACAATCCATTCTTATTTTGAGATCAGATGTGAGTTGATCCTTGAAGGAGAAGGAGTGGGGATTCTTAGCTGAGTCAAGACCCCACGTCCAGCTGTGACTGCGGAAGCGAACGGGGCGAGACTTGAGCTGAGAACATATCTCGTCGTTCGTGGGATTGTTTTGGGATCCCTTGGACTCGTGTTGACTATTGCTTTGTTAGCTGGCACAAGGATTATCGGGAGGTGCCCTGAACCTGTTCCGTTGGACTAATTGTGGACTCTGTAGATCTACCTGCATGTGTTGTTCCAGCGTTCTTGATAATAAATCTGTGGAATCATCCCTTGGCCTGTCGCCCCTTCTTGCTCTGCCGTACACCCCGTCACAAACTGGTTGGCAGCAGAGGGATCAGAGCAGAAGGCATGGAGGACAATGGCCCAACATCGGGAACCAACACCGCAGAGTACAAGAACGGAACTTTGGGGAGCCTACAATCAAAGGCCCGTGAAGTAGGAGTCCGTTTTAAAGGACTCTCCAAGGAGCAGCTAATTGAGGCTTTGGAAGGAGTTCGCCTGCAAGATGACACTGAGGAAGGATCCTCACATCATATGGAGGAAATACTGCAGCCGGAGGTAAATACCCCAAAAAGTCAGTGGGTTGTGTGGTAAGAGGAGGAGTTGGCATTGCTGGGAGAAGAGGCCACCATAGACGATAAGAGGGAGGCCATTCACAGAGCTCAGGAGAGGGAGAGGGAGGCCAATCACAGAGCTCATGAGATGGCATTGCTGGAGAGGCAGATCGCTTTGGAAGCAGCTAGAAGCTCCAGACAGACTCTAACCCCAGCACCCACCATGAGGGAACTTCCCAGAGTGTCCCGCAAAGACTTCAAGCCCTTTAATGAGGCTGCAGGCGACATTGAGGGCTTCTTCCAGGACTTTGAGCATCAGTGTCGATTAATGGAAGTCCCGGAAAGGGAGCGAGTCCGACATCTGGTGGGGCTCTTAGATGGTGGAGCTGCCGCAGCCTATAGAGCTATGGACCCTCGGGGGAACTGTGAGTATGCGGAGATTAAACGGACTATTCTAGAACATTATGCTGTTACTCCAGACACTTACAGGACTCCATTCCGTAATTTAGCCTGTGATGAAGAAGTGTCTTTCAAGATGTATGCCCACAGACTCAAACAAATATGTCATCGCTGGCTGGAGGCAGAGGGGGCCTTAACCTGGGAGACCTTCCTCCAGGTTATCCTAATAGAGCAGTTTTACTTCAAGTGCCCTTCTGAGATCCGGGAATGGGTGCGTGAGAGGAGACCAGCCACTGTGGAGGAAGCTGCAGCTCTAGCTGATGAGGCTCTCACCATGAAGCCTCAGTGGAGGGTTCTGTTGGAGGATGGAGAGAGGCCTACCCGCTCCACAACACCGGTGGCCCCCTGTTCTTCTGTCCCCATTGTTCCCCATTCCTCTAAGCCACCACCTCATGCTGATACCCGTGTAAATGTGCATCCAGTTACTTCTACTGCATTTTCTGGAATACGACGAGGAGAGGAAGTAGCAGAGCGCAGGTGTTATGGTTGTGGGCATCCGGGGCATCTGCAGGCCTCATGCCCAGCCAGCCCATGGAGGAGTCGTCCTCAAACCCCTACAGCACCTTCAGGTGGGGGCCGGCCTCCAGGTTCCCTTATGCCTCACCCAAGAGGACGCCTTGGATGGAGTGAGACCCAGCACAGATGCTATCGATGTGGGCAGCCGGGGCATCTGCAAGCCTCCTGCCCAGCTGTTCAAATGAGGATTGATACTGTACCCAGTCGTATTATTAATTATGTACAGCCTAGTGCCATGGAGGACGATGTGTCATCACTACGTGAGGACTGGCCTAGTGTCTCACCCACCCATGTTGCACCACTAGGAGTTTATGGTGTGCGACCTGCAGCTATGATGACTTCTGCTCATCGAGGTAAGCACTTGCAGGAGGTCATGCTGGATGGACAGAGACTTATTGGATTTTGTGACTTAGGGGCTTTCCTCACACTGGCTGATCCCCGAGTGATTCGGCCTGAGGCAATCCATAGAGGACCTGGGATTGTCATTGAACTGGCTGGTGGACAATGGAGGACTATTCCCACAGCCACTGTGGATCTGAACTTTGGTTTTGGTGTCAGGCGATGTGTGGTTGGGGTGATGGGTGGTCTGCCTGCAGATGTTCTCCTGGGCAATGATGTGGGAGAGCTACGATGCCAATTTGTGGCTGTATGAAGCCACATGTAAGTTACGCTCTGCCTGTGTGTACTTAACCAGCGACCTGTAGAGGTCCCTCGTACGTACACAAATTGGGAGGGGAAGGGATTGTCATGATATGTACTTTTGCCCTGTCCTGTATTTGAATAATATGCCATTTGATGTATGTAACTGTTCTCTGGTTACTATTAGCTGTAATTTATGTATTTTCTTGTGCTGGAAGTTCACCTGTAACAATATGTCTCCTTCCCCCAATACTTGCAGCCCTAAGCTATAATGTAATTAAGCTTTTTCAATACCACTAGTGAAAGAATAGCCATTCTTCCTACCAGCAGGTGGCTAGTCAAATGTACATACTACATAGACTACTTGAAGCCCACCAGTCTAGAATCTTCTGGAGGACCCAAACATTGAATAGAAGGTGTGACCCCTACCCCCCTTCATGGGCGGATCCCAGGAGCTCAGACAATCCATTCTTATTTTGAGATCAGATGTGAGTTGATGCTTGAAGGAGGAGTGGGGATTCTTAGCTGAGGCAAGACCCCACGTCCAGCTGTGACTGCAGAAGCGAACGGGGCGAGACTTGAGCTAAGGACATATCTCGTCGTTCGTGGGATTGTTTTGGGATCCCTTGGACTCGTGTGGACTATTGCTTTGTTAGCTGGCACAAGGATTATCGGGAGGTGTCCCGAACCTGTTCCGTTGGACTAATTGTGGACTCTGTAGATCTACCTGCATGTGTTGTTCCAGCGTTCTTGATAATAAATCTGTGGAATCATCCCTTGGCCTGTTGCCCCTTCTTGCTCTGCCGTACACCCAGTCACAGAGCGAATAAGCGTGGAGGAGAGGAGGAGGTCTTGGGAGGACTGGAGATTACGTGAGGGAAGATATTGAGAGATTAGTGTGGAAATATACGGAGGAGAAAGGTTATGGATGGCTATGTAGGTCAGTGTTAGTAATTTATTATTATTATTATTATTATTTATTATTATAGCGCCATTTATTCCATGGCGCTTTACATGTGAGGAGGGGTATACATAATAAAACAAGTACAATAATCTTGAAAAATACAAGTCACAACTGGTACAGGAGGAGAGAGGACCCTGCCCGCGAGGGCTCACAATCTACAAGGGATGGGTGACGCTGGGAAATTGGGAGCCAGTGAAGGGATTTGCAAAAAGGTGAAGCAGGAGTGTAGCGAGGAGAGAGATTAATTAGTCGGGCAGCAGAGTTAAGGATGGACTGGAGGGGTGCGAGAGTGTTAGAAGGTAGGCCACAGAGGAGTATGTTGCAGTAGTCGAGGAGGGAGATGCTTAGGGCATGCACGAGCATTTTGGTAGAGTGTGGGTTGAGGAAATGATGGATTCTGGAAATATTTTTGAGCTGGAGGCGACAGGAGGTGGCGAGAGCTTGGATGTGCAGTTTGAAGGACAGGGCAGAGTCAAGGGTTACTTCGAGGCATCGGATTTTGGGGACAGGGGAAAGTGTGATTTCATTTATTTTGATAGATAGATCAGGTAGGGAAGATATGCGTGATGGAGGAAAGATAATGAGTTCAGATTTGTCCACATTGAGCTTGAGGAAGCGAGAGGAGAAGAAGGAGGATATGGCTGATAGACACTCTGGGATTCTGGAGAGCAGAGAGGTGACATCTGGGCCAGAGAGGTAGATCTGAGTGTCATCGGCATATAGATAGTACTGGAAGCCATAGGACCTTATGAGTTGTCCCAGGCCTAGTGTATAGGTTGAGAAGAGTAAGGGTCCTAGGACAGAGCCTTGGGGGACTCCAACAGAGAGGGGGCAAGATGAAGAGGTAGTATGGGAGTAGGAAATGCTAAATGTGCGGTTGGCAAGGTATGAGGAGATCCAAGATAAGGCAAGGTCTTTGACCCCAAAAGAAAAGAGGATCTGTAGTAGGTGGCAGTGGTCAACTGTGTCGAAGGCAGAGCACAGGTCTAGGAGGAGGAGTATAGAGAATTGTCTGTTAGCTTTGGCTGTAAGTAAGTCGTTAGTTATTTTGGTCAGGGCAGTCTCAGTGGAATGGTGGGGACGGAAGCTAAATTGTAGGTTGTCGAAGAGAGAGTTAGGTACAAAGTGAGAGGAAAGTTCAGCATGGACGTGCTGCTCAAGGAGTTTGGAAGCAAATGGGAGCAAAGATATGAGGCGATAGCTGGACATAGCGCTTGGGTCAAGGGATGGCTTTTTGAGGATAGGTGTGATTGTGGCATGTTTGAAGGCAGTGGGGAAGGTACCAGAAGTTAGTGAAAGGTTGTAGAGATGGGTTAGGTATGGGATTAGTGTGGTGATGAGGTTGGGGAGGAGGTGGGATGGGATGGGGTCAAGTGCACAAGTGGTGAGGTGTGATTTGGAGAGAAGATGAGCAAGCTCCCCTTCAGAGATTTTGGAGAGTGAAATTCTGGGGTTTGGGCATTGGTCTCGCATACAAAGGGGTTGTGGTGGTTGGACAACAAAGACTTGTCTTGTTTGGTCTATCTTATTTTTGAAGTGTGTGGCAAAGTCCTCAGCAACAATTAGGGAACTTGGAGGGGGCAGTGGTGAGCGGAGGAGGGAGTTAAAAGTGTTGAACAACTGTTTGGGGTTGTGGGATAAGGAAGATATGAGGGTTGTGAAGTAGGCCTGTTTAGCAGAGGTGAGAGCTGATTTGAATGCCAGTGTTGCTTGTTTGAGTGCAGTGAAATCATCTTGTGAATGCATTTTCTTCCAACGCTGTTCTGCAATTCTGGATGCTTGCCAAAGCTTTTTAGTGATGTTATTGTGCCAGGGTTGTCTATTAGTTCGTCGCACTCTGCTATGCATGACAGGGGTGACCGTGTCAATAGCTGATGCAAGAGTGGCATTGTAGAAAGCAGTGACAGTGTCTGTGTCGTGGAGTGAGGATATAGAGGACAGTGGTAGGATAGAGTCAAAGAGTGTGTTGGTGTCTAGGTGTGCGAGGTTCCTGCGTGGGTGCGCATGGTGCTGGACATAGGTGATAGGTGAGGAGGACAGGAATGAGACAGTGAGTAGATGGTGGTCAGATAGAGGGAGAGGGGAGGTTGTGAAGTTATATAGGGAGCATAAACGGGTGAAGACCAGGTCTAATGTGTGTCCGTCTGTGTGGGTGGCTGAGGAGGAGGACCACTGAGTAAGTCCAAAGGATGAAGTAAGGGACAGGAGTTTGGAGGCTGCTGACTGATGGGTGTCAATGGGGATGTTGAAGTCACCCATGATGATGGTGGGAATGTCAGCAGACAGAAAGTGAATGAGCCAGGTGGAGAATTGGTCAATAAAGGCAGTGGTCGGGCCCGGAGGTCGGTATATGATGGCCATTTGGAGGTTGTAGGGGGAGTAGATGCGGACAGAGTGGACTTCAAAAGAGGGGAGGATAAGGGAGGGTAGAGGTGGGATTGGGTTAAAGGTACAGTTGGAAGAAAGGAGAAGCTACTCCTCCACCGTGTTTGTTGCCAGGGCGAGGAGTGTGGGTGAAGTGGAGGCCACCGTAACATAGTGCAGCAGGGGAGGCTGTGTCAGAGGGTGTCAGCCATGTTTCGGTGATGCCCAGAAAGAAAAGATTATGAGAGGTAAAGAGGTTGTGAATCACGTGGAGTTTATTGCAGATGGAGCGGGCATTCCATAGTGATCCAGAGAGAGGGTGCAGGGGGGTGGGTGTCATGGGCACGGATTTGAGGTGGGCAAGATTTCGGGTGTTTATATTGGGTTGGGAGTGATAGGAGGGGGTAGTAATAGGAGGTATGAGCTGTGGGGGTCCAGGGTTGGGAGATATGTCTCCAGCAGTGAGGAGAAGCAGAGAGAGACAGAGCAGGTGGGAGAAGAAGAGTGGGCGGCTTGTTTTGTGTTTTATTAGGAGAGATAAATTAAATTATCTGCACTAATGAAATATGACACAGGGAAAAATATTGAACATGCTTACTGAAATTTAATTGATACTTCATTGAAAAGAATTTGTTGATGATGACGGCTTCAAGAAGCCTCCTGAGTGGAGAAACTAGTCGCATGCATTGCTCATATATACCTATTCTTGTACACAAACACTCTTCAAACCCTGAGGCTACGTTCACACTTTGCGGATTCCACTGCAGATTTTTTCGCAGCAGAATTCCAAAATCCGCAGTGAAAACCCATCGCGGTTTTTACTGCGGATTTATCACGGTTTTTACTGCGGCTTCTTCTGCAGATTTTCATCTGCAGTTTCCTATTGGAGCAGGTGAAAATCCGCAGAAAAGAAGTGACATGCTGCGGAATGTAATCCGCTGCGTTTCCGCGCGTTTTTTTTCCGCAGCATGTGCACAGTGTTTTTTGTTTCCCATAGGTTTACATTGTACTGTAAACTCATGGGAAACTGCTGCAGATCCGCAGTGGTCAAATCCGCTGCGGATCCGCAGCAAAATTCGCAAAGTGTGAACATAGCCTGAAGGCTCCATGGGCTCCTCCTATGAACTCTGAGCTTTAGTTCCTTCCATAAATTTTCCATTGGATTAAGGTCAGGTGATTTACTAGGGCCACTCTAGCAGCTTTATTTTCTTTTTAACTGAGAGTTTCCTTGGCTGTGTGTTTGGGGTCATTACCTTATTGAAATGTCCAACCGTGTTTCATCTTTATAATTCTGTTAGATGGCAGAAGATTTTTTATCAAGAATGTCTAGGTACATTTATCCATTTATTCTTCCTTAACCTATATGTCTGGCAGTGCCGTAAGCTGAAAAACAGCCCACAACATGATGTTCCCACCTCCAAACTTTACTGTTGGTATTGTGTTTTTGGAGTAATACGCAGTGTCTTTTGGCCTTCAAAGATGATGTGTATTATGGCATCCAAAGAGTTCAATTTTGGTCTCATCTGACCAGTCTATATTCTCCCACTATTTCACTGGCTTCTAAAAATGTTGTTGAGTAAATTTTAAATGCGCTTGAACATGCTTTTTTTTCAGCAATGGAGATTTGTGTGGTGCAGTAATAGTATTGTCTGCGGCAAAAAGATACTATGACTAATAGCTGCCATATCCACAAGTGGTCTCCCACACTAGCCACATACAGACAGGTGCAGCTTGCGTGTCAGTCCATCAGGTGGCGTGATTGCAGCTGGATTTTAAATGTATCGCATATAGATCAGGTGTGGTTTGTATGTCATCTAGCGGCGTGTTGGAAGTTAGATATTACTTATCTATGTTATAGCAGAAATACAATACTAGTGATGAGTGAGCACTAAAATGTTCAGGTATTTGTTACTCAAATCGTAATGCTCGAGTGCTGGACCCGAGTAAAGAGTACAAAGGAAGTCAATGGAAAACTAAAGCATTTTTCCGGTGGCCCCACCTAGAGGTCTGGAGGGGGTCTAAAAAATTCTGAAAATGATGGAAACAGCACTGAAATGGGATGGGAACAGCACGGAGAAGACCCTTTGAAGCATCTTAGAATCCCAGGTTGGTGCTGAGAAAAATGTTGTCAGCGTATTAGGCCACTTTTACGGACTGATAATAAAACATACAAAACCGCACTTAACCCCTTTACCCCCAAGGGTGGTTTGCACGTTAATGACCGGGCCAATTTTTACAATTCTGACCACTGTCCCTTTATGAGGTTATAACTCTGGAACGCTTCAACGGATCCCAGTGATTCTGACATTGTTTTCTCATGACATATTGTACTTCATGACAGTGGTAAAATTTCTTTGATATTACCTGCGTTTATTTGTGAAAAAAATGGAAATTTGGTGAAAATTTTGAAAATTTCACAATTTTACAACTTTGAATTTTTATGCAATTAAATCACAGAGATATGTCACACAAAATAATTAATAAGTAACATTTCCCACATGTCTACTTTACATAAGCACAATCTTGGAAACAAAATTTTTTTTTTCTAGGGAGTTATAAGGGTTAGAAGTTGACCAGCAATTTTTCATTTTTACAACACCATTTTTTTAGGGACCACATCTCATTTGAAGTCATTTTGAGGGGTCTATATGATAGAAAATGTCAAGGTGAAAATATATATATCTTTATACTCTTTTGTACTTTTATATATTCTTATGCTGTGAAACAATAAGTTTTTCCCCTTATGCTTGCTAATGCATATGTAATTGTATTTAAGATGGCTGCCAGTATTCACCTTTGCCCTAGTTTTTGTTCTTGCCAAAAGGCTACTTTCGTTTCTGAAGCTAAAGTATCGTTTCTGGTTAAATGGAAACTTAAAGCGATGTGGAGAAGGGAAGATCCATCAGATGATGTCAGAGCCAACCAGAAAGACTGAATACTAGATACATTGGTTAAACCCTGCCTATCCCTGCCCTCTGCACACCTTCCCCCAATAGATCATATAATGTTGTGTATTAGAAAATAAATTCATTTGCTATGACGTTGCTACACTATGTAGACACACGAGCATGCAATGAGTTTGAACCAGCCTTTGACTCATTCTTATCCGGTACCAATGCTTTTATTCTGATTTGGAATGACTGGTGAAGGAAGGGTATTGTCGTGACGACCCCGACAATTTGGCGCAACCAACGTGGCGCGTGGCCGGCGATCCGAGACCCCCTGGACCCATGCCTGGACGTCCGTGGACGACACCCGTAGTGGCTGACCTCGAGGACTGATCACCCTCCAAACACGGTAAGTGGAGATCACATACTATGTATGTGTCACACTTGCTAGTGTTTCAGCCGTTATTGGTTTGTCTGTTGTCTCCTTGGGTCTGGGGAGTGACCGGTCGAGTGATGAGACCGAGCGCGATCCCGTGCCACGCTTCGAACCAGCAACTGAGAGATGTCGCACTCTGCGCGTCCTCGTGTACACCACACCTCCTCCACCGGTCATTGTACTCCATTCAACCACCCTACCCGTGACTATTGTCTAGTAGTGATAGAGTGAAAGATTGAAGAAGTTGTGGATTGGGGGCGGCTGAGAGAAAGGGATAGGAGACGTAGCCTCTGTGATATTGCACGCACATATCGGTAATTAAGACGTCCCAAGAGGGGGACCACCAGAAACACAGTGGAGGGGTCTCACTAGGAGACAGCCTCCCAACGTTTAGAATATCGTGACAGGACAGACTGTAATCACTGGTGTTCAGGTTAGGGAAAAATATTGAGCGCGAGGCTCTTTATTCATAGCACGTTGAACGAGAAGCTCCGTGTTAAGGACCCTGTATTGTTGTCGCTGTCAGCGGCCTACTGCAGAAGGGCGTAGTATTCTGCGAGTCATGTTGCGTCTCTTATAGCAGAAGAAGTCCGTGCCCCACGAGTTAAGTGAGGATGCTTTGGAAGTCAAGACAATAGTAGAGTCACGGGAGGGCAAGAAGGCAGTCAAGAATGTTGAGAGGTTGTACAAGCATGTAGGATTGCCCTCGACAGGGAGATTGCAGCCGTCTACATGGCACAATCTCATAGAGAACAAAAAGGGCATATTGAAAGATAAAGGACTGTTAGAACAAACGCAAGCTCATCTGCGAGTTGCGTGAGGTTTAAAGAACATGGAATGGAATGGAAAAAGGTTGATGGAGAGGAAAGATGAAAGGATGCAGAGCCCATGTTTGGTTATAAAATACCTCAATCATTAGTTTTTCTAGGGTGTTCTGGCATATGAGTTGTGTGAAGGTTTTGTAGAAATTAATTAAGTCTGAGAACTGCTGTATTCCGTTACTCTGTGTGGTTTTCCGAGACACCCAATGGGAGGGGTCAAACCGCTGCGCTGTGCCTTTCTTCTTTTGTGTTGAGGAATGCTGTGATCTTATCTGTTCCGTGTTTCTGGTATAGAGGGGGTCGAGTCGCTGCGTCCTCTCCTTGTGTAGTAAGAATTATTGTAAGTTTAAAGTAAAATATGGTGTTTTGTTTTAGATTGTTACGTTGAAAAAAAAAAAACTGGATGTTTTGGGGTGCAAGAAGGAACTGAGAAAGTGACTGAGATTAATGTGTTGGGAAAGCAAACAATAAGAAATTTGGTACAGGGGGGCTCCCTGTTAGGTAATATGGTCCCTCCCCAGGAAATTAAGTCTCTTCTCCCGACTGTAAGCTCTGTGCCCCTTAACCCCAAAGCACCAATATATCCTAGACTGCCGAGAAGTTCTATGGGCGTCTTATGGTAGTGTTTAAAGATCTGGGGTTTTCACTGTATAATAAAGCCCATTTACACGTTTTTGTGGTAGCTTTGATGTCCGAGTTTTAAATCTGAATTGAAAGAGGTAATAATGTCAATTAGACCTGACAGAATTCCACTCTGGACGATGCATTGAAAGTAGTACAAAGTTTCCAGAAGAACTTAACCCATTCTGTATCAGCAGCTGCGCTCTGTAGCCCCCACCGCAGCTCGCAGCTTCAAGGACACAGCTCGTTCCTTATCAGTGGCCCGGGCTCCAGCTCCAGCCCCCCTCCCTTACACAAATCCAGTCTCATACTCCAATATCCATTTTAACCCTATGTCTGGGAATCTCCCTCCCAAGCCCCGCCATGTCAATTCTCAGATCAAGAGCTTGTTTTAATTAAAGTAGATGGCAGACCCAATAAATATACTTTTACAAAACCTATCCCTGTGGGACCCTTTCCCTGAAGTTACTGCTCAGTTTGTAATCTCTCCCTCATGTCCGGTAAATTTACTGGGGGCAATTTTATTATCACAGTTCCGCTCCAGAATATAATTCCAAGATGATGGTCAGATGGTATTTACGTTATATAACCCCTATGCAGATGAATATAATCACCCACCCCCTGCAGACTGTGAGCCCTCGCGGGCAGGGTCCTCCCTCCTTATGTACTCGTGTGCCTTGTTATCTGCTCATGTTTAATGTATTTGTCTATATTTGCCCCGTATTCACATGTAAAGCGCCATGGAATAAATGGCGCTATAAAAATGTATAATAATAATAATAATAATGAGATGTGTATCTTACACGCCCTTTCCCAATCAGTTTGCCAAAAAAATATGGGCGAGTGTGTTTAACCCTGTCAGTTAGAATATCCTTATGTCACGCTGCTTCAGTATGTGGGTAATCTTTTGTTGTGTGCACAGACAGAGCAGGAAGCCATTGTTGCCACTGTTAGTTTTCGCAAGTATCTGACAGATCTGAACTGTCGGGTTTCGGCCTCGAAACTTCGGTTCTGCCTTGGTCAAGTGATATTTTTGGGTCACTGTCTCCTTCAGGGTGCCAGACACCTCACAGAAGAAAGAAAAATAACCGTCAGCTACAAAAGATGTGACTGAGCTCCAGCGTTTCCTTGGACTATGTACTTATTGTTGTCAGTGAATACCGGACACATCCCGCATAATGCTACCTCTCTACAAGGCCCTGAAAGACTGTTCAGGATTTGGTGATGAGTTTGGCAGATTCCACACAGGATACACTGTTACTACGGAAGATACTGTAGTGCCCGGAGCTGCACTCCCTCCCTCCCTCACTGTCAGCACAAGAAGCAGAACTTCAGGATCTGTCTACTGCATGTGTTCTGGCCAAAGACAGGCGGGCTAATATACACGGACTCACAGTATGCATTTGGTATTGCTCATGGTTTCGGAGCCCTATGGGCCAATCGAGGATTTGTTACTACCGCCGGGACTCAGTGAAGAATGTTGAAGCTGTTAAAACCCTCATGGACTCAATCGAATTACCTATTCAGGTGGCCATTATCAAAGTTAAGGAGCACGGTACTATGGAACAGTCCACAGACTGGCGTTAACGCCTTTGCGGATATGCAAGCAAAAGCCGCTGCTCTCCTACCCGTTGAATTGACCATACCAGCTATGGTGACCACACGCTCTCAGCGTAAACAGTTACAAGAAACACTGACTCTACAGGAACCTGATGATCTATGCCAGACTGTGGTTTTCTGCCGGACCCCGCGAGACCGCTTAATGACGATGCAGAGAATGTCTCCAAAGGAAGAAGTGAAACAGTGGAAAGCTGATGGAGCACGTATGGACAATGGTCGCTGGAAAAAATGACCAACTTGTGTGTCTCCCTAAGCGGATGTACCCTGCTATTGCCACGTGGGCGCATGGGCCCACACATCGAGGTATCTGTCAGACCTGCAATCCCGGTCAACTTCAACGTGTAACCCCGAAGCACCTTGCTAAGCTCGACTATCCTTTCCAAAAGCTCCAGGTGGATCTCATCACGTTGCCTAAGTCTGGAAGGTATGAATATTGTCTGGTGGTTGTCGACATGTTCTCCAATTGGCCAGAAGTATTCCCCGTTACCTACGTGACTGCAAAGACCACAGCAAAGAAACTGGTGATGGAAGTTATATGCAGATATGGTGTTCCAGAAGTTGTTGAAGGTGACCAAGACCCGGCCTTTCCTTCTCATGTGTATCAGGAGGTTCTGACAATGCTTGGATCCACTGTAGCCCTCCATACTCCGTACCATCCACAATCCAGTGGGAAAGTTAGGAGGCTGAACGGCACACTGAAGGGACAATTGACCAAAATGATGCAGGAGACTATGACTCCATGGCCAGGGCTCTTATATATTCGTACTACCCCTATT
The DNA here is from genome assembly GCF_032444005.1 of Ranitomeya imitator. Taxonomy (NCBI): domain Eukaryota; kingdom Metazoa; phylum Chordata; class Amphibia; order Anura; family Dendrobatidae; genus Ranitomeya; species Ranitomeya imitator. Next base: position 548,867,722 of record NC_091283.1, on the reverse strand, counting down.
GCAAAATATGGCCTGTCCCCATATGAGATATTGTTTGGTGCTAGGTTCTCAGTTGCAAATTTTCAGTCTCAGTAGTTGTCAGAAGAAACTTACCGTGCTGTTCAATATGTTATTTAGCTTAGTAAAAATGTTGCTAACACCCATGTTTTAGTTTCTTCTTCCCTTCCAGATTCAGCAGAAACCGATACTTGTCACAATTTGAAGCCTGGTGGTTTTATGGTCGTGAAAAGGCATGTCAGAAAACACGGACTAGAACCCCTGTATGACGGTCCCTATCAGGTCCTCCTCGTTACTCCTATGTCAGTAAAGCTGGAAGGAAGGCCGACATGGATCCACGTATCGCACTGCAAGCTGGTCAAACAGACTAGTAGCAAATAAGGGGACATAATGTTTTAGTTTTTCGTATTTCCATATAATAATATTGGTAACCGCATGGGACAGTCTAAATTCCCCAATATCCTTGAATAATAAGTTTGTACAATATCATAAAAGATTAGTAGTATAGATGGGTATAGCCAATAAAATTGTCAGTTATACAAATGTGGGATAAATTGGTTAGGGCCACAGATTATCCAGATGATCAAATTTGGGATATATTGGATATACTTAATACTACTGCCTGCGTTATGAATCTGTTGAAGGGTTTAAAGCCCACTGATTGCTCAGATTATGTCCCACTAATTCATGAAGCACCTAAACTAAAGGTCCCAGGAGGGATAACCGTATTAGCTGATAATTATACCTGCTATAATACCCACGACACTACAGGTACACCAGTAGGGGTCTTCGAGACAGGTTTATGCAAAGAGAACAGTTCCCTGGATACTGACTTGCTAGCTAATCATACACAGTATATGTACGATATTTATTGGTTATGTGGAGATGGTAAGCTCCGTCCTAGGTTGCCTAATGCCTGGACAGGTCAATGCACCCTTGTTAAATTAGCTATGCAGTTCAAGATTTTACCTTGGGATCCAGAGACACCTGATGAATATACCAGAAAGAGGAGAAGTCTCGATCAGCTCCACATGAGTTATGAAGAAGATCCATTGGTATATGTCGATGGCATTGGAGTGCCAAGGGGGGTGCCTGACCAATTTAAAGCCCAGAACCAGATCTATGCTAGCTTTGCTTCTTTAATCCACAAGTGCAGATTAATAAAAAATGTTGATGGGATCAATTACATATATTACAGTGAACAAAGGTTTGTCAATTTTATCTGTGATGCTTTCCAAGGTATAGTTGAGGAATTGGGCCTTAACACTAGAATGACCCTCAAAAACCGACTAGCCCTTGATATGATCTTAGCTGAGAAAGGAGGAGTCTGTGGGATGGTGGGAGAGGAATTTTGTACCTATATCCCTCAGAACTCTGGGGTAAATGGAAAGACCATGATAGCACTTAAAAAGATAAATGGGTTAGCAGCAGAATTAAAATCTAATGCTGGAGTAGACACATCTTTCTTTTCCGGCTGGTTGGGTGGGCTCAAAGGATTCCTCCAACAAGCTTGTCTAGTACTGATTGCCCTTCTTGTTGTTACATCGATAATTCTCTGTTGTGTTATTCCCCTGTATAAAAAGGTTATCACTGAGGCAACTCCGACTGGCACCTTCCTCAACCAAGAAGTAGACTCACCAGAGTACGATGGTACTGATCCAGGGGAGATCCCCAAGTATGTCCCCCTCAAGAAGATAGACAAAACCCCTTACTCTCAGATGTTGCTAAGAGATTTAGTTTAGGGACAGCAGGAGAACTCCATGTGAGACTAGTGAAGGGTTCAGCTGCCAGGAGGCCTCTCACAAGGGGAGAGCTTCTGAGGTGTCTGGATGAAGAAATCCACCTCCCCTTTCCCCATCACATGGACAGTCTCGAAGGATCTTTCTTTTTAGGGAAAAACTTAGTGTTTAGGGGGGATTGTCAAGGTGAAAATATATATCTTTATACTCTTTTGTACTTTTATATATTCTTATGCTGTGAAACAATAAGTTTTTCCCCTTATGCTTGCTAATGCATAGGTAATTGTATTTAAGATGGCTGCCAGTATTCACCTTTGCCCTAGTTTTTGTTCTTGCCAAAAGGCTACTTTCGTTTCTGAAGCTAAAGTATCGTTTCTGGTGAAATGGAAACTTAAAGCGACGTGGAGAAGGGAAGATCCATCAGATGATGTCAGAGCCAACCAGAAAGACTGAATACTAGATACATTGCTTAAACCCTGCCTATCCCCGCCCTCAGCACACCTTCCCCCAATAGATCATATAATGTTGTGTATTAGAAAATAAAGTCAGTTGCTGTGACGTTGCTACACTATGTAGACACACGAGCATGCAATGAGTTTGAACCAGAATTTTGTCTGACTCATTCTTCATTCCGATACCACTGCTTTTAATCTAATTTGGAATGACTGGTGAAGGAAGGGTATTGTCGTGACGACCCTGACAAAAATACCCAAGTGTGACACCATTCTATAAACTGCACCCCTCAAGGTGCTCAAAACCATATTCAAGAAGTTTATTAAACCTTCAGGTGTTTCACAGGAATTTTTGGAATGCATAAATAAAAATGAACATTTAACTTTTTTTCACAAAAAATTTAATTCAGACCCAATTTGTTTTATTTTACCAAGGGTAACAGGAGGAAATGGACCCCAATAGTTTTTGTACAATTTGTCCTGAGTACAACGATACCCCATATGTGGAGGTAAACTACTGTTTGGGCACATGACAGAGCTCGGAAGAGAAGGAGCGCCACTTGATTTTTCAATGCAAAATTGACTGGAATTGAGATGGGACGCCATGTTACGTTTGGAGAGCCACTGATGTGCCTAAACATTGAAACCCCCCACAAGTGACACCATTTTGGAAAGTAGACCCCCTAAGGAGCTTATCTAGAGGTGTGGTGAGCACTTTGACCCACCAAGTGCTTCACAGAAGTTTATAATGCAGAACCGTAAAAATAAAAAAATCATATTTTTTCACAAAAATTATCTTTCGCCCCCAATTTTTTATTTTCCCAAGGGTAAGAGAAGAAATTGGACCCCAGAAGTTGTTGTACAATTTGTCCTGAGTACGCTGATACCACATATGTGGGGGTAAACCACTGTTTGGGCGCATGGGAGAGCTCGGAAGGGAAGGAGCGCCATTTGACTTTTCAAGGCAAAATTGACAGGAATTGAGATGGGACGCCATGTTGCATTTGGAGAGCCACTGATGTGCCTAAACATTGAAACCCCCTACAAGTGACACCATTTTGGAAAGTAGACCCCCTAAGGAACTTATTTAGATGTGTGGTGACTGGTGAGCACTTTGACCCAACAAGGGCTTCACAGAAGTTTATAATGCAGAGCCGTAAAAATAAAGCAAAAATTTTTTCCCACAAAAATTATATTTTAGCCCCCAGTTTTGTATTTTTCCAAGGGTAACAGGAGAAATTGGACCCAAAGGTTGTTGTCCAATTTGTCCTGAGTACGCTGATACCCCATATGTGGGGGGGAACCACCGTTTGGGTGCATGGGAGGGCTCTGAAGGGACGGAGCGCCATTTGGAATGCAGACTTAGATGGAATGGTCTGCAGGCGTCACATTGCGTTTGCAGAGCCCTTAATGTACCTAAACAGTAGAAACCCCCCACAAGTGACACCATTTTGGAAAGTAGACCCCCTAAGGAACTCATCTAGATGTGTTGTGAGAGCTTTGAACCCCCAAGTGTTTCACTACAGTTTATAACGCAGAGCCGTGCAAATAAAAAAAAAATTTTTTTCACAAAAATTATTTTTTAGCCCCCAATTTTGTATTTTTCCAAGGGTAACAGGAGAAATTGGACCTTAAAAATTGTTGTCCAATTTGTCCTGAGTACGAGGATACCCCATATGTTGGGGTAAACCCCTGTTTGGGCACACGGGAGAGCTCGGAAGGGAAGGAGCACTGTTTTACTTTTTCAACGCAGAATTGGCTGGAATTGAGATCGGACGCCATGTCGCGTTTGGAGAGCCCCTGATGTGCCTAAACAGTGGAAACCCCCCAATTATAACTGAAATCCTAATCCAAACACACTACTAACTCTAATCTCAACGGTAACCCTAAACACACCCCTAACCCTAATCCCAACCCTATTCCCAACCGTAAATGTAATCCAAACCTCAACCCTAACTTTAGCCCCAACCCTAACCCTAACTTTAGCCCCAACCCTAACTTTAGCCCCAACCCTAACTGTAGCCTTAACCCTAGCCCCAACCTTAACCCTAGCCCTAACCCTAGCCCTAACCCTAGCCCTACCCTAACCCTAGCCCTAACCATAACCCCAGCCCTAACCATAACCCTAACCCTAAGCCCAGCCCTAACCCTAACCCTAGCCCTAACCCTAGCCCCAATAGGAAAATGGAAATAAATACATTTTTTTTTATTTTTTAATTTTTCCCTAACAAAGGGGGTGATGAAGGGAGGTTTGATTAACTTTTATAGCGGGTTTTTTAGCGGATTTTTATGATTGGCAGCCGTCACACACTGAAAGACGCTTTTTATTGCAAAAAATTTTTTTGCGTTACCACATTTTGAGAGCTATAATTTTTCCATATTTTGGTCCACAGAGTCATGTGAGGCCTTGTTTTTTGCGGGACGAGTTGACGTTTTTATTGGTAACATTTTCGGGCACGTGACTTTTTTGATCGCTTTTTATTCTGATTTTTGTGAGGCAGAATGACCGAAAACCAGCTATTCATGAATTTCTTTTGAGGGAGGCGTTTATACCATTCCGCGTTTGGTAAAATGGATAAAGCAGTTTTATTCTTCGGGTCAGTACGATTACAGCGATACCTCATTTATATTTTTTTTATGTTTTGGTGCTTTTATACGATAAAAACTATTTTATAGAAAAAATAAATATTTTTGCATCGCTTTATTCTGAGGACTATAACTTTTTTATTTTTTCGCTGATGATGCTGTTTGGTGGCTCGTTATTGCGGGACAAGATGACGTTTTAAGCCGTACCATGGTTATTTATATCCGTCTGTTTGATCGCGTGTTATTCCACTTTTTGTTTGGCGATATGATAATAAAGCATTGTTTTTGCCTCGTTTTTTTTTTTACCGCATTCACTGAAGGGGTTAACTAGTGGACCAGTTTTATAGGTGGGGTCGTTATGGACGTGGCAATACTAAATATGTGTACTTTTATTGTTTGGTTTTTTTTATTTAGATAAGGAAATGTATTTATAGGAACAATATTTTTTGGGGGGTGAGGGGAATTTTTTGGGGAATTTTTTTAATGTTTTTTACACATGTGAATTTTTTTTTTTTTACACTATAACATTGCCCCGGTGGGGGGGCATCATGTTATAGTGTAAGATCACTGATCTTACACTTTGCTGTGCACTGTGTCAGATCAGTGATCTGACATGCACAGCTCCAGGCTTCACAGTGCCTGATCTGAGCAGGCACTGTGAAGCCACCTCCCTCCCTGCAGGACTCGGATGCCGCGGCCATTTTGGATCCAGGGCCTGCATCGAGGAAGGAGGTAAGAGACCCTCGGGGGGCTCAGGGAAGCACGCAGGGAGACCCCTCCCTGCGCGATGCTTCCTTGTACCTCAAACATGATCGCGGTGTGCCGGGGGTTAATGTGCCGGGAGCGGTCCGTGACCGCTCCTGGCACATAGCGCCGGATGTCAGCTGCGATAGGCAGCTGACACCGGGCCGAAATCACTATGATGTACTATCCCGTCGGTGGTCATACGGGCCCACCCCACCTCGACGGGATAGTACGTCATATGTCAGAAAGGGGTTATAATGTACTTGACTGGAAAAATGTTAAGAAACATAAATAAGAGAAAAATATTCTTTGGCTCTGTTCACACGCAATCACAATTTTTTTTTCAGGGCCATCAGGTGGTCATAATTATTTGTAGTGGGCCCTCAGATGGCCCTTTGTATTGTTAGAGGGCCAGCAGGTGTCTGCTGAACACATGAGACCAAGATAGAGATTTTTGGTAAAGCACGCAACTCAACTGTTTACTGTAAGTGGAATAAGGCATAAAAATAAAAGAACAAAATAGTTACAGTAAAATATGGTAGAGATTTAAAGAAATGTTGTGTTTGTTTTTCTGCCTCTTGCACTGGGTACCTACACTGTGTGCAAGGCATCGTGAAATGTGAAGATCCCCAAATTATCTTGGGTCACAATGTAGAGCAATGTAGAGTCAGAATGTTGGGTTTGCATCCTAGGTCATGGGTTTTCAGCAGGACAATGACCACAAACATACTTCAAGAACAACCCAGAAATAGATGGAAAAAAGCACAGGAGAGTTCAGAAGTGGTAATTTCAGCTACAGCTGTGTAAAGTCTCCCGCCATTACCTCTTACATACAGAGCAACTGTGTATAGATATATTAAGTTAGATAATTTTGCCTGCTTTGATGAATTTTGTGAGTACAGATAATAACCATAAAAAACATGAATCGGTCAATGAGTACATGGAAAACAAAGCAGCAAAGCTTAGAATTTACAAAGTAGTAATCCCTGACTAGAAGCCTGTCATACATTATTCCTCCTTCCATACCTCCCAGTTGACTAATTGCAGATAAGAGAGGTATTATTGTAGAATATAGAAGGAATTTGAATCTGCCCTAAAAAAAATATTCTTGTAGGTTGCAGCAACAAACTGTGGAACAGTGAAAAGTAACAATGCCAGCTTTGATGAATGTCTGAGTACAGATGACCGTAAAAAGCATAAATCGGTCAATAAGTGCATGGAGAAAAACAGCACAAAGGCTTACAATTTATAAGGCAATAATCCCTAACAACAGGCCTGTCTTTACCTACTGCAACACCTCACATTAGACAAATTGCAGATGAGATATTATTGAAGAATATAGAAGAGAATCCACAGCGAGGAGATTGGAACAAAACAAAATCCTCTAAACTGCATGCTCGCAAACGCCAGAAGCCTGACAGCAAGATGGAAGAACTAGAAGCAGAAATATCTACAGGTAACTTTGACATAGTGGGAATAACCGAGAAATGGTTAGATGAAAGCTATGACTGGGCAGTTAACTTACAGGGTTACAGTCTGTTTAGAAAGGATCGTAAAAATCGGAGAGGAGGAGGGGTTTGTCTCTATGTAAAGTCTTGTCTAAAGTCCACTTTAAGGGAGGATATTAGCGAAGGAAATGAGGATGTCGAGTCTATATGGGTCGAAATTCATGGAGGGAAAAATGGTAACAAAATTCTCATTGGGGTCTGTTACAAACCCCCAAATATAACAGAAACCATGGAAAGTCTACTTCTAAAGCAGATAGATGAAGCTGCAACCCATAATGAGGTCCTGGTTATGGGGGACTTTAACTACCCGGATATTAACTGGGAAACAGAAACCTGTGAAACCCATAAAGGCAACAGGTTTCTGCTAATAACCAAGAAAAATTATCTTTCACAATTGGTGCAGAATCCAACCAGAGGAGCAGCACTTTTAGACCTAATACTATCTAATAGACCTGACAGAATAGCAAATCTGCAGGTGGTTGGGCATCTAGGAAATAGCGACCACAATATTGTACAGTTTCACCTGTCTTTCACTAGGGGGACTTGTCAGGGAGTCACAAAAACACTGAACTTTAGGAAGGCAAAGTTTGACCAGCTTAGAGATGCCCTTAATCTGGTAGACTGGGACAATATCCTCAGAAATAAGAATACAGATAATAAATGGGAAATGTTTAAGAACATCCTAAATAGGCAGTGTAAGCGGTTTATACCTTGTGGGAATAAAAGGACTAGAAATAGGAAAAACCCAATGTGGCTAAACAAAGAAGTAAGACAGGCAATTAACAGTAAAAAGAAAGCATTTGCACTACTAAAGCAGGATGGCACCATTGAAGCTCTAAAAAACTATAGGGAGAAAAATACTTTATCTAAAAAACTAATTAAAGCTGCCAAAAAGGAAACAGAGAAGCACATTGCTAAGGAGAGTAAAACTAATCCCAAATTGTTCTATAACTATATCAATAGTAAAAGAATAAAAACTGAAAATGTAGGCCCCTTAAAAAATAGTGAGGAAAGAATGGTTGTAGATGACGAGGAAAAAGCTAACATATTAAACACCTTCTTCTCCACGGTATTCACGGTGGAAAATGAAATGCTAGGTGAAATCCCAAGAAACAATGAAAACCCTATATTAAGGGTCACCAATCTAACCCAAGAAGAGGTGCGAAATCGGCTAAATAAGATTAAAATAGATAAATCTCCGGGTCCGGATGGCATACACCCACGAGTACTAAGGGAACTAAGTAATGTAATAGATAAACCATTATTTCTTATTTTTAGGGACTCTATAGCGACGGGGTCTGTTCCGCAGGACTGGCGCATAGCAAATGTGGTGCCAATATTCAAAAAGGGCTCTAAAAGTGAACCTGGAAATTATAGGCCAGTAAGTCTAACCTCTATTGTTGGTAAAATATTTGAAGGGTTTCTGAGGGATGTTATTCTGGATTATCTCAATGAGAATAACTGTTTAACTCCATATCAGCATGGGTTTATGAGAAATCGCTCCTGTCAAACCAATCTAATCAGTTTTTATGAAGAGGTAAGCTATAGGCTGGACCACGGTGAGTCATTGGACGTGGTATATCTCGATTTTTCCAAAGCGTTTGATACCGTGCCGCACAAGAGGTTGGTACATAAAATGAGAATGCTTGGTCTGGGGGAAAATGTGTGTAAATGGGTTAGTAACTAGCTTAGTGATAGAAAGCAGAGGGTGGTTATAAATGGTATAGTCTCTAACTGGGTCGCTGTGACCAGTGGGGTACCGCAGGGGTCAGTATTGGGACCTGTTCTCTTCAACATATTCATTAATGATCTGGTAGAAGGTTTACACAGTAAAATATCGATATTTGCAGATGATACAAAACTATGTAAAGCAGTTAATACAAGAGAAGATAGTATTCTGCTACAGATGGATCTGGATAAGTTGGAAACTTGGGCTGAAAGGTGGCAGATGAGGTTTAACAATGATAAATGTAAGGTTATACACATGGGAAGAAGGAATCAATATCACCATTACACACTGAATGGGAAACCACTGGGTAAATCTGACAGGGAGAAGGACTTGGGGATCCTAGTTAATGATAAACTTACCTGGAGCAGCCAGTGCCAGGCAGCAGCTGCCAAGGCAAACAGGATCATGGGGTGCATTAAAAGAGGTCTGGATACACATGATGAGAGCATTATACTGCCTCTGTACAAATCCCTAGTTAGACCGCACATGGAGTACTGTGTCCAGTTTTGGGCACCGGTGCTCATGAAGGATATAATGGAACTAGAGAGAGTACAAAGGAGGGCAACAAAATTAATAAAGGGGATGGGAGAACTACAATACCCAGATAGATTAGCGAAATTAGGATTATTTAGTCTAGAAAAAAGACGACTGAGGGGCGATCTAATAACCATGTATAAGTATATAAGGGGACAATACAAATATCTCGCTGAGGATCTGTTTATACCAAGGAAGGTGACGGGCACAAGGGGGCATTCTTTGCGTCTGGAGGAGAGGAACGCAAGTAACACTGGCAAGTTTGATGAATTTCTGATTACAGATTACTGTAACAAACATGAATCAGTAAATGAGAATATGAAAAAAGCGACATCATCAAGGCTTAGAATTTATAAGGCAGTAATCCCTGACTAGATGTGTGTCATAATCTATTCCCAATGCCATACCTCACTATTGATGAACTGCAGATAAGAGAGGTATTATAGTAGAATATAAAAGGAATTTGAATTGGTCACAAAAAATATTTATTCTACGTGGTAGCAACAAACTGTGGAATAACGCAAAGTAACACTGCCAGCTTTGAGGAATTTTGGAGTACAGGTGACCATAAAAAGCATGAATCGGTCAATGAGTGCATGGATAATAACAGCAGCAAGGCTTAGAATTTATAAGTAGTGATAAGCAAACAGTGAAATATTCATATTCGGGAAAATTGGCATAAATATTCTAATATCAGTGTATTCATACCGAATAACGAATTAAATGCAAGTCAATGGGAAGCTGAATATTTTTCTGCTGAAACCAACAAACAGGACTGAGGGCCTGAGAAAAAAGATGAAATAGATAGGAAAGTGCTAAAAACTAAATGTGAACAGAATTGAGAAAATGCCTGCATGCCTTTCTGACTCACATATGGTATGTGGGAATAATGTCATGCTATTGTGCCAGTTTTCCGGATTTATAAGAAGACCTACCAAACAAACCTAATTTTTGGGGGGGCTTTGCGCGGCACCACCATGTCCACCGCTAGGTCATTATGCGGCCCTCACTTGACATTTTCAGAGGGCAAAAACCTGAGTTTTGTGAGCTCAACAGTTAGTTTCGACCAAAAGATCCCAATGGAGCTAGTTTTATAGGGCGTGAAGCCACTGTAAGGTGAATATAATACATTAAGTGAGGGATCTGTATGCTCAATGTCAGCAAATTGGATTCTACCGGACACCAAAAACATTAGAATTAAATTCTGAATACAGTGTATGCAAGCGAGGGCCTGTATTGCGGTCAGTATGTCAGGCCTGAAACCGATGTCAGGAACATGTGCAAGCCTCATTTTACTTGGAAGCTGTCTCCTCAAGGGAAAGCAACAGGAGTGCCATTGACAAATCTGCACAAGCCTATGCACTTGTTCTGGATACTAACCAACCAGACAGAATTTACTTTTTGTATGGTTTTGAGCAACAATGGAGTAATTACAGGATTTGTCCCAGAGAGTGATGAGGTCTGTGGAGTGTATTACTCAGGTGACAGGCAGTGCTACAGAGCTCTTAGCGTGTGACCATGTTCCAATATGTGTAAGGCTGTGGCCTGAATACGGCTATGGAGTGTATTAACCCAGTCTTTTCAACCTGCTTAAAATGTACAGAAACAGGCTAATTCTCTACCAACATTTTTTTTACCAAAATGTATAAAATTTAAGGGAAGAGACAGTTAAAACCAGGGATGGGCACTATGAGTATCTGGTGATGCCTTTCGGGCTCTGCAATGCCCCAGCCGTTTTCCAAGACTTTGTCAACGACATCTTCCGGGATATGCTCTCCACCTCGGTCATAGTCTATCTGGATGATATTCTCATCTTCTCTCCAGATATTGACTCCCACCGGAGAGATGTTGGCAGAGTCTTCGACCTCTTACGGGCAAATTCCCTTTATGCAAAGTTGGAGAAGTGTATGTTTGAGCAGGAGTCTTTACCTTTCCTGGGCGATATCATCTCCACCCAGGGATTGGCTATGGATCCTGCCAAACTACAGGCTGTGATGGACCGGCAAGAACCCCATTCTCTTAAAGCGGTGCAGCGTTTTATGGGGTTCATTAATTATTACCGCCAGTTCATTCCCCACTTCTCAACTTTGGTAACTCCCTTGGTAGCCCTCACCAAGAAGGGAGCAAATCTCAAATTGTGGTCTGAAGAAGTCTCCAGGGCCTTCACTTCTATTAAGTCTCATTTTGCTAGCGCTCCCATCCCACATCATCCCGATGTTGATAAGCCGTTTATAATGGAGGTGGATGCCTCATCCGTTGGTGCAGGAGCAGTCCTCTTCCAAAAAGATGCTCAAGGTCGGAAGCATCCTTGCTTCTTCTTCTCCAAGACCTTCACACCAGCAGAGAGGAATTATTCCATCGGAGACAGGGAGTTGCTAGCGATGAAGTTTGCTTTCCCGGAGTGGAGGCATCTTTTGGAGGGGGCTCGCTTTCCCTTTCAAGTCTTCACGGACCACAAAAATTTGTTATATTTGCAAACAGCCCAGCGGCTAAATTCTCGCCAGGCCAGATGGTCCTTGTTCTTCTCCCGGTTCCACTTCACCCTCCATTATCTCACTGGGGAAAGGAACATTCGTGCTGACGCCCTCTCTCACTCTGTTGTGTCATCTGAGGAGGAGGAAGGGGAGCCTCGGCTTATTGTCCCTTCTGAGAACCTGAGAACCGTAGCTCTGGTGTCGCTAGAGTCTGCCTCTGGGCAAGACTTTTGTACCCATTAATTTGCAACCGGAGGTTCTCTATTGGCTCATTCGTCCAGGGTGGGTGGACACTTTGGGACAAAGGACATCTGAGCTGCTGGTGAGGACGTACTGGTGGCCACATATGGTCCGTGATGTCAGAGATTATATTCAGGTGTGTGTCTCCTGCACCAAAAATAAGTCTCCTCGACAATGGCCAGCTGGGTTACTCTATCCCTTGCCGGTGGCAGACAGGCCCTGGGAGATGGTCGGGATGGACTTTGTGGTGGGTTTGCCCAAGTCTCGTGGCTGTACCATCATTTGGGTTCTCAACGATCATTTTTCTAAAATGGTGCATTTGGTGCCGCTTCCACAGTTACCTTCTGCACGGGCCTTGGCAGCGTTGTTCATGAAACACATCTTCCGCCTACACGGTATGCCGGACAAAATTGTCAGTGACCGGGGTCCCCAGTTTGCGTCTCGGTTCTGGAGGGAACTTTGTCGTCTTCTCGGTATTGAGTTAAATCTCTCTTCCGCATATCATCCCGAGACGAATGGGTTGGTAGAGAGGACCAACCAGACCTTGGTCACATATCTGCGACATTTTGTCTCAGCCAGGCAGGATGACTGGGCATCCTTGCTATCGTGGGCGGAGTTTGCGCTGAACAATGCCGTAGCCGACTCCACTGGACAAACCCCCATTCCTCCTTAACTTTGGTCAGCATCTGCGGGTTCCTGTGCCTATGCCCGTGTCTTCTGCCGACTCTAGGGTGGCAGACTGGGCTGTGGAAGCACGGGATATTTGGGACCGCACTCAGGATGCCATTTGGGCCTCCAAGGAGAGAATGAGGTCCTCCGCCGATGCACATCGGCGCCCCACTTCGACTTTTGCTCCTGGCGACTTGGTGTGGCTCTCCGCCTGTAACATCAGGCTGCGAGTTGAGTCCACTAAGTTTGCACCTCGCTACTTGGGACCTTTCAAGGTCCTCGAACAGGTTAACCCTGTGGTCTATCGTTTAGCCCTTCCTCCACGCCTGGGTATCACCGACACCTTTCATGTGTCCCTCTTGAAACCCGTATACATGTCCCGGTTTTCCGAGTTATCTGCTGGGACATCGGGTTCGTCTACGGACGATTACGAGGTGAACGCTATTTTGGGGTGCAAGGTGGTACATGGTTTTATTTGGTGGACTGGAAGGGTTATGGTCCTGAGGACAGGTCCTGGGAGCCTGCTGAGCACATTCGGGCTCCGCAGCTCATTGCTGCCTTTGAGCGTAGCGAGGTCCAAGGGGGGGGCCCTAGGGGGGGTAATGTTAGGGGTCGAGTTCCCGCCTCTGCACAGGGGGAATCTCAGGCCATCTCCGCTGCGATCTCCCATTCTTCTCCTGCCGCAGTGGAGCCTGCTCAGCGGAGACGTCGGTCCCAGCATCTCGCTCAGTCTGACTCTGTGCAAAGGGTTACTGCTGCTTTTCCAGCTTCTGCCATTGAAGCCAGTGTTGGGCAGCGGCGAGCAGATGCTTTTGGGACTAAGTCCTGCTTTTCCCCTTCTTAGCATGCCCAGGGTAAGATCTCTCATTGGAGATCGAGGGTCACATGCTTAGATACTGCAGCAAGACCCATTGGTTCTCCAGGAAGGTCCTGTAGTTCCTCAGGCTCTGTGGCAGCCTCTCATTGGTCCTTCTAGGAAGGTCCTGTACGTGCTGCAGCTATATAAGGTTCGCATGGCCGCACGGCCATGCGCTAGTATCAATGCATGACATGAGTTTTGCGCCAGTGTAGTCACGCTTGTGTGTATTTAGGGACCCGGCTGAAATAAGCCACTAGAATACCGGCTTCTCTGGTGAGGAGATTGTATGTTTGCCTCCTGGACTGCGTGACCACGGGATTCAAGCTTGAAGAGGCTAATTTGCATATTCCAGGTGCCTTCTGGGAAGAGCGAAGAGTCTCCCTAAGCTAGAAGATCGTTGGGTACAGCCGGGACCAGCTGCTTGGAAAGCATCCCCAAACCAGGGATTCAAGCTTGAGGAGGCTAATTTGCATATTCCAGGTGCCTTCTGGGAAGAGCGAAGAGTCTCCCTAAGCTAGAAGATCGTTGGGTACAGCCGGGACCAGCTGCTTGGAAAGCATCACCAAACCAGGGATTCAAGCTTGAAGAGGCTAATTTGCATATTCCAGGTGCCTTCTGGGAAGAGCGAAGAGTCTCCCTAAGCTAGAAGATCGTTGGGTACAGCCGGGACCAGCTGCTTGGAAAGCATCACCAAACCAGGGATTCAAGCTTGAAGAGGCTAATTTGCATATTCCAGGTGCCTTCTGGGAAGAGCGAAGAGTCTCCCTAAGCTAGAAGATCGTTGGGTACAGCCGGGACCAGCTGCTTGGAAAGCATCACCAAACCAGGGATTCAAGCTTGAGGAGGCTAATTTGCATATTCCAGGTGCCTTCTGGGAAGAGCGAAGAGTCTCCCTAAGCTAGAAGATCGTTGGGTACAGCCGGGACCAGCTGCTTGGAAAGCATCACCAAACCAGGGATTCAAGCTTGAGGAGGCTAATTTGCATATTCCAGGTGCCTTCTGGGAAAAGCAAAGAGTCTCCCTAAGCTAGAAGATCGTTGGGTACAGCCGGGACCAGCTGCTTGGAAAGCATCACCAAACCAGGGATTCAAGCTTGAAGAGGCTAATTTGCATATTCCAGGTGCCTTCTGGGAAGAGCGAAGAGTCTCCCTAAGCTAGAAGATCGTTGGGTACAGCCGGGACCAGCTGCTTGGAAAGCATCACCAAACCAGGGATTCAAGCTTGAAGAGGCTAATTTGCATATTCCAGGTGCCTTCTGGGAAGAGCGAAGAGTCTCCCTAAGCTAGAAGATCGTTGGGTACAGCCGGGACCATCTGCTTGGAAAGCATCACCAAACCAGGGATCCAAGCTTGAGGAGGCTAATTTGCATATTCCAGGTGCCTTCTGGGAAAAGCAAAGAGTCTCCCTAAGCTAGAAGATCGTTGGGTACAGCCGGGACCAGCTGCTTGGAAAGCATCACCAAACCAGGGATTCAAGCTTGAAGAGGCTAATTTGCATATTCCAGGTGCCTTCTGGGAAGAGCGAAGAGTCTCCCTAAGCTAGAAGATCGTTGGGTACAGCCGGGACCAGCTGCTTGGAAAGCATCACCAAACCAGGGATTCAAGCTTGAGGAGGCTAATTTGCATATTCCAGGTGCCTTCTGGGAAAAGCAAAGAGTCTCCCTAAGCTAGAAGATCGTTGGGTACAGCCGGGACCAGCTGCTTGGAAAGCATCACCAAACCAAGGATTCAAGCTTGAGGAGGCTAATTTGCATATTCCAGGTGCCTTCTGGGAAAAGCAAAGAGTCTCCCTAAGCTAGAAGATCGTTGGGTACGGCCGGGACCAGCTGCTTGGAAAGCATCACCAAACCGCGCGCCTTACGGCGCCTTACGAATCTTTGCCTGTAGGACATCATTGCAAGAGAGCTTGGCTGAGTAGATTACATAAGAAGGATAACACACAGCAAGTCAGCAGGATCTAGGAGCAACATGGCAGATGTGACAACCTACATGGTGAGCTGCAGCATGTGCTACATGTTCACAGATCGACCAGAAGAAGAATCAAATTTCACCTGTCAGAAGTGTAGACTAGTGGCCCTTTTAGAAGAAAAGGTGCGGGGTTTGGAAGAAAGAATAGCAATTTTGAAACTCATCAAAGAGAATGAAGACTTTCTAGACAGAACAGAAGCATCTCTACTGGTCACAGAAGGTGAAAAAAGTGTCAGAGAACCTCCAAAAGCAGATGAGTGGAAGCATGTGACCAAAAGAAGCAAGAAGACCATGGAGAAATCACCAACCACACAACTGAAGAACCGATATCAAATCTTTGTAGAGGATGAAGATGGCACACCTAAGGATGAAGCAATACCAGCAAGCAAAAAAGAAAAGGGCACACAACAACAAGTGACAGCAAAAAGTACAGCCAAGAAGCAACGAAGAGTGGTGGTGGTGGGAGACTCACTACTGAGAGGCACAGAAGCAGCCATCTGCAGACCGGACATAACCGCAAGAGAAGTATGCTGCCTTCCAGGTGCGATGATCAAGGATGTGACCGATAGGATACCAAAGCTCTTCAGCTCCAAGGACGTCCACCCATTTCTTCTGATACATGTTGGCACCAATGACACGGCAAGGAAGGACCTACCGACAATCTGCAAAGACTTTGAAGAGTTGGGGAAGAAAGTAAAGGAACTGAATGCACAGGTAGTTTTTTCTTCTATCCTTCTAGTAGACGGGCATGGCACCAGGAGATGGAACAGGATCCTTGATGCAAACAACTGGCTAAGACGATGGTGCAGACAACAAGGATTCGGAATCCTGGACCACGGTGTGAATTACTTGTACGATGGACTCCTCGTCAGAGACGGACTACACCTCAACAAACCTGGGAAACACACATTCGCCAGAAGACTCGCTACACTCATCAGGAGGGCGTTAAACTAGAAGAAGAGGGGAGGGGAAGAAAAACATTAGACTTGAACAAAGAAGATCCAGGAAAACATACTCAGAAGGGAGGTAAGAACATTTCTAAAACAATCCACAGCGAGGAGATTGGAACAAAACAAAATCCTCTAAACTGCATGCTCGCAAACGCCAGAAGCCTGACAAACAAGATGGAAGAACTAGAAGCAGAAATATCTACAGGTCACTTTGACATAGTGGGAATAACCGAGACATGGTTAGATGAAAGCTATGACTGGGCAGTTAACTTACAGGGTTACAGTCTGTTTAGAAAGGATCGTAAAAATCGGAGAGGAGGGGTTTGTCTCTATGTAAAGTCTTGTCTAAAGTCCACTTTAAGGGAGGATATTAGCGAAGGAAATGAGGATGTCGAGTCCATATGGGTCGAAATTCATGGAGGGAAAAATGGTAACAAAATTCTCATTGGGGTCTGTTACAAACCCCCAAATATAACAGAAACCATGGAAAGTCTACTTCTAAAGCAGATAGATGAAGCTGCAACCCATAATGAGGTCCTGGTTATGGGGGACTTTAACTACCCGGATATTAACTGGGAAACAGAAACCTGTGAAACCCATAAAGGCAACAGGTTTCTGCTAATAACCAAGAAAAATTATCTTTCACAATTGGTGCAGAATCCAACCAGAGGAGCAGCACTTTTAGACCTAATACTATCTAATAGACCTGACAGAATAACAAATCTGCAGGTGGTCGGGCATCTAGGAAATAGCGACCACAATATTGTACAGTTTCACCTGTCTTTCACTAGGGGGACTTGTCAGGGAGTCACAAAAACAATGAACTTTAGGAAGGCAAAGTTTGACCAGCTTAGAGATGCCCTTAATCTGGTAGACTGGGACAATATCCTCAGAAATAAGAATACAGATAATAATTGGGAAATGTTTAAGAACATCCTAAATAGGCAGTGTAAGCGGTTTATACCTTGTGGGAATAAAAGGACTAGAAATAGGAAAAACCCAATGTGGCTAAACAAAGAAGTAAGACAGGCAATTAACAGTAAAAAGAAAGCATTTGCACTACTAAAGCAGGATGGCACCATTGAAGCTCTAAAAAACTATAGGGAGAAAAATACTTTATCTAAAAAACTAATTAAAGCTGCCAAAAAGGAAACAGAGAAGCACATTGCTAAGGAGAGTAAAACTAATCCCAAACTGTTCTTCAACTATATCAATAGTAAAAGAATAAAAACTGAAAATGTAGGCCCCTTAAAAAATAGTGAGGAAAGAATGGTTGTAGATGACGAGGAAAAAGCTAACATATTAAACACCTTCTTCTCCACGGTATTCACGGTGGAAAATGAAATGCTAGGTGAAATCCCAAGAAACTATGAAAACCCTATATTAAGGGTCACCAATCTAACCCAAGAAGAGGTGCGAAACCGGCTAAATAAGATTAAAATAGATAAATCTCCGGGTCCGGATGGCATACACCCACGAGTACTAAGAGAACTAAGTAATGTAATAGATAAACCATTATTTCTTATTTTTAGGGACTCTATAGCGACAGGGTCTGTTCCGCAGGATTGGCGCATAGCAAATGTGGTGCCAATATTCAAAAAGGGCTCTAAAAGTGAACCTGGAAATTATAGGCCAGTAAGTCTAACCTCTATTGTTGGTAAAATATTTGAAGGGTTTCTGAGGGATGTTATTCTGGATTATCTCAATGAGAATAACTGTTTAACTCCATATCAGCATGGGTTTATGAGAAATCGCTCCTGTCAAACCAATCTAATCAGTTTTTATGAAGAGGTAAGCTATAGGCTGGACCACGGTGAGTCATTGGACGTGGTATATCTCGATTTTTCCAAAGCGTTTGATACCGTGCCGCACAAGAGGTTGGTACACAAAATGAGAATGCTTGGTCTGGGGGAAAATGTGTGTAAATGGGTTAGTAACTGGCTTAGTGATAGAAAGCAGAGGGTGGTTATAAATGGTATAGTCTCTAACTGGGTCGCTGTGACCAGTGGGGTACCGCAGGGGTCAGTATTGGGACCTGTTCTCTTCAACATATTCATTAATGATCTGGTAGAAGGTTTACACAATAAAATATCGATATTTGCAGATGATACAAAACTATGTAAAGCAGTTAATACAAGAGAAGATAGTATTCTGCTACAGATGGATCTGGATAAGTTGGAAACTTGGGCTGAAAGGTGGCAGATGAGGTTTAACAATGATAAATGTAAGGTTATACACATGGGAAGAAGGAATCAATATCACCATTACACACTGAACGGGAAACCACTGGGTAAATCTGACAGGGAGAAGGACTTGGGGATCCTAGTTAATGATAAACTTACCTGGAGCAGCCAGTGCCAGGCAGCAGCTGCCAAGGCAAACAGGATCATGGGGTGCATTAATAGAGGTCTGGATACACATGATGAGAGCATTATACTGCCTCTGTACAAATCCCTAGTTAGACCGCACATGGAGTACTGTGTCCAGTTTTGGGCACCGGTGCTCAGGAAGGATATAATGGAACTAGAGAGAGTACAAAGGAGGGCAACAAAATTAATAAAGGGGATGGGAGAACTACAATATCCAGATAGATTAGCGAAATTAGGATTATTTAGTCTAGAAAAAAGACGACTGAGGGGCGATCTAATAACCATGTATAAGTATATAAGGGGACAATACAAATATCTCGCTGAGGATCTGTTTATACCAAGGAAGGTGACGGGCACAAGGGGGCATTCTTTGCGTCTGGAGGAGAGAAGGTTTTTCCACCAACATAGAAGAGGATTCTTTACTGTTAGGGCAGTGAGAATCTGGAATTGATTGCCTGAGGAGGTGGTGATGGCGAACTCAGTCGAGGGGTTCAAGAGAGGCCTGGATGTCTTCCTGGAGCAGAACAATATTGTATCATGCAATTAGGTTCTGTAGAAGGACGTAGATCTGGGGATTTATTATGATGGAATATAGGCTGAACTGGATGGACAAATGTCTTTTTTCGGCCTTACTAACTATGTTACTATGTTACTATGTTACCACAAGCTGCTATCTGCTCAGCAGTTTCTGTGTATTGCTGTGGAGTTTAACTGGACACAGTCCTTTCTTTATAGTGACTCTGTGAAGCAACAGAGTTCGCTTCTACCGCCATATTGTGCCGCCGTTTGCCAGCAGCAGGTTCTTTTCCTGCACGGTGGACCCCGGGCTGCGAACGCACCAAATAACATCTCTATATTTACTTGTGCGTTCTGCCAGCCCTAACATATGGGGAACACGGAATCATACAGGGCAACAAGAGAACACTATAAAATCAGTAAAATATAAATATACACAAAATGATACCCACATAGTATATCACACCATCACACGGGGAATTTGCACCATGCTGTATTAGGTCACTGAGCACCAAGCTGTATTACGAGTATTATGCACCAGGCTGTATTAGGTCACTGTGCACCATGCTGTATTAAAGGTACTCTGCACCAGGCTGTATAGGTCACTGTGCCCCAGGCTGTATTACACGTACTCGGCATCAGGCTGTATTAGGTCATTGTGCATCTAACTGCATAACGGTGAATTTGCACCATGCTGTATTAGGTCACTGAGCACCAGGCTCTATTATGGGTACTCGGCACCAGTCTATATTAGGTTACTGTGCACTAGGCTGTACTAGGTCACTGTGCACCAGCCTGTTTTATGAGTACTCAGCACCAGGTTGTATTTGGCTACTCTGCACCAGGCTGTATTATGACACTGAGCACCATGCTGTATTACAGGTACTCTGCACCACCCTGTATTAGGTCACTGTGCATCAGACTGTATTATGGGTACTCGGCACCAGGCTGTATTAGGTCACTGTGCACCAGCCTGTATTAGGTTACTGTGCATCTAGCTGTATTACGGTGAATTTGCACCATGCTGTATTAGGTCACTGAGCGCCATGCTGTATTAGGTCACTGAGCACCAGGCTGTATTAAGGGTACTCGGCACCAGGCTGTATTAGGTCACTGTGCACCAGGCTGTAGTACAGGTACTCTGCACCAGGCTGCATTAGGCCACTGTGCACCATGCTGTATTATGGGTACTCGGCACCATACTGTATTAGGTCACTGTGCACCAGGCTGTGTTAGGTCATTGTGCATCTAGCTGTATTACGGTGAATTTGCACCATGCTGTACTAGGTCACTGAGCACCAGGCTGTATTATGGGTACTCGGCACCAGTCTATATTAGTTTACTGTGCACCAGGCTGTATTACGAGTACTCAGCACCAGGTTGTATTTAGCTACTCTGCACCAGGCTGTATTACAGGTACTCTGCACCAGGCTCTATTAGACCGCTGAGCACCATGCTGTATTACAGGTACTCTGCACCAGGCTCTATTAGACCGCTGAGCACCATGCTGTATTACAGGTACTCTGCACCAGGCTCTATTAGACCGCTGAGCACCATGCTGTATTACAGGTACTCTGCACCAGGCTGTATAGGTCACTGCGCCCCAGGCTGTATTACAGGTACTCGGCATCAGGCTGTATTAGGTCATTGTGCATCTAGCTGTATTACGGTGAATTTTCACCATGCTGTATTAGGGCACTGAGCACCAGGCTGTATTATGGGTACTCGGCACCAGTCTGTATTAGGTTACTGTGCACCAGGCTGTATTACGAGTACTCGGCACCTGGTTGTATTTGGCCACTCTGCACCAGGTTGTATTAAGTCATTGTGCACATGGCTGTATTACAGGTACTCGGCACCAGGCTGTATTAGGTCTCTGAACATCAGGCTGTATATGGCTACTATGCATCAGGCTGTATTAGGTCACTGTGCACAAGGCTTTATTAGGTCACGTGGTGTGTTGGCCAATCACAGACATGCCAATACTTGGCATGGCTGTGAATGCTGCGGAAGTGCCTTCAGCTTAAAAGCTTGTTGATTTGTTGCGCTGCAGCCTTTCAACAAACTTTATTCATCATTTATACCCGAATGGTACAACGGACATCAGGGAAAAGTCTAGGTGTCCGGTACGAGCCACAATCTTAAAAGTTTGGGTTCGCTCATTTCTAGTGGTAGTGGTTGGCAAATCAATCATAGGCATGTTGCACTGGTGGTATTAAAAGGGTTATACTGACAAGTTTGACAGACAGTCCGACCACGATTCACCTTAATGAGCCCGCCAATTATTTCTCTGCACAAGGATCAAAGTTACGAAAAATTTTTCAACCTCACTTATTATTCCATAGCAGCTTCAAGACACATATAAATTGTACATATTCACAGCGTTATATGTGTTTTTGATTTATCGTCTATGGGCCTGAATTCAGCTAATATCTGGCTGCTGCTCAAGTAACATTCAGGCAAGGCCGTAATTTGATTTTGCCTCAGACACTTTGGACGTGTTCCTTGTTATTGGCAGTTTTTCAAAGATGTTTATTTTTCCTTTTTTTACCATAAAAGCTTTATAGCGGAATACCTTGTGTGACCACAATGTTATCTTATTGTAGATCTGTGATCAAATGGATCACAGATAATCTCAGTTCTGTTTAGGTAGAAGGAGGCAAAAATATGGACGTTCATTACAAGATGAATTCAGTCTGGAAAATGCTGAAATGTCTATGACTAGAGAGCCAGGTTGCGCTGTGTGTAGGGGCCAGTCAGATGGACCGAGATCGGACCCAATGCACAGACTGACTGTGGCTTCTCCTGACCCAAGCGTATGTTTCATATATTTCTATGCAGCAGTCATACTTGGGTCGGGAGGCTGTGGCCTGTCAGAGCATTGCAGCCCGATGTCGGAGCGATTTATACATGAGATATACGGTAAATATGTTTGAATGGGTTGTGTATGTGGATAGGGTTCTTGTTTATCGTTTTCTCCATGTCTTCGTAAAATCTTGTCAGGTTTAACTCAGTATGTTATGTGTCTACAGTTTCTCTACTTGCGACTTCCACGTTTGTGACGACTGTGATCCAAGTGGATGACTTGTTTCCACCTGCCAGCGGAGGTCATTTGGTGTTAGGAGATAAACAGAAAAGGAAGTGCCGGTGAAGTGTGGGCCGAAAGTTAGCGCCCTAGGTTACCTGAACTCCTTCAATAACAAAGAACAAATAGCAGTGGCATCAGATTGTCAGATAAAGGGAATATTTAAAAAAAAAATTGCTGGAGAAAAAATATCAGTTTTCAGTTGAACATGATCAACTGTTCTTCCCTTTCTGGATGCTGAAAGATTGTATAAAACCCAGGACCAATTGGATGTGCCTGTAAAGGATTATATACATGACTGAGTCACATATATGTTGTAAGCTGCAATTCAAAAAAAGAGGAAAGATGTGCGAAAGATCACTTCCTAAGCTGAAACAATGTATATCTTTATTAAGCAAGAAACAAAAAAACCTAGACAAGAACGATAAAAACATCTAAAATTTTGCATATTGCACCAGAACCTGTTTCCTAGGCCAAAATCAGCTGAGCCCGCCTCAAAGCCGGGACATGTCAGCTGTTTTGAACAGCGGACATGTGCACGCAATAGCGGCGGGTGAAATCGCGATTCACCCGCCGCTATTAACCAGTTAAATGCCGCTGTCAAACGCTGACAGCGGCATTTAACCGGCGCTTCCGGCGGCGCGGCCGGAGTTGATCGCATCAGGGGTCGGTGATGCATCAGGATGGTAACCATAGAGATCCTTGAGACCTCTATGGTTACTGATGCCGGCCTGCTGTGAGCGCCCCACTGTGGTCGGCGCTCATAGTAAGCCTGCATTTCAGCTACATAGCAGCGATCTGATGATCGCTGCTATGTAGCAGAACCGAACGAGTGGTTCCAGCTTCTAGCCTCCCATGGAGGCTATTGAAGCATTGCAATAGAAAAAAAAAGTGTTTTAAAAAATATGAAAAAAATAAAAAAATATAAAAGTTTAAATCACCCCCCTTTCGCCCCATCCAAAATAAGACAATAAAAAAAATTCAAACCTACACATATTTTGTATCGCCGCGTTCAGAATCGCCCGATCTATCAATAAAAATAAGCATTAACCAGATCGCTAAATGGCGTAGCAAGAAAAAAATTCGAAACGCCAGAATTACTTTTATTGGTCGCCACGACATTGCATTAAAGTGTAATAACGGGCGATCAAAAGAACATATCTGCACCAAAATAGCATAATTAAAAACGCCAGCTTGGCACGCAAAAAATAAGCCCTCACCTGACCCCAGATCACGAAAAGTGGAGATGCTACGGGTAACGAAAAATTGCGCAATTTTTTTTTTTTTAGCAAAGTTTGGAATTTTTTTTTACCACTTAGATAAAATGTAACCTAGTCATGTTTGGTGTCTATGAACTCGTAATGACCTGGGGAATCAAAATTGCAGACCAGTTTTAGCATTTAGTGAACCGAGCAAAACAGCCAAGCAAAAAACAAGTGTGGGATTGCACTTTTTTTGCAATTTCACCGCACTTGGAATTTTTTCCTGTTTTCTAGTACACGACATGCTAAAACCAATGATGTCGTTGAAAAGTGCAACTTGTCCTGCAAAAAAAAGCCCTCACATGGCCATATAGACGGAAATATAAAAAAGTTATGACTCTGGGAAGGAGGGAGCGAAAAACGAGAACGCAAAAACGGAAAAGGGCAAGGTCGTGAAGGGGTTAAAGATGAGCGAGCGCTAAAATGCTCAGATGCTCGTTGTTCAAATACTCAGATACTCGCATACTCATTTCGAATAACGAACAAAATGGGAGTCAATGGAAAAGCAGGGCCTACAGAGAGTTATGGGAGGTGGAGCCGCATATTCATGATTGTAATGGGCGGCCCCACGTGACCGCTCATACAGTAGAAGGTGCGGCCAGGACAGGAAGCAGCGCCAGCCAGCGAGGGAGCCGGGTGAGTATTTTAATAACAGCGGGGGGGGGGGCGCACAGGGGGTGGGAGGGGGGTGTTGTCATGGAGCTTTATTTTAAACACGATTATTCATATCTTCTCTACAGCAAACGCTGCTGCAGGGGTGATATGAATCGCGGCTTAAGCACCAGTGTGGGGGACAGCGCTTACAGTAGCGCTGTCTCCTGCACGGCACATGGACTGCACACGGACAATGTCCGTGTGCGGTACGTGTTTTACACAGACCCATTGACTTTAATGGGTCTGTGTAATCCGTGCGCTCCCACGAACACTGACATGTCTCCGTGTTTGGCACACGGAGACACGGTCTGCAAAAAATCAATGACATCTGCACAGATGCATTGATTTAACTGTGTCTACGTGTGTCAGTGGCTCCGGTACGTGAGGAAACTGTCACCTCACATACCGGAGCCACTGATGTGTGAAACCGGCCTTAGGGTTGGCGGGTTGCACTAAATAGATTTAAAGAGGAAGTGCAATGGCAACCCGGGGTCCACCGTGCAGAGATGTAAAACTGCAGCTAATGTGAACAATGGCAGAGAATGCAGTGAGCGATTGCTAGCTCACAGTGAGTTTCACGTGACTCAGTGAGCAGCACAAGAGATAGTGTCACTCCCACACAGTAAGGAAGCTGATGCTCTGCAAAAGAGCTGTGTCCATCGCACACAGTAACAAAGCAGATGCTCAGCAATAGAGCTGTGTCACTCGCACACAGCAACAAAAGATATGGTGCTAGACACGTTCCCTGTTAACTTCACACAGGATCGAAGCCCACTAACGAAGCAGATAGCAACAGTGGTCAGACAGTCAGCAACAGCACTCAAACATCTCCTCTCTGGAGGTGCCAGAATTCTAGTGGCATTGCGCCAGCCCTGAATCCACAAAAACAAACTCCTCTCTGGAGGTGCCGAAATTCTAACGGCTAGCAGCTGACCCTGAGCACATGCTGACACATGTAACCAGACGAATAGCATGAGCCTGAACAAGATGCTGGGACCAACATCCATGCTCATCAGCACCCACAGCGGTCAAAGCAGAATGGGAGACGACAGATACAGGCAAGGCTTGAGACCTACCCCATGCAGTGGGTTATGATTCTCCCACTGCATGGGAAACCTATGAAAGGTTTGGATCCACAGGGGGTCTTTGTGTAGAAGGTTGCATACCAGCTAGCTAGTGGGGTTATGCAACCTTCTACACAAAGACCCCATGTGGATCCAAACCTTTCATAGGTTTTGGGACATTTATCTCCAAACTTCCAGGAGATGGGATTTAGATCAAGCCCAGAGGGCAGGATGGGAGTGACCCAGAGAGTTAAGGTACCATCACACTCAGCAACTTTGCAACGAGAATGACAACGATCTGTGACGCTGCAGCGTCCTGGATAGCGATCTCGTTGTGTTTGACACACAGCAGCGATCTGGATCCCACTGTGCCATCGCTGGTCAGAGCTAGAAGTCCAGAACTTTATTTGGTCGTCAGGTCGGCGTGTATCGTCATGTTTGACATCAAAGCAACAATGCCAGCAACGTTTTACATGGAGCTAACAACCAGCGAGAACGATAAGTACGTCACTGGATCGCTCCTGCATCGTTCTGGAGTAATTGTGTTTGACGTCTCTACAGCGACCTAAACAGCGACGCTCCAGCGATCGTCTCGTTGTCTATATCGCTGCAGCGTCGCTCAGTGTGACGGTACCTTTAAATCTTTGTGTGCAGCATATCCTATTGTTTTTTTCTCTGAGAGGTCCAACTCCCAAGGACACATCCTGTGAGGAGAAGTCACACACAAAAGGGGACCATAAGTCTCCAATGTGGCAGCCCCTCTCCCACAAGCCTGGCCTTCAATCTAACTGTAAAATGACTATATATTCAGCTTATATGGTTTGTCCTTCCTCTATTGTATTTGCATATCTGACCATTCTACTGTATATATTTAACCAGTGTGTATATAGAGTATTGTCTAGTGTGCCCTTAAGGCGATAAAATATTTAACTTAACCTTGGGCTGCTCTTTTATTTTGATTCATGCATGAGGTATAAGAGCGTGGCCCATCATTTACAGCTTGGAATTGAAGTTTCAATGAGGATGTGATAGTTAAGGGAGCGGTGAAAGCCTTCTTAGCTGTGAGACCTCATAACTCATGCCACACCTCCAATTATTTTTTTATTATTCCAACCAAACTCACATAGGTTAAACACCAGATTCATAGACTACTATTGATAGAAAAATGTTAGAATAGTAACACAGGTAGTTGACTGATCAATTGACCAATAGTAGAAGCTGTTGTAATGGCCAGAAGCTGTCAGCCATGGTCCATGCATGAGGCATCAGCATTTACAGCTTGGATTTGAAGTTTTAACCCCTTACCGGCATCGGACGTACTATACCGTCTGATGCCGGCTCCCCTGCTTTGATGCAGGGCTCCGCGGTGAGCCCGCATCAAAGCCGGGACATGAACAGCTGACATGTGCCCGTAATAGGCGCGGGCAGAATCGCGATCTGCCCACACCTATTAACTAGTTAAATGCCGCTGTCAAACGCAGACAGCGGCATTTAACTACCGCTTCCGGCCGGGCGGCCGGAAATGACGTCATCGCCGACCCCCGTCACATGATCGGGGGTCGGCGATGCTTGTGAATGGTAACCATAGAGGTCCTTGAGACCTCTATGGTTACTGATTGCCCGTCGCTGTGAGCGCCACCCTGTGGTCGGCGCTCACAGCACACGTGCAATTCTGCTACATAGCAGCGATCAGCAGATCGCTGCTATGTAGCAGAGCGGATCGTGCTATGCCTGCTTCTAGCCTCTCATGGAGGCTATTGAAGCATGGCAAAAGTTAAAAAAAAAAGTTTAAAAAAATGTGAAAAAAATAAAAAAAACATAAAAGTTTAAATCACCCCCCTTTCGCCCCAATCAAAATAAATCAATAAAAAAATATCAAATCTACGCATATTTGGTATCGCCGCGCTCAGAATCGCCCGATCTATCAATTAAAAAAATTTTTTAACCTGATCGCTAAACAGCGTAGCGGGAAAAAAATTCGAAACGCCAGAATTACGTTTTTTTGGTCGCCGCGACATTGCATTAAAATGCAATAACGGGCGATCAAAAGAACGTATCTGCACCGAAATGCTATCATTAGAAACGTCATCTCGGCACGCAAAAAATAAGCCCTCAACCGACCCCAGATGATGAAAAATGGAGACGCTACGAGTATCGGAAAATGGCGCAACTTTTTTTTTTTTTTTTTTAGCAAAGTTTGGAATTTTTTTTCACCACCTAGATAAAAAATAACCTAGTCATGTTTGGTGTCTATGAACTCGTAATGACCTGGATAATCATAATGGCAGGTCATTTTTAGCATTTAGTGAACCTAGCAAAAAAGCCAAACAAAAAACCAATGTGGGATTGCACTTTTTTTGCAATTTCACCGCACTTGGAATTTTTTTCCCGTTTTCTAGTACACGACATGCTAAAACCAATGATGTCGTTCAAAAGTACAACTCGTCCCACAAAAAATAAGCCCTCACATGGCCAAATTGACGGAAAAATAAAAAGTTATGGCTGTGGGAAGGAGGGGAGCGAAAAACGAACACGGAAAAACAAAAAATCCCCTGGTCATGAAGGGGTTAATGGCTACCACTTGAAGCTCATCAAGAGAATGCCAAGGGTGTGCAAAGCAGTCATCAAAGCAAGAGGTGGCTACTTTGAAGAACCTAGAATATAAGACATATTTTCAGTTGCTTCACACTTTTTTGTTAAGTATATAATTCCACATGTGTTAATTCATAGTTTTGATGCCTTCAGTGTGAATGTACAATTTTCATAGTCATGAAAATACAGAAAAATCTTTAAATGAGGTGTGTCCAAACTTTTGGTCTGTACCGTATATAAATGTATACGAGTGTATATGTATAGATGTATATGTGTATATAAGGATGGTTATTAGTGTGATTACATATATATGAATGTATACGTGTGTGTATGCATAGATGTATATGTGTATATAAGGATGCTTATTAGTGTGACTACATCTAATATATAAAGCTGAATGTGTGTGTGTATGTGTGTGTGTGTGTGTATTTCCGGGATTGGCATCTGCACCGTCGCAGCTACAGCCACAAAATTTTGCATAGTCACACGTCTGGACCCCGAGAGCGTCATAGGCTATGTTGTGAGGCGAAATTTTAACCCTGCGTGTTCCAATTCACTAAACAATTTTGCCCCTATCTACATAATGGGGAAAAAGTGAAAGGAAAAGTGTTGGAGGCGTCGCAGCTACAGCAACAAAATTTTGCACAGTCACACGTCTGGACCCTGAGAGCGTCATAGGCTATGTTGTGAGGTGAAATTTTAACCCCGCGCTTTCCAATTCACCAAACAATTTTGCCCCTATTTACATAATGGGGAAAAAGTGAAGGGAAAAGTTTTGGAGGCAAATTGACAGCTGCCAGATGTGAACAAGGGGGACTTAAAGAATGAGAGCAATGGCGCCAAATAGTATATACCATACAGTTGCTAAGGTGGGGCCCCGACATGGGATACTCACCACAAACGGGGATATGAACACACACACAAAAGGCGCCACAAACTACCACGTGCTTGAACACACATACCACCCACAGCACACATTTCACCACACATACACCAACCTCGCCACATAAAAGTCGAAACACAAAAGTCGCCGCTCAAAACTCGCCACGCGCAACACTCGCCACATGCAAAACTAGGCTCACGCAAAACTCGCCACACGTGCAAAACTCACCTCATGGAAAACTCGCCACACGCAAAACTTGCCACATGCACAAAAGTTGCAACACATGCAAAAGTTGCCTCACACAAAACTTGCACATACTCAAAATGCACCAGACATAAAACTCGCCACGCGCAAAACTCGCCATGCGCAAAACTTGCTGCACACAACTTGCTACACTAACCTGTCACATGCAACTCAACACACAAAAAGTTGCTACACGCATGTCGCCACACAAAACTCATCTCACAAAAGTCGCTACATGCATGTCGCCACATTCAACTCAACACACAGAACTTGACACATGAAACTCACCCTAAAACACACACAAGTCTGGTATTATCCTTCAAAAATAAAAATCTGATCAATAAGCAGACAAACTACAAGAGCAACAAATGTACCATATAGGAAATACAGCAGCTGTCAGTCACATGACCTGTGTATTATGTGTATGTGTGAGCTAATATATACTGCCAGGGGGGAGGGCTTCCTGTTGGCTGGGGATTTATCAGGCTGCCAATTTAGCTTACAATACTGAGGTAAAAATACTGACCAAATAATGTGTGAATGCGGTCTAATACAGGAGGAGATGACACACAGATATATACTATATACAGGAGGAGATTACACACAGGTATGTACTATATACAGGAGCAGATGACACAGGTATATACTATATACAGGAGCAGATGACACAGGTATATACTATATACATGAGGAGATGACTTACAGGTATATATTATATACAGGAGGAGATGACACACATATATACTATATACGATACGATACGATACGATACGATACACTTTATTGATCCCGTGGGAAATTATGGTATCACAGCAGCACGACTTAAATCATAAAAATCATAAAGGAATTACATAGTTGACATGACAGTTTGTTGACAGAAGAACATTATACATTAGAATAGGACATACACAACAAGTGAACTGAAATGTAGAGAAATAAGTAGACATTCACCTTGGTGGTTTAACCCTAATGTTATTGTTGTACATTCCCATGGCAGTTGGCACAAACGATTTCCTATATTTTTCCTTCTTACACCTCAGAAGTATTAGCCGGTTACTGAAGGTGCTCTTCTGTCTCATGAATAGCTCATATAGTGGATGTGCATTATTGTTCATAATTGCCATACACTTTCTCAGAGTTCTTTTCTCCACTACCTCCCCAAAAGAGTCCAGATTGCAGCCCACAGCAGAACTTGCCTTCTTAATAATCTTATTCAGCTTATTAGCATCAGAGGCCCGCACACTACTACCCCAGCACGTGATTGCAAAAAAGATGGCACTTGCCACCACAGATTGGTAGAACATTTCTAACATTTTGCTACACACATTAAAAGACCTCAGTTTCCTTAGGAAATACAGTCTGCTCATCCCCTTCTTGTAGACAAACTCTGAGTGGCATCTCCAGTCCAGTTTGCTATCCAAATGGACCCCCAAATATTTGTAACTCTCCACCTGCTCTACCTCCTGACCAGCAATAGTGATCGGTAAACATTCCATCTTTATCCTGCTATAGTTGGCCACCAACTCCTTAGTTTTCTTAACATTTAGTTGTAGATAGTTACCATTGCACCAATCC
Source organism: Ranitomeya imitator (assembly GCF_032444005.1). NCBI lineage: Eukaryota > Metazoa > Chordata > Amphibia > Anura > Dendrobatidae > Ranitomeya > Ranitomeya imitator. The sequence goes on along the minus strand of NC_091283.1, from coordinate 548,837,031 downwards.
ACGAAATTCGACACCACCCTTCTAAATTCCTCATCCCCCTGATCTCCCCTAATGCATCCCACAACCACAGAGTCATCCGAAAATTTTTGAAGGTGGCAAATTTCAGATTTATACTGAAAGTCTGAAGTATACAGTGTGAATAGAAAGGGCGCAAGCACCGTTCCCTGGGGGGCACCTACACTGCTCAATAATCTGCTTGACACCACTGCTCCCATCTGTACAAACTGTGGCCGATCTGATAGGTAGTCAGTTATCCAATTTCTCATCCCCTCCTCAACCTTCATATCAGTCATCTTTTTGTGTAGTAAAAGTGGCTGCAGGGAGTTAAATGCACTCGAGAAATCGAAGAACATCGCTCGCACCGTGGTTCCGTCAGTCTCCAGAAATGAATGTACCCTATGTAACAGAGAAAGGATAGCATCATCCACCCCCAATCTATGTCGGTAAGCAAACTGAAGGGGATCGATAAAAGCATTGACTCTCGGTCTTAGCACTAATCTTTCCAAGGCCTTCATAGCGTGAGATGTTAAGGCTACAGGACGATAGTCATTTAGGGTTGCAGGAGAAGAAGTCTTGGGTACCGGCACCAGACAGGAAGTTTTCCATACCACTGGTACCCTCTGTGTTTGTAGACTTCCATTAAATAGGCGCATAAAGACAGTACACAGCTGGTCTGCACAAACTTTAAGGACACGTGAGCTGAGTCCATCATGTCCTGCAGCTTTACCAATGTTAAGTGACTTAAACTGCCTCCTCACATCATTTTCGGATACTCTAAAATAGGTCTGCTCATCCTCCAATATCGATGTTGCAGCTGCTGCTGCTCTTTCATATGGTGGACTACATTTTTCTCATACCCCAAGATCGGACAACAGAGCAGGCGGAGGCGTTGGTCTGCTCCTTTCACCAAAATGTACTTTCCAAGTTATCCCCCAAGTACCCTCACTTGTCTTCCCTTCCTTTGAGGTCCATGTGGTCAGACTCTACGTCCCCTTCTCCATGCGAGTGGCGGTGGTGTATCGTCCTCCCGGCCCCTCTCATCAGTTCCTGGATCACTTTGCCACCTGGCTTCCACACTTTCTCTCCTGTGACACCCCCACCATTATCATGGGTGATTTCAACATCCCTATTGCCTCTCCCCTCTCCCCATCTGCTTCTCACCTTTTAGCTCTATCCTCCTCTTTCGGTCTCTCGCAGCATACTAACTCGCCAACGCATGAAGATGGAAACTCCCTTGACTTGGTCTTCTCCCGGCTTTGCTCAATGGATGATTTCACAAACTCCCCTCTCCCACTTTCTGACCACAACATTCTTTCATTCTCTATCAAGAACTGCCATCCCGCTAAGGTCACCCCCACTTTCCACACTTATAGAAACATACAGGCCATTAACACCCAGAAACTTATGAAGAACTTGCAGTCATCATTGGCCCCAATCTTCTCCATCTCATGTCCTGATTCTGCTCTGAAGCATTACAATGAAACCCTGCAAAGTGCTCTGGATGAAGCTGCTCCTCCTATACATAAAACAACTCGACACAGATGGCAACAACCGTGGCACACGCTGCAAACACGGTTCCTGCAGCAGTGCTCCAGGTGCGCAGAACGTCTGTGGAGAAAATCTAATCTACCCGAAGATTTCATCCATTATAAATTCATGCTAAAGACATACAATTCTGCCCTTCACCTCTCCAAACAAACCTACTTCAACACCCTCATCACCTCCCTGTCCAATAACCCTAAACATCTCTTTGACACGTTCCAGTCCCTACTCAACCCAAGAGCGCAGGCCCCAACCACGGATCTCCGTGCTGACGATCTGGCCAATTATTTCAAAGAAAAAATTGACCACATTCGACAGGAAATCATCTCCCAATCTCTTCATACCATGCACTGTCCTCCCTCCCCCACTGCATCTAGTTCACTCTCTGACTTTGAAGCAGTTACAGAAGAAGAAGTAAGCAGGCTCCTTGCATCTTCTCGCCCGACCACTTGCACCAGTGACCCCATTCCGTCACATCTCCTCCAGTCCCTTTCCCCGGCTGTCACCTCTCACCTAACAAAAATATTCAACCTTTCCCTCACTTCCAGTATTTTTCCCTCCTCATTTAAGCATGCCATCATACATCCATTACTTAAAAAACCATCCCTCGACCAAAACTGTGCCGCTAATTATAGACCTGTCTCTAATCTTCCCTTCATCTCTAAACTCCTCGAACGCCTGGTCCACTCCCGTCTTACCCACTATCTCTCAGATAACTCTCTTCTCGACCCTCTTCAATCTGGCTTCCGCTCTTTACACTCTACTGAAACTGCCCTCACTAAAGTCTCTAATGACCTACTAACAGCTAAATCTAATGGTCACTACTCACTACTCCATGCTAATTCTCTTGGATCTCTCTGCAGCATTCGACACTGTGGATCATCAGCTCCTCCTCACTATGCTTCGCTCCATCGGCCTCAAGGACACCGTTCTCTCCTGGTTCTCCTCCTATCTCTCTGACCGATCCTTCACTGTATGTTTTGCTGGTTCCTCCTCCTCTCACCTTCCCCTTACTGTTGGTGTTCCTCAAGGATCAGTCCTAGGCCCCCTCCTTTTCTCTTTGTACACTGCCCCTATTGGACAAACAATCAGTAGATTTGGTTTCCAGTACCATCTCTATGCTGACGACACCCAATTATACACTAAACCAGGGATTCAAGCTTGAGGAGGCTAATTTGCATATTCCAGGTGCCTTCTGGGAAAAGCGAAGAGTCTCCCTAAGCTGGAAGATCGTGGGTTGAATTTTTGCCTGTAGGACATTATTGCAAGAGAGCTTGGCTGAGTAGATTACACAAGAAGGAAAACACACAGCAAGTCAGCAGGATCTAGGAGCAACATGGCAGATGTGACAACCTACATGGTGAGCTGCAGCATGTGCTACATGTTCACAGATCGACCAGAAGAAGAATTAAATTTCACCTGTCAGAAGTGTAGACTAGTGGCCCTTTTAGAAGAAAAGGTGCGGGGTCTGGAAGAAAGAATAGCAACTTTGAAACTCATCAAAGAGAATGAAGACTTTCTAGACAGAACAGAAGCATCTCTACTGGTCACAGAAGGTGAAAAAAGTGTCAGAGAACCTCCAAAAGCAGATGAGTGGAAGCATGTGACCAAAAGAAGCAAGAAGACCATGGAGAAATCACCAACCACACAACTGAAGAACCGATATCAAATCTTTGTAGAGGATGAAGATGGCACACCTAAGGATGAAGCAATACCAACAAGCAAAAAAGAAAAGGGCACACAGCAACAAGTGACAGCAAAAAGTACAGCCAAGAAGCAATGAAGAGTGGTGGTGGTGGGAGACTCACTACTGAGAGGCACAGAAGCAGCCATCTGCAGACCGGACATAACGGCAAGAGAAGTATGCTGCCTTCCAGGTGCGATGATCAAGGATGTGACCGATAGGATACCAAAGCTCTTCAACTCCAAGGACGTCCACCCATTTCTTCTGATACATGTTGGCACCAATGACACGGCAAGGAAGGACCTACCGACAATCTGCAAAGACTTTGAAGAGTTGGGGAAGAAAGTAAAGGAACTGGATGCACAGGTAGTTTTTTCTTCTATCCTTCCAGTAGACGGGCATGGCACCAGGAGATGGAACAGGATCCTTGATGCAAACAACTGGCTAAGACGATGGTGCAGACAACAAGGATTCGGATTCCTGGACCACGGTGTGAATTACTTGTACGATGGACTCCTCGCCAGAGACGGACTACACCTCAACAAACCTGGGAAACACACATTCGCCAGAAGAATCCTTACACTCATCAGGAGGGCGTTAAACTAGAAGAAGAGGGGACGGGAAGAAAAACATTAGACTTGAACAAAGAAGATCCAGGAAAACATACTCAGAAGGGAGGTAAGAACATTTCTAAAACAATCCACAGCGAGGAGATTGGAACAAAACAAAATCCTCTAAACTGCATGCTCGCAAACGCCAGAAGCCTGACAAACAAGATGGAAGAACTAGAAGCAGAAATATCTACAGGTAACTTTGACATAGTGGGAATAACCGAGACATGGTTAGATGAAAGCTATGACTGGGCAGTTAACTTACAGGGTTACAGTCTGTTTAGAAAGGATCGTAAAAATCGGAGAGGAGGAGGGGTTTGTCTCTATGTAAAGTCTTGTCTAAAGTCCACTTTATGGGAGGATATTAGCGAAGGAAATGAGGATGTCGAGTCCATATGGGTCGAAATTCATGGAGGGAAAAATGGTAACAAAATTCTCATTGGGGTCTGTTACAAACCCCCAAATATAACAGAAACCATGGAAAGTCTACTTCTAAAGCAGATAGATGAAGCTGCAACCCATAATGAGGTCCTGGTTATGGGGGACTTTACCTACCCGGATATTAACTGGGAAACAGAAACCTGTGAAACCCATAAAGGCAACAGGTTTCTGCTAATAACCAAGAAAAATTATCTTTCACAATTGGTGCAGAATCCAACCAGAGGAGCAGCACTTTTAGACCTAATACTATCTAATAGACCTGACAGAATAACAAATCTGCAGGTGGTCGGGCATCTAGGAAATAGCGACCACAATATTGTACAGTTTCACCTGTCTTTCACTAGGGGGACTTGTCAGGGAGTCACAAAAACACTGAACTTTAGGAAGGCAAAGTTTGACCAGCTTAGAGATGCCCTTAATCTGGTAGACTGGGACAATATCCTCAGAAATAAGAATACAGATAATAAATGGGAAATGTTTAAGAACATCCTAAATAGGCAGTGTAAGCGGTTTATACCTTGTGGGAATAAAAGGACTAGAAATAGGAAAAACCCAATGTGGCTAAACAAAGAAGTAAGACAGGCAATTAACAGTAAAAAGAAAGCATTTGCACTACTAAAGCAGGATGGCACCATTGAAGCTCTAAAAAACTATAGGGAGAAAAATACTTTATCTAAAAAACTAATTAAAGCTGCCAAAAAGGAAACAGAGAAGCACATTGCTAAGGAGAGTAAAACTAATCCCAAACTGTTATTCAACTATATCAATAGTAAAAGAATAAAAACTGAAAATGTAGGCCCCTTAAAAAATAGTGAGGAAAGAATGGTTGTAGATGACGAGGAAAAAGCTAACATATTAAACACCTTCTTCTCCACGGTATTCACGGTGGAAAATGAAATGCTAGGTGAAATCCCAAGAAACAATGAAAACCCTATATTAAGGGTCACCAGTCTAACCCAAGAAGAGGTGCGAAACCGGCTAAATAAGATTAAAATAGATAAATCTCCGGGTCCGGATGGCATACACCCACGAGTACTAAGAGAACTAAGTAATGTAATAGATAAACCATTATTTCTTATTTTTAGGGACTCTATAGCGACAGGGTCTGTTCCGCAGGATTGGCGCATAGCAAATGTGGTGCCAATATTCAAAAAGGGCTCTAAAAGTGAACCTGGAAATTATAGGCCAGTAAGTCTAACCTCTATTGTTGGTAAAATATTTGAAGGGTTTCTGAGGGATGTTATTCTGGATTATCTCAATGAGAATAACTGTTTAACTCCATATCAGCATGGGTTTATGAGAAATCGCTCCTGTCAAACCAATCTAATCAGTTTTTATGAAGAGGTAAGCTATAGGCTGGACCACGGTGAGTCATTGGACGTGGTATATCTCGATTTTTCCAAAGCGTTTGATACCGTGCCGCACAAGAGGTTGGTACACAAAATGAGAATGCTTGGTCTGGGGGAAATTGTGTGTAAATGGGTTAGTAACTGGCTTAGTGATAGAAAGCAGAGGGTGGTTATAAATGGTATAGTCTCTAACTGGGTCGCTGTGACCAGTGGGGTGCCGCAGGGGTCAGTATTGGGACCTGTTCTCTTCAACATATTCATTAATGATCTGGTAGAAGGTTTACACAGTAAAATATCGATATTTGCAGATGATACAAAACTATGTAAAGCAGTTAATACAAGAGAAGATAGTATTCTGCTACAGATGGATCTGGATAAGTTGGAAACTTGGGCTGAAAGGTGGCAGATGAGGTTTAACAATGATAAATGTAAGGTTATACACATGGGAAGAAGGAATCAATGTCACCATTACACACTGAACGGGAAACCACTGGGTAAATCTGACAGGGAGAAGGACTTGGGGATCCTAGTTAATGATAAACTTACCTGGAGCAGCCAGTGCCAGGCAGCAGCTGCCAAGGCAAACAGGATCATGGGGTGCATTAAAAGAGGTCTGGATACACATGATGAGAGCATTATACTGCCTCTGTACAAATCCCTAGTTAGACCGCACATGGAGTACTGTGTCCAGTTTTGGGCACCGGTGCTCAGGAAGGATATAATGGAACTAGAGAGAGTACAAAGGAGGGCAACAAAATTAATAAAGGGGATGGGAGAACTACAATACCCAGATAGATTAGCGAAATTAGGATTATTTAGTCTAGAAAAAAGACGACTGAGGGGCGATCTAATAACCATGTATAAGTATATAAGGGGACAATACAAATATCTCGCTGAGGATCTGTTTATACCAAGGAAGGTGACGGGCACAAGGGGGCATTCTTTGCGTCTGGAGGAGAGAAGGTTTTTCCACCAACATAGAAGAGGATTCTTTACTGTTAGGGCAGTGAGAATCTGGAATTGCTTGTCTGAGGAGGTGGTGATGGCGAACTCAGTCGAGGGGTTCAAGAGAGGCCTGGATGTCTTCCTGGAGCAGAACAATATTGTATCATACAATTAGGTTCTGTAGAAGGACGTAGATCTGGGGATTTATTATGATGGAATATAGGCTGAACTGGATGGACAAATGTCTTTTTTCGGCCTTACTAACTATGTTACTATGTTACTATGTTACTTCATCTGCCGATCTCACGCCTGCCTTATTAGAAAACACCAGTGATTGTCTTACCGCTGTCTCTAGCATCATGTCCTCCCTCTATCTGAAACTAAACCTGTCAAAAACTGAACTCCTCGTGTTCTCTCCCTCTACTAACCTACCTTTGGCTGACATTGCCATCTCCGTGTGCGGTTCCACCATTACTCCAAAGCAACATGCCCGCTGCCTTGGGGTCATCCTTGATTCTGACCTTTCATTCACCCCCCACATCCGATCATTGGCTCGCTCTTCTTACCTGCATCTCAAAAACATTTCTAGAATTCGCCCTTTTCTTACTTTCGACTCTGCAAAAACTCTTACTGTTTCACTTATTCATTCTCGTCTGGACTATTGTAACTCTCTACTAATCGGCCTCCCTCTTACCAAACTTTCCCCGCTCCAATCTGTCCTGAATGCTGCTGCCAGGATCATATTCCTCACCAACCGTTACACCAATGCCTCTACCTTGTGCCAGTCATTACACTGGCTACCCATCCACTCCAGAATCCAGTACAAAACTACTACCCTCATCCACAAAGCGCTCCATGGCTCAGCACCACCCTACATCTCCTCTCTGGTCTCAGTCTACCACCCTTCCCGTGCCCTCTGCTCCGCTGATGACCTCAGGTTAGCATCCTCAGTAATCAGAACCTCCCACTCCCGTCTCCAAGACTTTACACGTGCTGCGCCGATTCTTTGGAATGCACTACCTAGGTTAATACGATTAATTCCCAATCCCCACAGTTTTAAGCGTGCCCTAAAAACTCATTTGTTCAGACTGGCCTACCGCCTCAATGCATTAACCTAACGATCCCTGTGTGGCCTATTTAAAAAAAAAAAAATAAAAAAAAAAAACAGATTCCTCGCACTATGTTCTCATTCACTTTATGCAGTTAATAGCCCTCTGTGTCTGTACTGCTACATGCTTAGGCAGTTAACTGGTTCATGCAGCTTTACATGAACACCCGAGCCTTACACTATGGCCGGTCCGAATAACTATAGCAATTGTTACCATCCACCTCTTGTGTCTCCCCTTTTCCTCATAGTTTGTAAGCTTGCGAGCAGGGCCCTCACTCCTCTTGGTATCTGTTTTGAACTGTATTTCTGTTATGCTGTAATGTCTATTGTATGTACAAGTCCCCTCTATAATTTGTAAAGCGCTGCGGAATATGTTGGCGCTATATAAATAAAAATTATTATTATTATTATTAATATTAGTTTGCACCTAGTTCCCATCCACTATCAGTTGGCATTACACATGTACTGCTAAATCTATTGAAATACTCATTCATCTCATTAGCCTTGTCCATTGTTCCTGGATCATTTTCAGGCCTCAGCTTAAGCCCAGTCAGTAATTTCATACCTGCCCAAACCTCTCTGGTATTATTGTGGGACAGTTTATTTTCAAGTTTAATTCTGAAGGCTTCCTGGGCCTCCTTTATTTTATGCTTCAATTCATGCTGTATCATTTTAATTTCCTCTTTGTCACCCACCCAGTTTAAATGCCTTTTTTTTCCTGTTGAGCAAATGCTTCAATTCCTTTGTTATCCATGGCTTGTTGTTTGCAAAACACCTAATCTTTTTAGTCGGCACCAACATATCAGTGCAGAAGTTAATGTAGTCAGTCACTCTACCAACCACTTCATTAACATTTGTATACTCGTCCATTGTCCCAAGCAGCACATCCCAGTCTGTAAGATGAAAGCAATCCTGTAAAGCCTGTTCATTTGTTGGACTCCACATTGGAACTGATTTAATCTTAGCAGGCTGTGTACTAACAACAGGTTGGTAGACTGGTGACAATAGTACAAGATTGTGATCAGACTTCCCCAAGGGCGGCAGGGTAGAGGATGAATAAGCATTCTTGACATTCGCATAGAGTAAGTCCAACGTAATTTTGTCACGTGTTGTACATTTAACAAATTGATAGAATTTTGGTAAGGCAGTAGACATTTTAGCCCGGTTAAAATCCCCAGAGATTACAGTAAGCGAGTTGGGGTGTTTCATCTGGAGCCGGGCAATGACTCCTGACAGCACTTCACCTGCAGCCTCATGGTTTGCAGTTGGTGGTATGTACAACACTATTGCAATAACAAGCGAGAATTCTCTAGGAATATAGTAAGGTCTGAGGCCAACAGCTAGCAATTCAATGTTCGGACAACAATGGCACTCCCTTACAGTCACATGCCCCTGATTGCACCAACCATTGTTTATGTAGAGTATAACTCCACCACCCTTTTTTTTGCCGCTCTTCATAGTGTCTCTATCCGCCCGGACCATGTGAAATCCTGGTACTGAGACACTTGAGTCCGCGATCTCGCCACGTAACCATGTTTCAGTAAAACATATCAAACTGCATTCCTTGTATTCCCTCTGGGTCCGTATTAATACCAGCAGTTCATCTGACTTATTACCCAGTGATTGAACATTCCCCATGATGATGGACGGAACTACAGGTTTAAACCGTCTTCGCCTTGCCTTAAGTTTTTTGCCCGCTCTGCAGCCTCTGTAGGGTCGCCTTACCTCACACGGGACACGTGGTCTACCCACCGCAGGAGAAGGCATTAGCCTGCGCAGCTCCAGAAGTCGGCCCCTTGAGTAAGCAACGCGTTTATGAACAGACTTAGGGACATCAATCAAAACCTTGCCCATGTTAGTCGCACTAAGCCTGTCCGTGTAGGGAGGTATACAGTGCACTCCTCCAGACATAGCTGTGCCAATTCCCAGACAGGTAGTGGCCGCCTGGCAGTAGGTGCATATAATACCAGTCCTAGGTTGCAAGGTGATCACAAATGCACTGTAAATCCAGATAGCTGCGGGTAGCAGCAAACATCCAAGGGAAACCTTCCAGGGGAGCCAAGGATCAGAAGCATACATCCAGAAAGCTGTGGGTAGCAGTATGCATCCAGGGAAAACAAATCAGAGGATCCCAGGTTCAGAAGCAACCAGCCAAGGGGAAATCCAAGGGTTCAGCATAAATCCAAGGGTTCAGCATAAATTCAAGGGAAGCATTCCAGCGGATCCAAATTCAGAAGGAGAAGGTACTGGGGAAAAGAAAATTCCTTAGGAGTACCAAAAAAGCTGAGGTTCAGAAAGAAAAATGTTCACACATAACAAAAATAATTCCAAAATAAAATAAAGTAAAAGTAACACAAAACAAAATAAAACAAAACAAAACTAAAACAAAACAAAACTATTGCTGCTGCAATGGGCTGCCACTAGCACGGCTCCTTATTGTACAGGAGGAGATGACATACAGGTATATACTATATACAGGAGGAGATGACACACAGGTATATACTACATACAGGAGGAGATGACACACACATATATACTATATACAGGGGAGATGACACACAGGTGTATACTATATACAGGAGGAGATGACATACAGGTATATACTATATACAGGAGGACATGACACGCAGGTATATACTATATACAGGAGGAGATGACAACCTGGTATATACTATATACAGGGGAGATGACATACAGGTACATACTATATAGAGGGGCGATGACACTCAGGTATATACTATATACAGTGGAGATGACACACAGGTATATACTATATACAGGAGGAGATAACATACAGGTATATACTATATACTGGAGGAGATGACACACAGGTATATATTATATACAGGAGCAGATGATACACAGGTATATACTATATACAGGAGGAGATGACTTACAGGTACATACTATATACAGGAGGAGATGACATACAGGTATATACTATATAAAAGAGGAGATAACATAGGTATATAGAGGAGATGACATACAGCAGGTATATACTATATACAGGGGAGTTGACATACAGGTATATACTATATACAGGAGATGACATACAGGTATATACTATATATAGGAGGAGATGACATACAGGTATACAGTATAGTATAAACAGAAGAGATGACATACAGGTATATAATATAGGAGATGACACATGGGTATATACAATATACAGGAGGAGATGACATACAGCAGGTATATACTATTTACAGGGGAGATGACATATAGGTATATACTTTATACAAGAGAAGACATACAGGTGTATACTATATATAAGGGAGATGACAAACATGTATATACTGAGGTGAAAATGAGGGGTGTGAGGTGAAAATGAAAAGGTGTGAGTGCAAAATGAGAGGAGTGAGGGAAAATAGTGGAGTGATCGGAAAATGACAGATGTGAGGTCGAAATGACAAGTGTTGGGGGGAATGAGAGGAGTGAGGGAGAAAATAAGAGGAGTGAGGGAGAAAATGAGAGGCATGATGGGAAAATAAGAGACGTGAGGTGCTATAACTAACCACAGATATTTACTATGCCCAGGCAACGCCGGGCTCTTCAGCTAGTATATATATATATATATATATATATATAAATGTATACATGTGTATATATAGATGTATATGTGTATATAAGGATGCTTATTAGTGTGATTACGTATATATAAATGTATACGTGTGTATATGTATAGATGTATATGTGTAAATAAGGATGGTTATTAGTGTGACTACATATATATAAATGTATATGTGTAAGTGTATATGCGTATACTAGCTGTCTCCAGCCAGCTAACGCTTGGCATGCTCATTGCTATCTAATTAATGCTGCTGGTGATTAAACTAAAGTAAATAATTACAGCATTCAATAGCGCTTAAGCAGGTGGTAAATTAACTTAAAATGAAGTTAATAACAATAATCATTAAAAATCTGAATAATACTAATAATACATTTTATTCACAGTATAAAATAAAAAACAAACTGGATTCAGTAAGATGTGCATTTTTTATTCATTCCAGCATCTAAACAAATTTCATAACGAAACATAAATTAAGTTAAACACAATTAAATGTATAGTCATTTTCATCATTTTCAAAGATCTTTCCTTGACTTATTATGGGTTTTGATGGGGCGGGGGAGCGGGATTATGGGTGGTGATGGGGCCGGGGGCGGGATTATGGGTGGTGATGGGGTCGAGGGGTGGGATTATGGGTGGTGATGGGGCGGGGGGAGGGATTATGGGTGGTGATGGGGGAGGGATTATGGGTGGTGATGGGGCGGGGGGAGGGATTATGGGTGGTGATGGGGCGGGGGCAGGATTATGGGTGGTGATGGGGCATGGGGGCGGGATTATGTGTGTTTTTGGGGCGGGATTGTGTGTGGTGATGTGGTGGGGGGCGGGATTGTGTGTGGTGATGTGGTGGGGGCGGGATTATGTGTGGTGATGGGGTTGGGGGCAGGATTGTGTTTGGTGATGTGGTGGGGGGTGGGATTGTGTGTGGTGATGGGGTGGGGGGCGGGATTGTGTGTGGTGATGTGGTGGGGGTGGGATTGTGTGTGGTGATGTGGTGGGGGGTGGGATTGTGTGTGGTGATGTGGTGGGGGGCAGGATTGTGTGTGGTGATGTGGTTGGGGTCGGGATTGTGTGTGGTGATGGGGTGAGGGAGGGATTGTGTGTGGTGATGGGGTGGGGGGCGGGATTGTGTGTGGTGATGGGGTGGGGGGCGGGATTGTGTGTGGTGATGTGGTGGGGGGCAGGATTGTGTGTGGTGATGTGGTGGGGGGCAGAGCTTCTGTGCAGGGGGCGGGATTAGCGAGTAATTACGATGCCTCTTATATATATAGATAAAGATGGTTATTAGTGCGACTACATGTATATATAAATGTACTGTATATGTGTGCGTATGTATAGATGTATAGTGTATATAAGGATGCTTATTAGTGTGACTACATTCATATATATATATATATATATATATACAGTGGGGCAAAAAAGTATTTAGTCAGTCAGCAATAGTGCAAGTTCCACCACTTAAAAAGATGAGAGGCGTCTGTAATTTACATCATAGGTAGACCTCAGCTATGGGAGACAAACTGAGAAAAAAAAATCCAGAAAATCACATTGTCTGTTTTTTTTAACATTTTATTTGCATATTATGGTGGAAAATAAGTATTTGGTCAGAAACAAAATTTCATCTCAATACTTTGTAATATATCCTTTGTTGGCAATGACAGAGGTCAAACGTTTTCTGTAAGTCTTCACAAGGTTGCCACACACTGTTGTTGGTATGTTGGCCCATTCCTCTATGCAGATCTCCTCTAGAGCAGTGATGTTTTTGGCTTTTCGCTTGGCAACACGGACTTTCAACTCCCTCCAAAGGTTTTCTATAGGGTTGAGATCTGAAGACTGGCTAGGCCACTCCAGGACCTTGAAATGCTTCTTACGAAGCCACTCCTTCGTTGCCCTGGCTGTGTGCTTTGGATCATTGTCATGTTGAAAGACCCAGCCACGTTTCATCTTCAATGCCCTTGCTGATGGAAGGAGGTTTGCACTCAAAATCTCACGATACATGGCCCCATTTATTCTTTCATGTACCCGGATCAGTCGTCCTGGCCCCTTTGCAGAGAAACAGCCCCAAAGCATGATGTTTCCACCACCATGCTTTACAGTAGGTATGGTGTTTGATGGATGCAACTCAGTATTCTTTTTCCTCCAAACACGACAAGTTGTGTTTCTACCAAACAGTTCCAGTTTGGTTTCATCAGACCATAGGACATTCTCCCAAAACTCTTCTGGATCATCCAAATGCTCTCTAGCAAACTTCAGACGGGCTCGGACATGTACTGGCTTAAGCAGTGGGACACGTCTGGCACTGCAGGATCTGAGTCCATGGTGGCGTAGTGTGTTACTTATGGTAGGCCTTGTTACATTGGTCCCAGCTCTCTGCAGTTCATTCACTAGGTCCCCCCGCGTGGTTCTGGGATTTTTGCTCACCGTTCTTGTGATCATTCTGACCCCACGGGGTGGGATTTTGCGTGGAGCCCCAGATCGAGGGAGATTATCAGTGGTCTTGTATGTCTTCCATTTTCTAATTATTGCTCCCACTGTTGATTTCTTCACTCCAAGCTGGTTGGCTATTGCAGATTCAGTCTTCCCAGCCTGGTGCAGGGCTACAATTTTGTTTTTGGTGTCCTTTGACAGCTCTTTGGTCTTCACCATAGTGGAGTTTGGAGTCAGACTGTTTGAGGGTGTGCACAGGTGTCTTTTTATACTGATAACAAGTTTAAACAGGTGCCATTACTACAGGTAATGAGTGGAGGAAAGAGGAGACTCTTAAAGAAGAAGTTACAGGTCTGTGAGAGCCAGAAATCTTGATTGTTTGTTTCTGACCAAATACTTATTTTCCACCATAATATGCAAATAAATTGTTAAAAAAACAGACAATGTGATTTTCTGGATTTTTTTTTCTCAGTTTGTCTCCCATAGTTGAGGTCTACCTATGATGTAAATTACAGACGCCTCTCATCTTTTTAAGTGGTGGAACTTGCACTATTGCTGACTGACTAAATACTTTTTTGCCCCACTGTATATATATACGCACATACACAATATACATAGATATATATAGATATATATAGTATGGATAGATAAGTATGTACTTTTCAACTTTGAAATTATGTTGCATTTTTGATGCATCAAATATTGCGCAATCATGCGCATGCGGAACATTGTGGATGAGTACGTCAAATCAATGCATTACTGTCTATCTGCGGTGTGGCATGAGTTATGAGGTCTCACAGCTAAGAAGGATTTCATCGCTCCCTTAACTATCACATCCTCATTGAAACTTCAATTCCAAGCTGTAAATGCTGGGCTACGCTCTTATACCTCATGCATGAATCAAAATAAAAGAGCAGCCCAAATTGAGATACTGATTTGGCATTTATCCTAAGTCATATTGCACGACTCGTTAAAGAGTTGATTGTGAGTTGTAGGATCGCTACTTCCAACAGGTGGCGCTATAGAGTTTAAGTCCTCTTTTTCTCAGAAGAGGCAATTTGCATATTACTGTTTATGGGAATTCATTGGTATGCAAGGACATCCGTACGCATGAGTTCGATACGCATGTGTACTTCAGATTGCTAATGCCCAGGAAATAATTTCACCACCTCCACCATGCGCATAAACATTGTAAACACATGCCAAAACGCATTTACATGCATGCACATGCAGCAGGGATTTTTTTTTGTCATGCGTAAGATGATGCAGAGTAAAACCAGAGCATAATCATGTGTTTGCATGCATTTGCGCATGCAGATGATATGCTGCGCAAAAAACGCTAATGTGTACCTAGCCTTAGGAAGTTCTGGACACCACCTATCTACAGATCTAGCCATCAATGAGTGTATATCTCCTCATCAGAATCAAGTTCTCCAAATGAGCCTTCATATTCTTTTTGGGTTTATCAAGGTAGTTATTATGTTTTCTGAGCCACTGAATTTTCTGTACCATCAGGCGCTTTCTTGGTTTTAACCTATACAATTGGAAATTTGGTGTGAAAAATACACCAATATTGGAGATGGAATGGCCAGCTGAAGTGGTTGGAGGAGGCTGGATTTTTTAACATCATGTATGCATGCCATAAAGACTAACATACATGTTGTTAAATTAGTTTTTTTGCGGCCTGTTGTTTCAGAATAGTTACTCACTTGACAATTGTTGAGTTGGCTAATATTTTTTCTTTCGTATTCATGCTGGGCCCTAATTCTTTCAAACAATGCCATCCAGAATGGTACCTCTAGGTGGCTGTTTGATATAAAATAATCCTGCAGTCTCTGGCTTTCGGTGAGGGTCAAAAGAGATGAAAATCTCTGTATACACGGATGATATGTTTTTTTGGGGGGGACCTAGACACTGCTATAGGATCAGTAAAGGACTTAATTAAAACATATGGGAAAAGGTCAACCTTCTAATTAACTGGAGCAAATCGGTACTTTTGCCGTTGATCCTCTTCCAGGGAAATACTCATTGGAGCATACACAAATTCAAATAGTAAACTTTTTTAAATATTTGGGGGTAATATTCTGTGCTAACCCTCAGGACTTTCATTCACATAATTTACATCCCCACTGTTAACATTTAGGTATATTGTGGATACATGGTGTCGCCTCAAAATGTCTCCAGTGGGAAGAAATAATCTTTTGAAAATGATCCTTATGCCACAACTCCTCGATTTTCACTATTATTATTATTATTTATTTATATAGCACCATTGATTCCATGATGCTGTACATGAGAAGGGGTTACATACAAGTTACAGATATCACTTACAGTAAACAAACTAACAATGACGGACTGATACTGAGGGGCGAGGACCCTGCCCTTGCGGGCTTACATTCTTCCAGTCACAAATTAAAACTACTAATATAGATATCACTAATCACTATGTCTTAGATTTCATCGCTACAGCATCTAATACAAAGGGCCTTATTTTCTCAATTTTCAGGATATTATTACCCTTATATCTAGATAAGCATCCCATGTTGGTCAGATTAAAGTGAGAAGAGGATGTTGGCCCCATATCTGAAGAACAATGTAATGAAATACTAGAAACAATGCCTACAGTTGTTCTCAAAAGTTTAAATACTGTACCTCGGCAGAATGTTTGCTTTCCTGGCCTTTTTTCAGAGAATATGAATGATAACACCAAAACTTTTTCTCCACTCGTGGTTAGTGGTTGGGTGAAGCAATTTATTGTCAAACTATGTGTTTTCTTTTTTTAAGTCATAGTGACAACCCAAAACATCCAAGTTCACATACTCTGGTAATTTTGGCCTGATAACATGCACAGACATTTACACAAATAGGTTTGAATTGCTACTAAAGGTAACATCCTCACCTGTGACCTGTTTGCTTATAATCACTGTGTGTGCATAAAAGCTGTGTGAGTTTCTGGGATCCAGACAGACTTTTGCATCTTTCATCCAGCCACTGACCTTTCAGGATTGTAAGTCATGGGGAACGCAAAAGAATTGTCAATGGATCTAGGGGAAAAGGTAGTTGAACTGTAAAAAACAGGAAAGGGATACAAAAAGATACCCAAGGAATTGATAATACCAGTCAGCAGTGTTCAAACTGTGATTAACAAATGGAAAATTAGGGGCTCTGTAAAAACAAAACCATGGTCAGGTAGACCAAGAAAACATTTGCCCACAACTGCCAAGAAAATTGTTCAGGATGCAAAGAAAAACCCACAAATAACATCATCTGAAATACAGGACTCTTTGAAAACTAGCAGTCTGGTTGTTTCAAGATGCACAATAAGGAGGCACTTGAAGAAAAATGTACTGCATGGTCGAGTCGCCAGAAGAAATCCTTTACTGCACAAATGCAACAAAGTCTCTCCTACAATATGCAAAACAGCACAGAGACAAGCCTCAAAACTTTTGGAACAAGGTAATTTGGAGTGATGAGACCAAAATTGAACTTTTTGGCCATAACCATAAATGTTACATTTTGAGAGAGGTCAATAAGGCCTATGGTGAAAGGAACACCATTCCTACTGTAAAGCATGGAGTTGGATCACTGATGTTTTGGGGATGTGTGAGCTACCAAGGCACAGGAAACTTGGTCAAAGTTGAAGGAAAGATGAGTGCAGCACATTGTCAGCAAATACTGGAGGCAAATTTGCACTCATTAGCCTGGAAGCTGCACATAGGATGTACTTGGACGTTCCAACATGACAGCGATCCAAAACTCAAGGGCAAGTCGACCTGTCATTGGCTACAGCAGAACAAAGTGAAGGTTCTGGAGTGACCATCTTAGTCTCCTGACCTCTATATCATTGAGCCACTCTGGAGAGATCTCAAGTGCGCAGTTCATGATAAACAGCCCATGAATTTACATGAACTGGAGGATTTTTGCCAAGAAGAGTGGGCAGCTTTACCATCTGAGAAAATAAAGAACCTCATCCACAACTACCGCAAAATACTTCAAGCTGTCATTGCTGTTAGAGGGCGAAATACACGGTATTAAGAAATGGGGTATGTAAACTTTTGATTGGGGTAATTTGGATGTTTTGGGTTGTCATTATGATTTAAAAAGAGAAAACACAGTAGATTGACAATAAATGGTTTCACCCAACCACTAACCATGAGTGGAGAAAAAAGTTTTGGTGTCATCATTTATATTCTCTGAAAAAAGGCCAAGAAAGCAAAAATTCTGCTGTGGTATTTAAACTTTTGAGCACCACTGTATACTATCTCTGAGTCCCAAAGAATGTTCCATATTTTCCATATCCACAGGATATATAAGACACCTAATATATAGTTGAAAATTGGGGCTCGGACTGAAGATGCGGTATGAAAGGGACCCATCTGATGCATATGCTATGGGAATGTGTTGATGTGTTGAATGTGGCCACTACTGGGTGGGGGTGACCTCCCTGATTGAATGAGTATTTTGGATACACATACAACTTGATCCTAGGGTGTGCATACTGGGCCTTTTGGGGGTGGGGATAAATTTAAGATTCCCTGTGACTACTGCGATTCTGAGGATGCTGTTTCTGGCCAGGAAATTCTTAACATTGCACTGGTTAGACAGTAATCAACCAACATTGGATGAATTGAAAGCTAAAATTAGTAATACTATATGCCTGGAGAGAGGTGCTTACATTAAAAGGAACTCAATAAAAAGGTTTATAAATACAGGTCCTTCTCAAAAAATTAGCATATAGTGTTAAATTTCATTATTTACCATAATGTAATGATTACAATTAAACTTTCATATATTATAGATTCATTATCCACCAACTGAAATTTGTCAGGTCTTTTATTGTTTTAATACTGATGATTTTGGCATACAACTCCTGATAACCCAAAAAACCTGTCTCAATAAATTAGCATATCAAGAAAAGGTTCTCTAAACGACCTATTACCCTAATCTTCTGAATCAACTAATTAACTCTAAACACATGCAAAAGATACCTGAGGCTTTTATAAACTCCCTGCCTGGTTCATTACTCAAAACCCCCATCATGGGTAAGACTAGCGACCTGACAGATGTCAAGAAGGCCATCACTGACACCCTCAAGCAAGAGGGTAAGACCCAGAAAGAAATTTCTCAACAAATAGGCTGTTCCCAGAGTGCTGTATCAAGGCACCTCAATGGTAAGTCTGTTGGAAGGAAACAATGTGGCAGAAAACGCTGTACAACGAGAAGAGGAGACCGGACCCTGAGGAAGATTGTGGAGAAGGACCGATTCCAGACCTTGGGGAACCTGAGGAAGCAGTGGACTGAGTCTGGTGTGGAAACATCCAGAGCCACCGTGCACAGGCGTGTGCAGGAAATGAGCTACAGGTGCCGCATTCCCCAGGTAAAGCCACTTTTGAACCATAAACAGCGGCAGAGGCGCCTGACCTGGGCTACAGAGAAGCAGCACTGGACTGTTGCTAAGTGGTCCCAAGTACTTTTTTCTGATGAAAGCAAATTTTGCATGTCATTCGGAAATCAAGGTGCCAGAGTCTGGAGGAAGACTGGGGAGAAGGAAATGCCAAAATGCCTGAAGTCCAGTGTCAAGTACCCACAGTCAGTGATGGTGTGGGGTGCCATGTCAGCTGCTGGTGTTGGTCCACTGTGTTTCATCAAGGGCAGGGTCAATGCAGCTAGCAATCAGGAGATTTTGGAGCACTTCATGCTTCCATCGGCTGAAATGCTTTATGGAGATGAAGATTTCATTTTTCAGCACGACCTGGCACCTGCTCACAGTGCCAAAACCACTGGTAAATGGTTTACTGACCATGGTATTACTGTGCTCAATTGGCCTGCCAACTCTCCTGACCTGAACCCCATAGAGAATCTGTGGGATATTGTGAAGAGAAAGTTGAGAGACGCAAGACCCAACACTCTGGATGAGCTTAAGGCCGCTATTGAAGCATCCTGGGCCTCCATAACATCTCAGCAGTGTCACAGGCTGATTGCCTCCATGCCACGCCGCATTGAAGCAGTCATTTCTGCCAGAGGATTCCCGACCAAGTATTGAGTGCATAACTGAACATTATTATTTGTTGGTTTTTTTGTTTGTTATTAAAAAACACTTTTATTTGATTGGATGGGTGAAATATGCTAATTTATTGAGACAGGTTTTTTGGGTTATCAGGAGTTGTGTGCCAAAATCATCAGTATTAAAACAATAAAAGACCTGACAAATTTCAGTTGGTGGATAATGAATCTATAATATATGAAAGTTTAATTGTAATCATTACATTATGGTAAATAATGAAATTTAACACTATATGCTAATTTTTTGAGAAGGACCTGTATATAGGAACAGTGGCAGGTCACCCCTGAGCTAACATCTGTGGACCTACTCAAAATAATTGTACTAGACTGTTTGGCTAGTTCGTCTTTTTAAATATTGTATATTGAGGACATATAGATATGGTACATTTATTTTCTGTTCATAAGCATGTTGTTACTGAACATACAACTAATCCTAGTTTTGGTATAATACTTGTATTTAATAGCATATCACCAGTCTTTGGGAAAATCTTCATTTGGACAAAGTTAAAAATTTTGATTGGCATGGACTACCTTGACAGGTATAGGACTATATAAACTTTAACGGTTACATTTGTTTATAAAGTTTATTGTGTTTGTACTATAATATATATTGTATGTTATTGTTTATAAAATCTAATAATCAATAAAAATGATCTTATTTAAAAAAATATATACCGTAACCTTAGTGTAACTTTGATAAAGTAAAAGCTGATAATTAAAAAACAGACTCTGCTAATATATAACATTTATTTTTTTTAAAAGTCTCATGTAAAAAAAGATAACTAAATTATAAAAGTTCATTAGCACTGCCATATTACAGGCCTGCTAGGTTCTGAGCCATAATTGCACACTTATAAAGTGTGTTGGACCTTTACAGTACTTGGGTATGTTTCCACTTTCTATCAGGAACATCTTATATGCTAAATTACTCATGAGTTACAGAAAAAATGTGGCATGCTCCATTAATGTGCTGTTTGAACAGGGTCTTTAGTTCCTAAAAGAATTACTTTGTGTTACACACGTGGTTGTGGAATCGCTGTGCAATGGTCCAGGGAGAGCCTGGACGGGAGTAACTAAGCAAACACTAGAGCCCCTGATGGTGTAGTTAGACTCGATCCCAGGTGGATGCAAGGTGCTACTCCAGGGCAGACCTCGAAGCAGCCACAGCTGACCTCCAAAGGGCAGGGAAGCAAGATTGGCAAGAAACTAGAACACAGAGGAATGTGCGGCTGGTAGACAGAACAAGTTCCCGGATCAGGAATGGACCGGATGAGTTCAGGAACACTGGATGGCTTCCGGTATGGGATAAGGGACAGGTGTAGGTTTAGACTAGACTGGCGAGGGTAATATAAAGGTTCAGACAAGACAGATCCAGCTCCTGACTTGGTAGAGGAAGTGTGGACTCAGGAACAGCATGCAGCAGGGCAGTCAGGTACCAATTCAAGCAGGGCAGGCAGGACCGAATGCAGGCAGGACAGACAGGCTCAGGTTCAGTCTGGACAGGGACGGATGGAGAGGGTCAAATTCAGACAGGGCAAGAAGACAGAATGGAACAGGTTTGGACACAGCACAGGTGCAGGGACCTTACAACTTGGTAGCAGGAAACAGACTGAATACTGAAGTTGCTAAGGCACCTCCCAGGAGACTTGTGTGCCATGCGCAGGTCCTAGAAGGAAGCATACACGAGATGCATGGATGGGTAAGTGAATACGCCGGCGTCTCTGCAGGGAGGGAGAAGACGATTTGTGCAGGAGCCTTGGTGCTTTTCTAACACTTTGTGTAGAATTGCACAGCTGCAGAGCCTGATGTAGCTTCATAGCACTACTGTACAGCCTCAATGACATGTGAATGAGGATTGTCAAATTCAAGTCAACTATGATCATTAGAAAATGCCCTGTTCCTAAATTGGATCATAAAAGTTGGATTGTTCATTAGTGGTAGCACCTCAGTTATTCCTTAGAATACACTCAGTAGACTGGTCATACACATTAGATTAATCATGTCTGAACCCGTCACGTTTGGTGGAACCAGCCAACTATCTAATATGGATCTTTTTCATCCAACTTTACCCCTTGCTCAGATTTCAGGGAAAGAAGTATCAGGTAGTTGGCTTTCAACATGCCTAATCATTTTGTTCTCATGGGAGATAAGCTTGACCAGAGGTCTCTATATTATTCCCCTTTTATGGGTATGGTGGAGTCAGGTGAAATAGTTGAAAACCCAATGAGCTCTCATCCAACAGCTAAATTGTATGAGCAACTTTGAACCCATTAGACTCATTTATAATACCATTTATTGTAATTAAGAAACTTTGCAGTTTCTCTTTAAAAGGGTATTCCAATCTCATACATTTATAACATGTCAAAGGATAATCCATCAAAGTATAGTTTATGCAGATCCTGTCAATGGCACATGCATCTATCTCAAGAATGTGTCTCTGTGCATGCTGCTGTCAGTGAAAGGATGATCAGAATTCCTATACATATATGAGAATTCCTATTCATACAGAAGTCCTATACATACCCCTCGTAAATAGAATTTTCAGCCACCTCTCTGCTGACAGTGATGCAAGTCAGCGCTCCATTCTCGAGAAAGATGCAGGTCCCAATATTGCTACCCACGTCTACTAGGCATTTATAACTTTGACTGTGGAAATGCAATTTATGTACAAAATAGGAATACCCCTTTAAGAAACACAGTATCCAAGCTTTAGCAGGATTGTATGCTGCTCCCGCCTTGTTTAGCTAATTAAGAAGTGTATTACTACTCAGTCCTCCTTTACTGATAGGCATTGTTGGGTAATACATTCTTCCTGTGTAGTATTGTGTTTTATTGATGAGTTTATATTATAGCAAAGAATTCAATATTCATGATGTCACAGTACATTTATCCATTGCTAAGTGATCAGAAAATCAATGGCAAACGACCTAACAAAAGAGATCTTTATAGCAATATGAATAAGCCGTTCGTCTGAGTTTCATTAGTTAATTACGGTAGCAGTTTATATGAAAAGAAACGATCTTAAATATCCCATAAATAGTGCAGGTCACAGGGAGAAACTCTATAGTACTTGAACCAAATGTAGTCCTGTGTTTCAGTCAGTGTTTTTGACATTCTGTGGTGGATTCTATAGAGACCCATTGTTTTCAAATGCATTAAAAATACAAGTTTACCTTTATTAATAATAATAATAATAATAATAATAATAATAATCTTTATTTTTATATAGCGCTAACATATTCCGCAGCGCTTTACAGTCCCCAAAAATGCTGGCACTGAACATTTACAACTGTAAGTAATGGTGTGTTAATGTAAAGGAATGATTTGAATGTATGGAATAGGGATTAGTGAACCCAAATGGTAAAGTTCGGGGTTCATACCAGAGACCTTTTTACTGTGTCACTGTTTGGGTTCAGCAGCCTATGACTATGTGCGCACGTTGCGGTTCTGCAACGTTTTTCTGCACAGAATTGCACCAAACCCCCAAGGATTGCTCAAGCAATGTTAGTCAATGGGAATCCTGAATTGGTGAGCACATGCTGTGGTGAATTCAATTCTGCTTCTCAGTGGAGCGCCCGCTAGGACCGTGGGGTACTCGGGCCGGGTCAGACAGTTCTTAAAGGCATGTGTCACAGCAGCAATGACCCGGTCTGTGGCCCTGGGCATCCAATAAAAGTCAACAAAAGGGGAAAAATAAAGTTTATAGGGGAATTGTTCATGACGCCACCTGTGGTACTCGGCTACGGATGGCAGACGCTACTTAAAGGGACTGCTGGGGCTGATGGTGATGCAGCAGAGTTGTTACAGCTCTCCACAGGTAGAGCTTAGTCCCAGGGCATTTAAGGTGTTATTGTCAATGGTGAATATTGTAGTGCAGGGCAAGTGACACAGCAATAATTTAGAGGGTACAGCAGAGTGCAGTTTCCACACTTTTACTCACAGTTCTTAGATGTAGTCCCCAGCCGGGGTACTGTGTCCTCCAGGTCTGTGGTCCAGCCAGCTCTTATGTAATTCGGGATACCCAAAATTATAGACCAATCAATATATAAGGCATACCTCCGAAAGAACGTATACCCAAGCAAAGAGGGAAGTAACATGCCAAGAATAAAATATGAGAAATTTTATTAACAATATTTAAGAGACAAAAATACGAATAATACTCAAATATACAAAAAACAAGGGGGATGAAAACACGACAGAGTGGACCCAAAGCAATCCATATTGTATAACACTATATATGCATATAGAAGAAAATAATAATAGACTGGTAGCCTAATGCACATGCAACCGCAGGCTCTGGATTACAGAGAAAAATGACCAAAAATAAGGCGTAGCTGTAGCCAGTGAAAAAAATTTTCTTTATATATCTCAGCAAATAGTATATGTGGAGAAGTCTCAAGGAGATATAAGAGAGTCAGGGAATAGTAAATGTGCCTACTAAAGACTACTGGTATGTATTTAATATAAGGCCATGTACTAATACCTATGAGGGGTGCTAAGTAGCCAATAGGTATAGGGCTGTGCCGACTATCAGATTGCCCAATAGGTATAAAGTAAAGTGTCAGTGCATAGTACAGATAGAGTAAACGCTCAAGTATATCTATATGAAAACCATATTGAAGAGGTCATAGATAGAATATTAGCGCTGTGTGCATACCTGCTGATAAAAGGATCTGCCGTGGGACAGGTTTTCCCACAACGATCTCACGTGTGGAACATATCGGGAGATGTGACCACTAGGGATGAGCGACCTTTACTTTTATAGGATCGGGTCGGGTTTCACGAAACCCGACTTTTTCAAAAGTCGGGTCGAGTGAAATCGGCCGATCCTATAAAAAAGTCGGGGTCGGGGTCGTCCGAAACTCGAAACCCAATGCAGTGCATTGGGTTTCCATGGTTCCCAGGGTCTGAAGGAGCGGAAACTCTCCTTCAGGCCCTGCAATCCATATTTTAGTGTAAAATAAAGAATTAAAATAAAAAATATCGCAATACTTACCCTCTGACGCGCCCTGGTACTAACCGGCAGTCTTCCTTCCTTAGAATCAGCCTTCCAGGACCTGGCGGTGACGTCGCGGTGACGTCGCGGCTTGTGATTGGCCGCGCGGCCGCCCATGTGACCGCTCGCGCGACCAATCAGAAGCCGTGACGTCACCGAAGGTCCTTCAAGCGCTGATTCTTAGGAAGGAAGGCTGTCGGAAGGAAGCAGGGCGCTTCCGAGGGTGAGTATATACCTAATAGGTATATACTCACCCTCGGAAGCGCCCTGCTTCCTTCCGACAGCCTTCCTTCCTAAGAATCAGCGCTTGAAGGACCTTCGGTGACGTCACGGCTTCTGATTGGTCGCGCGAGCGGTCACATGGGCGGCCGCGCGGCCAATCACAAGCCGCGACGTCACCGCGACGTCACCGCCAGGTCCTGGAAGGCTGATTCTAAGGAAGGAAGACTGCCGGTTAGTACCAGGGCGCGTCAGAGGGTAAGTATTGCGATATTTTTTATTTTAATTCTTTATTTTACACTTTAATCTGAATTCCGATACCAATTCCCGATATCTTAATCATATCGGGAATCGGTATCGGAATTCCAATTCCAGATTCAAAAGATCGCCGACTTCATGGCCGACCCCACACTGGGGTCGGGTCGGGTTTCATGAAACCCGACCTTGCCAAAAGTCGGCGACTTTTGAAAAATCTCGACCCGTTTCGCTCAACCCTAGTGACCACTCTACCCGGCCGCAGGCGATACACTGACAGGAGGTAATCCCTCCCGTAGTGTATTAATGCGCTGCTGTGAGAGTTCACTGGAGTTCATCAGATAATCAGCTCCGGTTCTCACTTGCGGCACAGCTGCGTGAGAAAATTCTCATGCAGTAGTGCCATAAGTGAGAGCACGAACTCCGGTGAACTCTCAGGCTGCCATCACACTATCAGTATTAGGTCAGTATTTTACATCAGTATTTGTAAGCCAAAACCAGGAGTGGAACAAATAAAGGAAAAGTATAATAGAAACATATGCACCACTTCTGCATTTATCACCCATTCCTGGGTTTGGCTTCAAAATACTGATGTAAAATACTGACCAAATACTGCTAGTGTGACGGCAGCCTCAGTGAAACACTGCAGGAGGATTACCTCCTGTCAATGTAACACCGGAGGCTGTGTAGAGCGGTCACATATCCCGATGTGACTGTTCTACACGTGAGATCGTGGTGGGAAACTCGGTGATGGACTACAGCAGACAGGAGGTATTTACCGTATATACTCGAGTATAAGCCGAGATTTTCAGCCCAAGTTTTTGGGCTGAAAGTGCCCCTCTCGGCTTATACTCGAGTCACGGTGGGCGGCAGGGTCAGCGGGTGAGGGGGAGAGGGCGCTGAGGCATACTCACCTAGTCCCGGCGCTCCTGATGCTGCCCCTGCCTGTCACACTGTCTCCGGGTGCCGCAGCTCTTCCCCTGTTCAGCGGTCATGTGGGACCACTCATTAGAGAAATGAATATGGACTCCACTCCCATAGGGGTGGAGCCGCATATTCATTCCTCTGAGCGGTGCCAGTGACCGCTGACAGGAAGAGCTGCGGCACCCGAAGACAGTGTGACAGGAAAGGACAGCGTCAGGAGCGCCGGGAATAGGTGAGTATTTTTAATTCACCTGTCCGCGTTCCACACGCCGGGCGCCGCTCCATCTTCCCGGCGTCTCTGCGCACTGACTGTGCAGGTCAGAGGGCCCGATGAAGCATATAGTGTGCGCGCCGCCCTCTGCCTGATCAGTCAGTGCGGAGAGACGCCGGGACAAGACGCCGGGAGCTGCAAACAAGAAAGGTGAGTATGGCATTTTTTTGTTTGTTATTGCAGCAGCAGCAATGGCACAGCTTTATACGAAGCATCTCTGGGGCAAAAATGAACGGTGCAGAGCTCTATATGGCATAGCTATGGGACAAGAATGAAGGGTGCAGAGCACTATATGGCACAGCTATGGGGCAAGAATGAACGGTGCAGAGCACTATATGGCACAGCTATGGGGTAAAAATGAACGGTGCAGAGCACTATATGGCACAGCTATGGGGCAAGAATGAACGGTGCAGAGCACTATATGGCACAGTTATGGAGCAAGAATGAACGGTGCAGAGCACTATATGGCACAGCTATGGGGCAATAATGAATGGTGCAGAGCACTATATGGCACAGCTATGGGGCAATAATGAATGCTGCAGAGCACTATATGGCACAGCTATGGGGCAATAATGAACTGTGCAGAGCACTATATGGCACAGCTATGGGACAATAATGAACAGTGCAGAGCACTATATGGCACAGCTATGGGGCAATAATGAACGGTGCAGAGCACTTTATGGCACAGCTATGGGGCAATAATGAACGGTGCAGAGCACTATATGGCACACCTTTCTATAATGCATCTATGGGGCAATAATGAACGGTGCAGAGCACTATATGGCACAGCTATGGGGCCATAATGAACGGTTTGGAGCATCTATTTTTATTTTTGAAATTCACCGGTAGCTGCTGCATTTTCCACCCTAGGCTTATACTCAAGTCAATAAGTTTTCCCAGTTTTTTGTGGCAAAATTAAGGGGGTCGGCTTATACTCGGGTCGGCTTATACTCGAGTATATACGGTATGTTGGTTTATTATTTTATTTTTGTTGCAGGAGATCGAGGGAGTCGGCGTTTAGGCGATACAGTAAGTATGGTAAATAAAAATTCAATAAAGGAGTCTGTGTGATTATTTCAATTAAAAGATTTTATTCTGGCTGTGTGTTTATTTACCATATAACCAGGGTTGGACTAGCCCACCAGAGAACCGGAGGATTCTCCAGTGGGCCCAGGCACTCACACCTGCTGGCATACAGGGCCAGTAGCTGCCTAGGGCCCCCGCTGCTTCAGGGGCCCCCAGCCAGTGGAGTGTCGCTAATAGTGGCACACCACGCAGCTGCTATGGGGGCCCCCGGTGAAAGCGGTGCAGCCGCGGGTGACAGGAGGCAGAGGCCATCTGCTGTGGCTAAAGCCTGTCCTCGCTGCTAAAAAGAAATGAATATTCACCCTTACCCACGCCTGTTATGAACAGGTAATTCAGAACCACAATGGACCTTGAAGTTCAGAGCACACAAAGTGACCTGACATTGACCAAAAACATAGGACGAGCTCTGAGACGTGGAAACTCTGCTGACCGCAATCCCTAATCCTATCACACCACACTAGAGGTAGCCGTGGATTGCGCCTAACGCTCCCTATGCAACTTGGCACAGCCTGAGAAACTAACTAGCCCTGAAGATAGAAAAATAAGCCTACCTTGCCTCAGAGAAATTCCCCAAAGGAAAAGGCAGCCCCCCACATATAATGACTGTGAGTAAAGATGAAATACAAACATAGAGATGAAATAGATTTAGCAAAGTGAGGCCCGACTTACTGAATAGACCGAGGATAGGAAAGATAGCTTTGCGGTCAACACAAAAACCTACAAACAACCACGCAGAGGGGCAAAAAGACTCTCCGCACCGACTAACGGTACGGAGGTGCTCCCTCTGCGTCTCAGAGCTTCCAGCAAGCAAGAAAAACCAATATAGCAAGCTGGACAGAAAAAATAGCAAACAAAAGTAACACAAGCAGAACTTAGCTTATGCAGGAAGACAGGCCACAGGAACGATCCAGGAGGAAGCAAGACCAATACTAGAACATTGACTGGAGGCCAGGATCAAAGCACCAGGTGGAGTTAAATAGAGCAGCTCCTAACGACTTAACCTCATCACCTGAGGAAGGAAACTCAGAAGCCGCAGTACCACTCTCATCCACCAAAGGAAGCTCATAGACAGAACCAGCCGAAGTACCACTCACGACCACAGGAGGGAGCTTGGCCACAGAATTCACAACACACGCCCCCATGGGCATGGAGAAGGGTGAATATTCATTTCATTTTAATAGCAGGCAGTGTTAGCCACAAGCTGCATCTAACACTGTACGCTATTAAGGCTGGCAGACAAAGGTCCCCGCTCCTCCAGGGGGCCCCAGCCCACACAGCCACACTACGGGCCATAAGTCAGAGGGGCCCCCAGTGCGCACTGCATTCAACTGTATCGGCATCATGGAACTACAAGAAGAAAGAAGAGAGACTAGTACCGTGTTAAACCCTGAACCTTGCCTGATCTATCTTCATCCACCCCAATCCCCTATCCCCCTTCCCCCTCTTTTTACCCCCCTCCACCCCCCTTTGCGCCACCTCTGTGCTCACATTTAGCAGTTCCCGAGCGTTGATTGGTGACGCAGTTCAGCCCCAGCTTGTGGCTGCTGGTTTCCTTTTTTTCACCTCCCCTTGCGCCACCCCAGTGTGCACATCCCGCAGCCGCCAAACTTAGTTAAGTGACGCAGTTCACTTATCAGAGCTCGTGCCTGCAGTTTTCTTTTTTTTCACTCCTGTTTGTGCCACCTGACAACAAACATAAGTGTTGATCCCTGATCCCTGCCCCGTCTCGCTTCATCCACCCCAATTCCCCCATCCCCCTTCCCCCAGTTTACCCCCCTCCATCCCCTTTGCGCTGCCTCCGTGCACACATTTAGCAGCCGAACATTGATTGGTGACGCAGTTCACCGATCAACATTCGTGCTCGTTTTTTTTCCCTCAGTCCCCTTTGTAACAATTGCGTAGGCACATCCTGCAGCCGCCAAACTTTGATAAGTGACGCAGTTCACTGTTGTGAATTCTGTGGCTGAATTCACTCCTGTGGTCACAAGTGGTACTGCAGCTCCTGAGCTTCCTCCCTCAGGTGTTCTGGTGAGCTCAATAACTGCTTCATTACTTAACTCCGCCTGATGCTGCTATCCTTGCTCCTTGTCAATGTTTCAGTGTTGGATCTGAGCTTCTCCTGATTGTTCCTGTGACCTGCTGCTCTGTATAGCTAAGTGCTTTTTGCTTTTTTGTTGCTTTTTTTCTGTCCAGCTTGTCTTTTGTTTTGCTGGAAGCTCTGAGATGCAAAGGGTGTACCGCCGTGCCGTTAGTTCGGCACGGTGGGTTTTTTTTGCCCCCTTTGCGTGGTTTTGCTTTAGGGTTTTTTGTAGACTGCAAAGTTCGCTTTACTGTCCTCGCTCTGTCCTAGAATATCGGGCCCCACTTTGCTGAATCTATTTCATCCCTACGTTTTGTCTTTTCATCTTACTCACAGTCATTATATGTGGGGGGCTGCCTTTTCCTTTGGGGAATTTCTCTGGGGCAAGTCAGGCCTATTTTTCTATCTTCAGGCTAGCTAGTTTCTTTTTTTTTTTATCAGATAGATTTTTATTATCCGCAAAGAATAAACAATCAGAATATTTCTCATGGCAATGTTTCATTAAACATTTACAGATAACTTTTTCCCCCCCGACCCAGAGCCCCCCCACCCTGCCCAACCCGAGACCTCAGCCAGAGCCACCCCACTTCCCATCATCATACAACCATTTGAATAAACATCCGTTATATTTCCATTGAATACTAGGTTCCCTATATTCTCATTTATCATCCTAATTCAAGTCCATCCACGGTTGCCACAGCTTGTGGAAGATGTCCAGCTTATTCCTTTTGGTGTAGATACTTTTCTCCAAAGTAAGTATATGCTCCGCTTGCTTAAGAAAGTCTCTTCTTGTTGGAGGTTCCTCTCTAATCCAAAATTTGGCGATCAATTTCCTAGCAATGAATAACAATCGTGCAATAGCTATTTTAAACATGTTGTCCGTAACAATTTCCTCCACATATCCCAATATGCAAGTCAGTGGAACCCTAGGGACAGAACATCCATACACCAGTTCAATACGATTTAAAACAACTATCCAGAAGGAGGACAGTCTAGGGCACTGCCACATCATATGCAATATCCCCGCCTGGGATTGTGAGCACCGAGGGCAGTCCGAGTTCTGCCTAAGCCCAGCCTTGAACAACCTGTCAGGGGTTCTATAGGCCCTATGGATTACGAATAACTGTGATAGCCTGCCTGGTTCACTCATTGATATCTTGGGCACATATTCTAGGACCGACTCCCATCTATCATTGTCAATTATTCCCAATTCAGCTTCCCATTTCCCTTTGGCTCGGATGGGATATTTTTCCAGGAAAGAAAAAAGTAGAAACCCATATATTTCTGAAATCGCCCCCTTCGTGCAGCTATTCTTAAGGATATAGTCGATCATGAGATCAATCTGTACCACTATGGCTCCTCTTTTATTCTGTGCCTGATAAGCATGAGAGATACGATTATACTGGAACAATTCAGACCGTGGCAACTGAAATTCTTCCTGCAACTCCTCAAATGTTTTAAGTCTGCCCTGACTTATCAGCTGCCCCAGCCATTTAATACCTGCTGCAGACCAAAAGTGAAAACCCTCCCTCTGCCTAAATTCCGGTAGATAAATGTTGTCCCAAATAGGCGAGAATCTGGTGAACCCACTCACTTCCCTAATGAGTTTGACTTTTTCCCATACTCTGTGAATTAATTTGATAGTGCACCCATGTGAACCCATTTTTTTGAATTGTCCTCCCTCCAAACTGTCACTCAAAACGTCTGCCTGTAGTAAGAACCTCAAGCTATTAGGTATTTGCACACTCCCTGCCTCCTCCCCCCATCCTTTGAGATGTTGACACTGTGCTGCTAAGAAGTATAGCCATGGATTAGGAAGTGCAAGACCCCCCTCTGTTTTGGCCCTCTGAAGTATCTCCTGTTTAAACCTAGGACTCTTTCCTCCCCATATTAATTCCCCAAACAAAGACCTAATCTTACGGAATCTGCATTGTGTAATCCAAATGGGAGAGTTATGTAGCACGTACAACAACTGTGGCATTACAATCATCTTTAAGAGGTTCACCCTACCAACCACCGATAAATGTAATTTGTTCCATGCCGCAATCTTGGTACGAATTTTCTGCATTAATGGACTTAAATTCAGTTCCTCAAAGGTACTTAGAGGAAGAGCAATCTGAATACCCAAATATTTGAATTTTTGAACAATCTTTAATTTTGTGGTTATCGCCCTCTCTCCACTGCCCATACTGTCCCCCTCAATCAACAACATACAAGACTTATCCCAGTTTATTGTGAGACCCGAAAACCGACCAAACTCCTCAATCAAAGCAACCGCATTGCACAGGGACCTTTCAGAATCCTCCAGGAACAACAAATTATCGTCAGCATATAATGCAATTTTGTCTTCCCTCCTACCATAGATGTAACCTCTAACCTCCTGAGCACCTCTTATTTTAGCCGCTAACGGCTCCACGGCCAGAGCGAAGAGCAACGGGGACAGCGGACACCCCTGTCTGGTACCCCTAAACAGCGGGAAACTCTCTGACAAATTATTATTAACTCTAATTTTTGCCATTGGGAACGAGTACAGCAACTTAACCCAGGAGATGAATTTTGGACCAAACCCCAGGCGATCCAGTACCGACCACAAGTAACTCCACTCCACACAATCAAAGGCCTTGTGGGCATCTAAAGACACCACAACTCTTTTTCCGGCATTGTCTGCAGGAATTTGCATATTTAAAAATAGCCTTCTCAAGTTAATTGCCGTGGATTTATTGGGCATAAAGCCAGACTGGTCTGGGTGAATCAATTTATCGATCACTTGGGTCAGCCTGTTCGCCAGGGCCTTCGCCAAAATCTTTATGTCAGCCGTTAGAAGTGAAATTGGTCTATACGACTCCGGCTGTTGAGGATCTTTATCAGCTTTAGGAATAACCACCACGATGGCCTCTCTCATTGATGGGGGCAGCACTCCCCTCTCCAACGACTCAGAGAACACTCGCTCCAATTTGGGCATTAACTCTGCATTAAGAATTTTATAAACCTCTACTGGGATACCGTCCGTCCCCGGAGCCTTGCCCCCCGCCATATTCGCCAAAGCCGCCTTCAATTCTTCCTCCCCAAGCGGTCTATCCATCCACTCCCTTTCCTCTCTACCTAGTCTGGGTAAGTCAACCTCTTTCAGATATCTATTCATTTCCTCAGGACTTTTATCCACCCTAGAGGAATATAATTTACTATAAAATCTCCGAAAAACGTCTAAAATTTCCCCCCCCTGAGTAACCGTTTTACCTTCCTCTGTTCTTATGGAGTATACATGTGAAGAATCCCGCTGCGCAGAAACCACCACCGAGAGCAAATGTCCTACCTTCTCTCCCTCAGAATAAAATGTTTCCTTTTGAAAGGCTCTCAACCTATCTGCCCTACGCATATGGAGTTCATCGACCGCTACCTGAGCCGCCCTCATACGAAGTTGTGCTTCTCTTGAATTCTGAGAGGCCAGTGTCTCTTCCGCCACCCTCAGTTCCTCCATCACTGCATTGTCTTGAATTTTAGACTTAGTTTTATGTCTCGAGATGTCCCGGAATAAAATTCCTCTCAGGTATGCCTTCATGGTGTCCCACACTACAAGATTCCCCGCACTCCCTTCATTTATCCTGAAAAACTCCCCGAGTTCAGTTCCCACCTGTTCCATATCCAAATACTGTAGCCAGGAGGGGTGAAATTTCCATCCCAACCCCGTCAGACCACTCTTCCCAGTCATTTGTACAGAGACCAGTACTGGGCTATGGTCCGATATTACTCTAGGCCTATACTCCACCTCATGTATTAGATTATTCACCCCCCCAT
Source organism: Ranitomeya imitator (assembly GCF_032444005.1). Classification (NCBI taxonomy): domain Eukaryota; kingdom Metazoa; phylum Chordata; class Amphibia; order Anura; family Dendrobatidae; genus Ranitomeya; species Ranitomeya imitator. Next base: position 548,803,670 of record NC_091283.1, on the reverse strand, counting down.
TTCCCAAAGCCACATCAATGCGAGATAAAGATCCGTATGTTGCTGAATAACATGAGTAGGCATATGTCCTAGGATTACGCACCCGCCACAAATCTATCCATCCTATTTCTCTTAGATAATTTCCAAAAGGAGTAGAGTTCCCTTCACTTCTCAACTCTGCATGTCTACCCTTGTCCCAGTGATCATTAGATATATTGTTCACATCCCCCACTATAAGGAGGGGCACCCCATCCCACCTACCCGTAATTTCCAGAATCTCCTGTATCTTTTTCTTGGAATATGGTTGTGGAATATAAATTGACACAATACAAATTAACCTGTTAAATATCTTGCATACTAAAAACACAAATTGGCCGTCTTTATCGGTGGTTACCTCAATCTCTTCAAACGGAACACTAACGTGTATCAAAATTGACACACCTCTGGCATAATTTGAGAACGTTGAGTGATACGCCTTTCTCACCCATCTCTTCTGTAGAATAGCAACCTTTTCCTTCACTAGGTGAGTTTCCTGCAGACATATCACTGAAGGCCTCTGTTTCAGTACATATTGGAAAATAGCTGTTCTTTTAGTAGCATTTGCAAGGCCCCTAACATTCCAACTTAGGATTTTAACCTCCCCACCCATTATAGCTTATAGAAACAATGAATGAGTTCAAGCTCCCTAAGGTCTCAACCCCAACTCCCACCCCCTCCCTCCTCCCCCCCCATCCCCAATTCCCAACTGAAATAACTCTCTATCTCTCCCCTCTCTTTAAGCCCACCCAACTCCTCTCTACTCTTAGAATATCAAAATAAACTCTCCCTCTCAATTTGAGATCTGGGAACGCTGTTTCACAGCCTAACGATAAAAACTCTGCGTTCCTTCAGCTCCCCCGCCCACCATAGCCAAAATGCAAATTTCGTTGCGCCGCCGAACACAACCTGATGATATCAATATACCATAAAGTCACAGTATAAGTACCAGTTAACTATCAAACCAAACATAACAGTGAAGGGTTAACAATTGCCTCAGTAGCACTTAAATCAGTTTCAGCGGGTCTGCCCCGTTTTGACATGCTTAGTATTGAGATCCAGCCATTGTGACGCCTCCTCTGGATTTTGGAAAAAATGCACCCGATCCAGAGCCACCACCCTTAATTTTGCTGGGTAAATCATTGAATAACGGACATCTAAGTCTCGCAACCTCCTCTTGACCTCTCCAAACTTCATCCGAAGCTTTTGGACCGCCGCAGAGTAATCCGGATAAAGGGAGACCCGATTACCATCAATGGTCAGCTCATCACAATTCCTGGCTTTCCTCAACAAAATGTCTCGGTCCTGATAGTTCAGAATTTTAGCCAAGATAACTCTTGGGGCCGAGCCGGGGGGGAGGGGTCTGGTGGGCACACGGTGCGCTCTTTCAACGGCAAACATCTTAGTAAGGCCATCTCCACCCACAGCGTTTTTTAGCCATGCCTCAATATAAGCCGTGGGGTTGCTCCCTTCCGCCTTTTCTGGGACCCCCACAATCCTTAGGTTGTTCCTGCGGGATCGGTTTTCAAGGTCATCAGTCTTAAACTCCAGATCAGCAATACGTTGAATATACTTTTTTTCCCTGTTTAACAATTCACCAATCCTATCTTCTGCACTCCCAACCCTTTCTTCCACCTCTTCCACTCTCTTTTCAACTTTACGCATAGCAGAGTTTAAAGCGACCATCTCTCCCTTTAATTCATCCGCTCGTAGGTTTAGAGCCCCCAGGGCAGACTTACAGTACATCACCACTGAAAATATGTCCTTCAGAGTCGGCTCCTCCATTTCTGGCATGTCAGACTGTGCAGGCAGAACAGCTCCTGCGGCCCTTGTAGGAGATCCCTGGTCTGACCCACTGCACTGTAGCTGAGCCCCTCCTTCCTGCTGATCTCCGGGGGCACCAGCTGCTCCAGACTCCACACTTCCAGCCTCTGACTGTAGATTTACAGCCTCCTCTGACCTGGCAAATCGCTCCAACTTAGCAATCACATCCATCTTCCTCTGATAAGCAGCGCTTGCCCTCGCCGCCTCCTCTGCAGTCTCAGCGCCATCTTGGGCCTGTGAGCTTCCCGCAGCTGTCAGCTCCTTCTGTCTCCTGCGTGTCATCCTCAGATAAGATTCCGTTCCTTCGGGTCACACCTCGCTCCCCGAGACTATGTGCACTCCTGAGAGTATGATTTGCGCTCGGCGGCGCCTCTAAGGGGTTAATACAGAGATAATGAAGCGGGAGAGCTCTGTTGCACGTCTGTTCACATCGCCTGCTAGGCCACGCCCAGGCTAGCTAGTTTCTTAGGCTGTGCCGAGTTGCCTAGGTAGTTGTTAGGCGCAATCCACAGCCGCTTTTAGTTGTGTTTAGGATAGGATCAGGTGTGCAGTCTACAGAGTTTCCACGTCTCAGAGCTCGTTCTTGTATTTTTGGGTATTTGTCAGATCACTGTGTGCGCTCTGATCGCTAAGCACACTGTGTTTCTGGATTGCCTTCATAACACCTGTCATTAGCAAACATAACAGTACAAGGAGCCTAACTAATGATTCTCAATAGAGGGAAAGAAAAAGTTCTGACATCATTTTTTTTTTTTTCTGCTCTGTGTTCACTTTTTTTTTTTCCCCTAGACATTTGGGTGATTCTGGACACAGGTGTGGACATGGATATTCAGGGTCTGTGCTCTTCAATGGATAATCTCGTTATAAATGTACAAAAAATTCAAGATACTATTGATCAGAAATCTATGTTAGAACCAAGAATTCCTATTCCTGATTTGTTTTTTGGAGATAGAACTAAGTTTCTAAGTTTCAAAAATAATTGTAAGCTATTTCTGGCCTTGAAACCTCATTCTTCTGGTAATCCTATTCAACAGGTTTTGATTATTATTTCTTTTTTGCGCGGCGACCCTCAAGACTGGGCATTTTCTCTTGCGCCAGGAGACCCTGCATTGAGTAGTGTCGATGCGTTTTTCCTGGCGCTCGGATTGCTGTACGATGAGCCTAATTCAGTGGATCAGGCTGAGAAAAATTTGCTGGCTTTGTGCCAGGGTCAGGATGATATAGAAGTATATTGTCAGAAATTTAGGAAATGGTCAGTACTCACTCAGTGGAATGAATCTGCGCTGGCAGCTTTGTTCAGAAAGGGTCTCTCTGAGGCTCTTAAGGATGTCATGGTGGGATTTCCTATGCCTGCTGGTTTGAATGAGTCTTTGTCTTTGGCCATTCAGATCGGTCGACGCTTGCGCGAGCGTAAATCTGTGCACCATTTGGCGGTACTGCCTGAGGTTAAACCTGAGCCTATGCAGTGCGATAGGACTATGACTAGAGTTGAACGGCAGGAATACAGACGTCTGAATGGTCTGTGTTTCTACTGTGGTGATTCCACTCATGCTATTTCTGATTGTCCTAAGCGCACTAAGCGGTCTGCTAGGTCTGCCGTCATTGGTACTGTACAGTCCAAATTCCTTCTGTCCATTACCTTGATATGCTCTTTGTCGTCGTTTTCTGTCATGGCGTTTGTGGATTCGGGCGCTGCCCTGAATCTGATGGATTTGGATTATGCTAAACGTTGTGGGTTTTTCTTGGAGCCTTTGCGGTGTCCTATTCCATTGAGAGGAATTGATGCTACACCTTTGGCCAAGAATAAACCTCAATACTGGGCCCAGCTGACCATGTGCATGGCTCCTGCACATCAGGAAGTTATTCGCTTTCTGGTGTTGCATAATCTGCATGATGTGGTCGTGTTGGGGTTGCCATGGCTACAAACCCATAATCCAGTATTGGATTGGAATTCCATGTCGGTATCCAGCTGGGGTTGTCAGGGGGTACATGGTGATGTTCCATTTTTGTCGATTTCGTCATCCACCCCTTCTGAGGTCCCAGAGTTCTTGTCTGATTATCAGGATGTATTTGAAGAGCCCAAGTCCGATGCTCTACCTCCGCATAGGGATTGTGATTGTGCTATCAATTTGATTCCTGGTAGTAAATTCCCTAAAGGTCGATTATTTAATTTATCCGTGCCCGAACACGCCGCTATGCGCAGTTATGTGAAGGAATCCCTGGAGAAGGGACATATTCGCCCATCGTCATCACCACTGGGAGCAGGGTTCTTCTTTGTAGCCAAGAAGGAGGGTTCGCTGAGACCGTGTATTGATTACCGCCTTCTTAATAAGATCACTGTTAAATTTCAGTATCCCTTGCCATTGTTATCTGACTTGTTTGCTCGGATTAAGGGGGCTAGTTGGTTCACTAAGATAGATCTTCGTGGTGCGTATAATCTGGTGAGAATCAGGCAAGGAGATGAATGGAAAACTGCATTCCTGAGAATATTGTTTCTGACAGAGGTTCCCAGTTTGTTTCAAGGTTTTGGCGAGCCTTTTGTGGTAGGATGGGCATTGACCTATCCTTTTCCTCGGCTTTCCATCCTCAGACTAATGGCCAGACCGAATGAACCAATCAGACCTTGGAAACATATCTGAGATGTTTTGTTTCTGCAGACCAGGATGATTGGGTGTCCTTTTTGCCGTTGGCTGAGTTCGCCCTTAATAATCGGGCCAGCTCGGCTACCTTGGTTTCTCCATTTTTTTGCAATTCTGGGTTCCATCCTCGTTTCTCTTCAGGACAGGTTGAGTCTTCGGACTGTCCTGGTGTGGATTCTGTGGTGGATAGGTTGCAGCAGATCTGGACTCAGGTAGTGGACAATTTGATCTTGTCCCAGAAGAAAGCTCAACTTTTCGCTAATCGCAGACGCCGTGTGGGTCCCCGACTTCGTGTTGGGGATCTGGTTTGGTTATCTTCTCGTCATATTCCTATGAAGGTTTCCTCTCCTAAATTTAAACCTCATTTTATTGGTCCGTATAGGATTTCTGAGGTTCTCAATCCTGTGTCTTTTCGTTTGACCCTCCCAGACTCCTTTTCCATACATAATGTATTCCATAGGTCGTTGTTGCGGAGATACGTGGCACCTATGGTTCCATCTGTTGAGCCTCCTGCCCCGGTTTTGGTGGAGGGGGAATTGGAGTATATTGTGGAGAAGATTTTGGATTCTCGTGTTTCTAGACGGAAACTCCAGTATCTGGTTAAATGGAAGGGTTATGCTCAGGAAGATAATTCCTGGGTTTTTGCCTCTGATGTTCATGCTTCCAATCTTGTTCGTGCCTTTCATGCGGCTCATCCTGGTCGGCCTGGGGGCTCTGGTGAGGGTTCGGTGACCCCTCCTCAAGGGGGGGGTACTGTTGTGAATTCTGTGGTTGAATTCACTCCTGTGGTCACAAGTGGTACTGCAGCTTCTGAGCTTCCTCCCTCAGGTGTTCTGGTGAGCTCGTTAACTGCTTCATTACTTAACTCCGCCTGATGCTGCTATCCTTGCTCCTTGTCAATGTTTCAGTGTTGGATCTGAGCTTCTCCTGATTGTTCCTGTGACCTGCTGCTCTGTATAGCTAAGTGCTTTTTGCTTTTTTGTTGCTTTTTTTCTGTCCAGCTTGTCTTTTGTTTTGCTGGAAGCTCTGAGACGCAAAGGGTGTACCGCCGTGCCGTTAGTTCGGCACGGTGGGTTTTTTTTGCCCCCTTTGCGTGGTTTTGCTTTAGGGTTTTTTGTAGACTGCAAAGTTCGCTTTACTGTCCTCGCTCTGTCCTAGAATATCGGGCCCCACTTTGCTGAATCTATTTCATCCCTACGTTTTGTCTTTTCATCTTACTCACAGTCATTATATGTGGGGGGCTGCCTTTTCCTTTGGGGAATTTCTCTGGGGCAAGTCAGGCCTATTTTTCTATCTTCAGGCTAGCTAGTTTCTTAGGCTGTGCCGAGTTGCCTAGGTAGTTGTTAGGCGCAATCCACAGCCGCTTTTAGTTGTGTTTAGGATAGGATCAGGTGTGCAGTCTACAGAGTTTCCACGTCTCAGAGCTCGTTCTTGTATTTTTGTGTATTTGTCAGATCACTGTGTGCGCTCTGATCGCTAAGCACACTGTGTTTCTGGATTGCCTCCATAACACCTGTCATTAGCAAACATAACAGTTCACATATCAGAGCTTGTGCCTGCCATTTTCCTTTTCTTCACCCCCTTTGCGCCACCTGACTACAACCATAAGTGTTGATCCCTGATCCCTGCTCGATCTCTCTTCATCCACCCCAATCCCCTCCATCCCCCTTCCCCCTCTTTTTCCCCCTCCACCCCCCTTGTGCGGCCTCTGTGCGCACATTTAGCAGCCGCCAAATTTTGACGCAGTTCACTTATCAGAGCTTGTGCCGGCTGTTTTCCATTTTTCTTTTCCACCCCCCCCCTCCCCCTTGCGCTACCCCCGTGTGCACTTCCAGCAGTTCATTTATCAGAGCTTGTGCTTGCTGTTTTAGACTTTTCGCAGGCATTTTTTTCTCCCTATTTTCTTTTAGCTTTTTCTTTTCAGATAATAGCTTGCACCAATCACTACCTCCCACACATGCACATACAGTTATAAATAAAGTACACACAAAGCACCATATTCACCGAAAAAATGTCCCGCCCGTCACGTTCATCCCAACAGCGCTATTCAGTGGAGGAAGCACATGCTTTCCTTGTCTCCAACACTGATAGCGAGTGAGAGGATTCCACATTTCTATGCTTTTTGGTTCTTCATCCTCCTCCTCCTCATCGGGTCCTGCGGAACCGCCACGCAGATGTCCCACGAAAGAAGATGAGGCAGGACCTGTTGTGAATTCTGTTGTCGTGCTCCCTCCTGTGGTCATGAATGGTACTTCGGCTGGTTCTGTCCATGGACTTCCTCTGGTGGGTGTTTCTGAGTTTCACAGGTGACGAGGTTAATTCGTTAGCTGCTGCTCTATTTAACTCCACTTAGATCTTTGCTCCATGCCACCTGTCAATGTTCCAGTATTGGTCTGTTCACTCCTGGATCGTTCTTGTGACCTGTCTTCCCATCAGAAGCTAAGTTCCAGCTTGTATTTCTTTAGTTTGCTATTTTTCTGTCCAGCTTGCTATTTAATTTGTTGTCTTGCTTGCTGGAAGCTCTGGGACGCAGAGGGAGCACCTCCGCACCGTGAGTCGGTGCGGATGGTCTTTTTGCGCCCTCTGCGTGGTCTTTCTGTAGGTTTTTTGTGCTGACCACAAAGTAACCTTTCCTATCCTCGGTCTGTTCAGTAAGTCGTTCCTCACTTTGCTAAATCTATTTCATCTCTGTGTTTGTATTTTCATCTTTACTCACAGTCATTATATGTGGGGGGCTGCCTTTTCCTTTGGGGAATTTCTCTGAGGCAAGGTAGGCTTTATTTTACTATCTTCAGGGCTAGCTAGTTTCTTAGGCTGTGCCGAGTTGCATAGGGAGCGTTAGGCGCAATCCACGGCTATTTCTAGTGTGTTTGATAGGTTTAGGGATTGCGGTCAGCAGAGTTCCCACGTCCCAGAGGTCGTCCTTAATTATCAGTAACTATCAGGTCATTCCGTGTGCTCTTAACCACCAGGTCCATTATTGTCCTGACCACCAGGTCACAACAGTACAGGTGGCCCAAAGTACTAATGCATCTCAATAGAGGGATAAGAGAAGTTCTGAGACCATTTTTTTTTCTTTGCAGTGTGTTTTGTCTCTATTTTCCCCTTTACCTCTGGGTGGTTCAGGACACTGGTGTAAACATGGACATTCAAGGCCTGTCCTCTTGGATGGATAATCTCGCTACAAGTATACAAAACATTCAAGATTTTGTGGTTCAGAATCCGATGTCAGAGCCTAGGATTCCAATTCCTGATTTGTTTTTTGGTGATAGATCTAAGTTATTGAATTTCAAAAATAATTGTAAATTGTTTCTTGCCTTGAAGCCTTGCTCCTCAGGTGACCCTGTTCAACAAGTAAAGATCATTATTTCTTTGTTACGTGGTGACCCTCAAGACTGGGCATTTTCCCTTGCACCAGGAGATCCGGCATTGCGTGATGTTGATGCGTTTTTCCTGGCGCTTGGATTGCTTTATGACGAACCTAATTCAGTGGATCAGGCAGAGAAAATCTTGCTGGCTCTGTGTCAGGGTCAGGATGAAGCGGAGATATATTGTCAGAAGTTTAGAAAGTGGTCTGTGCTCACTCAGTGGAATGAATGTGCCCTGGCAGCAATCTTCAGAAAGGGTCTCTCTGAAGCCCTTAAGGATGTCATGGTGGGGTTTCCCATGCCTGCTGGTCTGAATGAGTCTATGTCCTTGGCCATTCAGATCGATCGACGCTTGCGTGAGCGTAAAGCTGTGCACCATTTGGCGGTACTATCTGAGCATGGGCCTGAGCCTATGCAATGTGATAGGACTTTGACCAGAGCTGAACGGCAAGAACACAGACGTCGGAATGGGCTCTGTGTTTACTGTGGTGATTCCACTCATGCTATCTCCGATTGTCCTAAGCGCACTAAGCGGTTCGCTAGGTCTGCCACCATTGGTACGGTACAGTCTAAATTTCTTTTGTCTGTTACTCTGATTTGCTCTTTGTCATCCTATTCTGTTATGGCATTTGTGGATTCAGGCGCTGCCCTGAATTTGATGGACTTGGAGTAGGCTAGGCGCTGTGGTTTTTTCTTGGAGCCGTTGCAGTATCCTATTCCATTGAGAGGAATTGATGCTACGCCTTTGGCCAAGAATAAGCCTCAGTATTGGACCCAATTGACCATGTGCATGGCTCCTGCACATCAGGAGGATATCCGCTTTCTGGTGTTGCATAATCTGCATGATGTGGTCGTTTTGGGGTTGCCATGGCTACAGGTTCATAATCCAGTATTGGACTGGAAATCTATGTCTGTGTCCAGCTGGGGTTGCCAGGGGGTACATGGTGATGTTCCATTTTTGTCTATTTCGTCTTCCACTCCTTCTGAAGTTCCAGAGTTTTTGTCGGATTATCGGGATGTATTTGATGAGCCCAAAGCCAGCCCAAATTAATTGCACAATCGCAATCCCTATGAGGAGGTAGGCCTCCTCATAGGGATTGCGATTGTGCAATTAATTTGATTCCTGGTAGTAAGTTTCCTAAGGGCCGATTGTTCAATTTATCTGTGCCAGAACACGCCGCTATGCGGAGTTATGTAAAGGAATCCTTGGAGAAAGGCCATATTCGCCCCTCGTCATCACCGTTAGGACCAGGGTTCTTTTTTGTGGCCAAGAAGGATGGTTCTTTGAGACCTTGTATTGATTACCGCCTTCTTAATAAAATTACAGTCAAATTTCAGTATCCTTTGCCGTTGCTGTCTGATTTGTTTGCTCGTATTAAAGGGGCTAGTTGGTTCACCAAGATAGATCTTCGAGGGGCGTATAATCTTGTGCGTATTAAACAAGGCGATGAATGGAAAACAGCATTTAATACGCCCGAGGGCCATTTTGAGTACCTGGTTATGCCATTCGGGCTTTCCAATGCTCCATCAGTATTTCAGTCCTTTATGCATGACATCTTCCGAGAGTACCTGGATAAATTCCTGATTGTGTATTTGGATGATATTTTGGTCTTTTCGGATGATTGGGAGTCTCATGTGAAGCAGGTCAGAATGGTGTTCCAGGTCCTTTGTGCGAATTCCTTGTTTGTGAAGGGGTCAAAGTGTCTCTTTGGAGTTCAGAAGGTTTCATTTTTGGGGTTAATTTTTTCCCCTTCTACTGTCGAGATGGACCCTGTTAAAGTCCAGGCCATTTACGATTGGACTCAGCCGACATCTGTGAAGAGCCTGCAAAAGTTCCTGGGCTTTGCTAATTTTTATCGGCGCTTCCTCGCTAATTTTTCTACTGTTGCTAAACCATTGACTGATTTGACCAAGAAGGGTGCTGATGTGGTCAATTGGTCTTCTGCGGCTGTAGAGGCTTTTCAGGAGTTTAAGCGTCATTTTTCTTCTGCCCCTGTGTTGTGCCAGCCAGATGTTTCGCTTCCGTTTCAGGTTGAGGTTGATCCTTCTGAGATTGGAGCAGGGGCTGTTTTGTTGCAAAGAAGTTCTGAGGGCTCCGTGATGAAGCCATGTGCTTTCTTTTCTAGAAAGTTTTCGCCTGCTGAGCGTAACTATGATGTTGGTAATCGTGAATTGTTGGCCATGAAGTGGGCATTCGAGGAGTGGCGTCATTGGCTGGAAGGAGCCAAGCATCGCGTGGTGGTCTTGACAGATCACAAGAATTTGACTTATCTTGAGTCTGCCAAACGGTTGAATCCGAGACAGGCTCGATGGTCATTATTTTTCTCCCGTTTTGATTTTGTGGTTTCGTACCTTCCGGGCTCTAAGAATGTGAAGGCTGATGCCCTGTCAAGGAGTTTTGTGCCTGACTCTCCGGGTGTTCCTGAGCCGGCGGGTATTCTCAAAGAGGGGGTAATTTTGTCTGCCATCTCCCCTGATTTGCGGCGGGTGCTGCAAAAATTTCAGGCTGATAGACCTGACCGTTGCCCAGCGGAGAAACTGTTTGTCCCTGATAGATGGACTAGTAGAGTTATCTCTGAGATTCATTGTTCAGTGTTGGCTGGGCATCCTGGAATCTTTGGTACCAGAGATTTGGTGGCTAGATCCTTCTGGTGGCCATCTTTGTCGCGGGATGTGCGTTCTTTTGTGCAGTCCTGTGGGACTTGTGCTCGGGCTAAGCCCTGCTGTTCTCGTGCCAGTGGGTTGCTTTTGCCCTTGCCGGTCCCGAAGAGGCCCTGGACGCATATTTCTATGGATTTTATTTTGGATCTCCCCGTCTCTCAAAAGATGTCGGTCATTTGGGTGGTTTGTGATCGCTTTTCTAAGATGGTCCATTTGGTACCTTTGTCTAAATTGCCTTCCTCCTCTGATTTGGTGCCATTATTATTCCAGCATGTGGTTCGTTTACATGGTATCCCGGAGAACATCGTTTCTGACAGAGGTTCCCAGTTTGTTTCAAGGTTTTGGCGATCCTTTTGTGCTAGGATGGGCATTGATTTGTCTTTTTCCTCGGCTTTCCATCCTCAGACAAATGGCCAAACCGAACGAACTAATCAAGCATTGGAAACATATCTGAGATGCTTTGTTTCTGCTGATCAGGATGATTGGGTGTCCTTTTTGCCGTTGGCTGAGTTCGCCCTTAATAATCGGGCCAGCTCGGCTACTTTGGTTTTGCCGTTTTTCTGCAATTCTGGTTTCCATCCTTGTTTCTCTTCAGGGCAGGTTGAGTCTTCAGACTGTCCTGGTGTAGATACTGTGGTGGATAGGTTGCAGCAGATTTGGACTCATGTGGTGGACAATTTGACATTGTCCCAAGAGAAGGCTCAACGTTTCACTAACCGCCGGCGCTGTGTGGGTCCCCGACTTCGTGTTGGGGATTTGGTTTGGTTGTCGTCTCGTTATTTTCCTATGAAGGTTTCCTCTCCTAAGTTTAAGCCTCGTTTCATTGGTCCGTATAAGATTTCTGAGGTTATCAATCCTGTGTCATTTCGTTTGGCTCTTCCTGCTTCTTTTGCCATCCATAATGTGTTCCATAGGTCGTTATTGCGGAGATACGTGGCGCCTGTGGTTCCATCCGTTGATCCTCCTGCCCCGGTGTTAGTTGAGGGGGAGTTGGAGTATGTGGTGGAGAAGATTTTGGATTCTCGTGTTTCGAGATGGAAACTCAAGTACCTGGTCAAGTGGAAGGGTTATGGTCAGGAAGATAATTCCTGGGTTTTTGCCTCTGATGTTCATGCTGCCGATCTGGTTCGTGCCTTTCATTTGGCTCATCCTGGTCGACCTGGGGGCTCTGGTGAGGGTTCGGTGACCCCTCCTCAAAGGGGGGGTACTGTTGTGAATTCTGTTGTCGGGCTCCCTCCTCTGGTCATGAATGGTACTTCGGCTGGTTCTGTCCACGGACTTCCTCTGGTGGGTGTTTCTGAGTTTCACAGGTGACGAGGTTAATTCGTTAGCTGCTGCTCTATTTAACTCCACTTAGATCTTTGCTCCATGCCACCTGTCAATGTTCCAGTATTGGTCTGTTCACTCCTGGATCGTTCTTGTGACCTGTCTTCCCATCAGAAGCTTAGTTCCAGCTTGTATTTCTTTAGTTTGCTATTTTTCTGTCCAGCTTGCTATTTAATTTGTTGTCTTGCTTGCTGGAAGCTCTGGGACGCAGAGGGAGCGCCTCCGCACCGTGAGTCGGTGCGGAGGGTCTTTTTGCGCCCTCTGCGTGGTCTTTTTGTAGGTTTTTTGTGCTGACCACAAAGTAACCTTTCCTATCCCCGGTCTGTTCAGTAAGTCGGGCCTCACTTTGCTAAATCTATTTCATCTCTGTGTTTGTATTTTCATCTTTACTCACAGTCATTATATGTGGGGGGCTGCCTTTTCCTTTGGGGAATTTCTCTGAGGCAAGGTAGGCTTTATTTTTCTATCTTCAGGGCTAGCTAGTTTCTTAGGCTGTGCCGAGTTGCATAGGGAGTGTTAGGCGCAATCCACGGCTATTTCTAGTGTGTTTGATAGGTTTAGGGAATGCAGTCAGCAGAGTTCCCACGTCCCAGAGCTCGTCCTTATTATCAGTAACTATCAGGTCATTCCGTGTGCTCTTAACCACCAGGTCCATTATTGTCCTGACCACCAGGTCACAACAAGGACCCACTCCTGAAAATGAACCAGTGCACCCCTCTTCGGACCTCGCCACCCCCCCCTCAAAAATTATGAGCCACTGATTCCTGATTTTGTGGCAGAATCAGGAATCAAGTTTTACACCACCGGCCTCACTGAACTAGACTTTTTCAAAGTCTATTTCTCTAAGGATTTTGTTAACCTCATGGTGGAGCAAACTAATTTGCATGCTCGGCAATTTTTGAACAAAACCCCGGTTCATCATATTCTAACTGGTCTCCTGTAGACGCAGTTGAAATTATGCAGTTTTGGGGCCTGGTCCTTCATATGGGGATCCTGAAGAAGCCAGAAATTCGGCAATATTGGAGTGTTAATATTTTATACAACACTCCAGTGTTCCGAATGGTCATGACCCGGACACATTTTGAGGCCATCCACAAACACCTGCATTATACCGATAATGCACAGTGTCCCCACGAGATGACCCCAACTTTGACCATCTGTTTAGAGTTTGGTTGGTCATCGAACACTTCAACAAAACATTTGGGGTCCAATTTCTCCTGTTACCCTTGGGAAAATAAAAAATTGGGGACTAAACGATCATGTTTGTGGAAAAAAATATTTTTTTATTTTCATGCCCGGGCGTTATAAACTCCTGTGAAGCACTTGGGGGTTCAAAGTGCACACCACATATCTAGATAAGTTCCTTAGGGGGTCTAGTTTCCAAAATGGAGTCACTGGTGGGGGGGTTTCCTCTGTTTAGGCATATCAGGGGCTCGCCAAACGTGACATGGCATCCGATCTCAATTCCAGTAAATTTTAGGTTGAAAACGTCAAACGGCGCCCATTCCCTTCTGAGCCCTGCCATGCACCCAAACAGTGGTTCCCCCCACATATGGGGTATCAGCGTACTCAGGACAAATTGTACAATAACGTTTGGGGTCCAATTTCTCCTGTTACCTTTGGGAAAATAAAACATTGGGGACTAAACAATCATAATTGTGGAAAAAATATGATTTATTATTTTCACGCTCGGGAGTTATAAACTCCTTGATGCACTTGGGGGTTCAAAGTGCTCACCACACATCTAGATTAGTTCCTTAGGGGGTCTAATTTGCAAAATTGGGTCACTTGTGGGAGGTTTCCACTCTTTAGGCACATCAGGGGCTCGCCATAAATGACATGGCGTCCAATCTCAATTCCAGCCAATTTTAGTTTGAAAACGTCAAACGGCGCTCCTTCCCTTCTGAGCCCTGCTGTGCGCCCAAACAGTGGTTCCCCCTCACATATGTGGTATCAGCGTACTTAAGACAAATTTTACAACAACTTTTGTGGTCCAATTTCTCCTGTTACCCTTGGGAAAATAAAATATTGGGGAACAAAGGATCACGTTTGTGGAAAAAATATTATTTTATTTTCACGCCTGGGCGTTAAACTTCTGTGAAGCACTTGAGGGTTCAAAGTGCTCACCACACATCTAGATAGGTTACATAGGGGTCTAGTTTCCAAAATGGGGTCACTTGTGGGGGGTTTCCACTGTTTAGGCACATCAGGACCTCGCCAGACGCGACATGGCGTCCGATCTCAATTCCAGCCAATTTTAGGTTGAAAAAGTCAAACGACGCTCCTTCCCTTCCGAGTCCTGCCGTGCGCCCAAACAGTGGTTCCCCCCACATATGGGGTGTCAGCTTACTCAAGACTAATTGGACAACAACTTTTGCAGTCCATTTCTCCTTTTACCCTTAATAAAATAAAATGTTGCTAAAAGATCATTTTTGTGACTAAAAAGTTAAATGTTCATTTTTCCTTCCACGTTTTTCTGCTCCTGTGAAACACTTGAAGAGTTAATAAACTTCTTGAATGTTTTTTTGATCAGCTTGAGGGGTGCAGTTTTTAGAATGGTGTCACTTTTGGGTATTTTCTGCCATTTAGACCCCTCAAAGTGACTTCAAATGTGAGGTAATCCTTAAAAAAAACAGCTTTGTAATTTTTGTTGTAAAAATTAAAATCGCTGGTCACCTTTTAACTCTTATAACTTCCTAACAAAAAAAATTGTTTCCAAAATTGTGCTGTTATAAAGTAGACATGTGGTAAATGTTATTTATCAACTATTTTGTGTGACACATTTCTCTGTTTTAAGGGCATAAAAATTAAAAGTTCAAAAATTGCAAAATTTTCAAAATTTTTGCCAAATTTCCATTTTTTCCACAAATGAATGCAAGATATAGAAGATATATAGAAGATACATAAGATAGAAGAAAAAACTAAAGTGAAATACAATATGTCACGAGAAAACAGTGTCAGAATCGCCAAGATCTGTTGAAGCGTTCCAGAGTTATTACCTCATAAAGGGACAGTGGTCAGAATTGTAAAAATTGGCCCAGTCATTAATGTGCAAACCACCCTTGGGAGTAAACGGGTTAATTTACTTCCCATTTCTATGGCGAAAAAACCCCTGTAAGTGATTTTCCTATCTATATTTGTTTCCAGCGAAATTGTCCTGCTATTACACCCATTTAGCTTCCTTTTGCAGCCCCCATAGCCTGGACTATTACCATTTTACAGCCATTTTAACCCTCTGTCAGGAACAATATTCGCACTCGTAATGGAACAATGTGCCTGTCAAGCGCAGGCTAGAAAAATGCCTAGAATATCTAATTTTCTCAGTTTCAGTGATCTACAAGTGATCATAGACATTCATAGGGATGTAATAAAAGAGACTACACATTATCAGGTGCAAAACAAACCCATTTACTCAACATAAAAGTAATAACTTTGATATACACAAACTTCAAAACTCCCACCAAATAGCCATTCATTTGTAAGAAAATCTGCCTTATTTATATGAAATATCCACAAACCTTTCTCTATCCATTCATAAAACAAGCTAAATAAACAATAGTAATGACTAAAAACATTACATAACAACCTTATAAAGTGTGATGTGTTCGGGACCAATGAGTCGGGGAAGCTAGCACAGCTATATCTTCCTTCCTGAAGGTCTGCAGACCAACTGTGGTATCAGGTTTCACACAGCAGCTAGAGCCAGGAGACTATCTAGAGGGAGGGGGGTTCCTGAAAATCTGGTGAGAAGGGAGAAATGAAAGTAGAAGTGCTGCGCCTGTCAGATCCATTGTTCCTGATGGAAGCACAAAATATCATGTCCCCATTGATTTGTTCCAGCGAACCTCTACTTCATCTGTACTTGTCATATAAAGCTCTGGAAAAAATTAAGAGACCACTGCAAAATTTTCAGTTTGTCTGATTTTTCTCTTTATAGGTATACTAGCTGAAGAGCCCGGCGTTGCCTGGGCATAGTAAATATCTGTGGTTAGTTATAGCACCTCACGTCTCTTATTTTCCATCATGCCTCTCATTTTCCCCCTCACATCTCTCATTTTCCCCCTCACTCCTCTTATTTTCCTCCTCACTCCTCTCATTCCCCCCTCACTCCTCTCATTCCCCCCTAACACTTGTCATTTCGACTTCACATCTGTCATTTTCCGATCACTCCACTATTTTCCCTCACTCCTCTCATTTTGCACTCACACCTTTTCATTTTCACCTCACACCCCTCATTTTCACCTCAGTATATACATGTTTGTCATCTCCCTTATATATAGTATACACCTGTATGTCTTCTCTTGTATATAGTGTATACCTGTATGCCATCTCCCCTGTAAATAGTATATACCTGCTGTATGTCATCTCCTCCTGTATATTGTATATAACCATGTGTCATCTCCTCCTCTGTATATATTATATACCTGTATGTCATCTCTTTTGTATATACTATATACCTGTATGTCATCTCCTCCTATATATAGTATATACCTGTATGTCATCTCCTGTATATAGTATATACCTGTATGTCATTGTTACAGAACCCCCCCAGCACCAAGAATGTTATGTTATATGTTGAATGTTAATGTTATAATAGTTTCCATGTGAAATGCATCAGTCCACAGGCTGCGCCCCTGGACAAGATATTCTCTTCCTGACCTTCCCCCACCTTTGTAATTCCCACAGTAAATAGCGGCAGGCTCCGGCCCCCTGCGGCTATTGTAATGTATGTCTGGCCTGCTGTTTTCCTATTGGCCTGCCCTGTGTATCTGTGTTATATATTCTGTGTGCTGTAAATAAAGGGTGTTCTTAGACTGGAAATACGTGGGGTAGCAGTCAGCTTTTATATGCTCTCACGTAATCAAGGAATTCCAGCCAGCGTCATTCATTCAGAATCTAGCAAAAGCAGATTGGACCTCCTGAAACACGGGGTGGTACTGAAAGAGGTACCCCAGCTTGGTAGACCCCGTTACACTGGTGGCAGACAGAGGGATGTGATATCCCTTCTACAGGAGGAAAGGAATTAATGGAAGACAACTACCAGAAGTTAAAGAGGACTACATTAAAAGATCCGGTGGAAGCCCGAGGGTTAATCGCCAGCAACAAAACAAAAGCGGATTTGATAGTAGCCATCATGGAACACGACAGTGCAGCGCCCCCCAATGTGAGCGTGGAGGAGACTGAATTCCAGAGGGAGGTAAAGAACAGACTGGCGTTCTATGGCCCAAACCCTGCAGTAGAGATCATACGAGAGGTGATGGCTGATGTGCGTACTGATCTGAAGGAAGAGATGGCCGAGCGGACCAGGATAGAGCTAACCAAGATGGAGATGGCAGAGCGGACCAAAGTGGAGCTGGCCAGGATGGAGATGGCAGAGCGGAGAGAGGAGAGTCAGCGAGCAAGGGGAGCTCTGGCCTCCGCCCAGGTACCTTCAACCGTAAGCCACAAAAAGATCCAGTATAATGCCTTCCGACAGTTGGGGGAGGCAGAGGAAGACACTGATGGCTTTCTGCAGGACTTTGAGCGGCAGTGTGCCCTTCATCAAGTGAAACCGGAGGAATGGGTTCAGATTCTGGACAGCAAGCTGACAGGCTGGGCAGCTGACGCCTATCGCACGGTACCCGATGAGGACTGTATGGACTATGAGCAGATCAAAGAAGTGATCTTGGCCCGGTATGCGCTGACACCAGAGGCATACCGCCAAAAGTTCCGTGGACTTATAAAACGAGTAACCGATACCCACGCTGAATGGGCCGGTAAATTACGGCGGTCACTGCTACAGTGGGTACAAGGGATGCAAGCAACCACTAAGGAGGACGTCCTCCAGCTCTTCTTGTTAGAACGATTCTTTAATGGACTAAACCCTGAGACACAGGAATGGCTTCGGGACAGGCGGCCAATGACTCTTGAGGAAGCCGCTCGTCTGGCCGATGAACATCATGACGCCAGGAGGCCTCAGTTGTCCGGATCAAAGATGGTCACTAAGGGTCCGCCCATGGACCTGGAGGGCCCTGTTGTGAATTCTGTGGCTGAATTCACTCCTGTGGTCACAAGTGGTACTGCAGCTTCTGAGCTTCCTCCCTCAGGTGTTCTGGTGAGCTCGTTAACTGCTTCATTACTTAACTCCGCCTGATGCTGCTATCCTTGCTCCTTGTCAATGTTTCAGTGTTGGATCTGAGCTTCTCCTGATTGTTCCTGTGACCTGCTGCTCTGTATAGCTAAGTGCTTTTTGCTTTTTTTGTTGCTTTTTTTCTGTCCAGCTTGTCTTTTGTTTTGCTGGAAGCTCTGAGACGCAAAGGGTATACCGCCGTGCCGTTAGTTCGGCACGGTGGGTTTTTTTTCCCCCTTTGCGTGGTTTTGCTTTAGGGTTTTTTGTAGACTGCAAAGTTCGCTTTACTGTCCTCGCTCTGTCCTAGAATATCGGGCCCCACTTTGCTGAATCTATTTCATCCCTACGTTTTGTCTTTTCATCTTACTCACAGTCATTATATGTGGGGGGCTGCCTTTTCCTTTGAGGAATTTCTCTGGGGCAAGTCAGGCCTATTTTTCTATCTTCAGGCTAGCTAGTTTCTTAGGCTGTGCCGAGTTGCCTAGGTAGTTGTTAGGCGCAATCCACAGCCGCTTTTAGTTGTGTTTAGGATAGGATCAGGTGTGCAGTCTACAGAGTTTCCACGTCTCAGAGCTCGTTCTTGTATTTTTGGGTATTTGTCAGATCACTGTGTGCGCTCTGATCGCTAAGCACACTGTGTTTCTGGATTGCCTTCATAACACCTGTCATTAGCAAACATAACAGTACAAGGAGCCAAACTAATGATTCTCAATAGAGGGAAAGAAAAAGCTCTGACATCATTTTTTTTTTTTTTTTCTGCTCTGTGTTCACTTTTTTTTTTCCCCTAGACATTTGGGTGATTCTGGACACAGGTGTGGACATGGATATTCAGGGTCTGTGCTCTTCAATGGATAATCTCGTTATAAATGTACAAAAAATTCAAGATACTATTGATCAGAAATCTATGTTAGAACCAAGAATTCCTATTCCTGATTTGTTTTTTGGAGATAGAACTCAGTTTCTAAGTTTCAAAAATAATTGTAAGCTGCTGCTTCGAAAGCATCACCAAACCAGGGATTCAAGCTTCAGGAGGCTAATTTGCATATTCCAGGTGCCTTCTGGGAGAAGCGAAGTCTCCCTAAGCTAGAAGATCGTTGGGTACAGCCGGGACCAGCTGCTTGGAAAGCATCACCAAACCAGGGATTCAAGCTTCAGGAGGCTAATTTGCATATTCCAGGTGCCTTCTGGGAGAAGCGAAGTCTCCCTAAGCTAGAAGATCGTTGGGTACAGCCGGGACCAGCTGCTTCGAAAGCATCACCAAACCAGGGATTCAAGCTTCAGGAGGCTAATTTGCATATTCCAGGTGCCTTCTGGGAGAAGCGAAGTCTCCCTAAGCTAGAAGATCGTTGGGTACAGCCGGGACCAGCTGCTTCGAAAGCATCACCAAACCAGGGATTCAAGCTTCAGGAGGCTAATTTGCATGTTCCAGGTGCCTTCTGGGAGAAGCGAAGTCTCCCTAAGCTAGAAGATCGTTGGGTACAGCCGGGACAAGCTGCTTCGAAAGCATCACCAAACCAGGGATTCAAGCTTGAGGAGGCTAATTTGCATATTCCAGGTGCCTTCTGGGAAAAGCGAAGAGTCTCCCTAAGCTGGAAGATCGTGGGTTGAATTTTTGCCTGTAGGACATTATTGCAAGAGAGCTTGGCTGAGTAGATTACACAAGAAGGAAAACACACAGCAAGTCAGCAGGATCTAGGAGCAACATGGCAGATGTGACAACCTACATGGTGAGCTGCAGCATGTGCTACATGTTCACAGATCGACCAGAAGAAGAATCCAATTTCACCTGTCAGAAGTGTAGACTAGTGGCCCTTTTAGATGAAAAGGTGCGGGGTCTGGAAGAAAGAATAGCAACTTTGAAACTCATCAAAGAGAATGAAGACTTTCTAGACAGAACAGAAGCATCTCTACTGGTCACAGAAGGTGCAAAAAGTGTCAGAGAACCTCCAAAAGCAGATGAGTGGAAGCATGTGACCAAAAGAAGCAAGAAGACCATGGAGAAATCACCAACCACACAACTGAAGAACCGATATCAAATCTTTGTAGAGGATGAAGATGGCACACCTAAGAATGAAGCAATACCAGCAAGCAAAAAAGAAAAGGGCACACAGCAACAAGTGACAGCAAAAAGTACAGCCAAGAAGCAACGAAGAGTGGTGGTGGTGGGAGACTCACTACTGAGAGGCACAGAAGCAGCCATCTGCAGACCGGACATAACTGCAAGAGAAGTATGCTGCCTTCCAGGTGCGATGATCAAGGATGTGACCGATAGGATACCAAAGCTCTTCAGCTCCAAGGACGTCCACCCATTTCTTCTGATACATGTTGGCACCAATGACACGGCAAGGAAGGACCTACCGACAATCTGCAAGGACTTTGAAGAGTTGGGGAAGAAAGTAAAGGAACTGGATGCACAGGTAGTTTTTTCTTCTATCCTTCCAGTAGATGGGCATGGCACCAGGAGATGGAACAGGATCCTTGATGCAAACAACTGGCTAAGACGATGGTGCAGACAACTAGGATTTGGATTCCTGGACCACGGTGTGAATTACTGGTATGATGGACTCCTCGCCAGAGACGGACTACACCTCAACAAACCTGGGAAACACACATTCGCCAGAAGACTCGCTACACTCATCAGGAGGGCGTTAAACTAGAAGAAGAGGGGACGGGAAGAAAAACATTAGACTCGAACAAAGACGACCCAGGAAAACATACTCAGAAGGGAGGTAAGAACATTTCTAAAACAATCCACAGTGAGGAGATTGGAACAAAACAAAATCCTCTAAACTGCATGCTCGCAAACGCCAGAAGCCTGACAAACAAGATGGAAGAACTAGAAGCAGAAATATCTACAGGTAACTTTGACATAGTGGGAATAACCGAGACATGGTTAGATGAAAGCTATGACTGGGCAGTTAACTTACAGGGTTACAGTCTGTTTAGAAAGGATCGTAAAAATCGGAGAGGAGGAGGGGTTTGTCTCTATGTAAAGTCTTGTCTAAAGTCCACTTTAAGGGAGGATATTAGCGAAGGGAATGAGGATGTCGAGTCCATATGGGTTGAAATTCATGGAGGGAAAAATGGTAACAAAATTCTCATTGGGGTCTGTTACAAACCCCCAAATATAACAGAAAGCATGGAAAGTCTACTTCTAAAGCAGATAGATGAAGCTGCAACCCATAATGAGGTCCTGGTTATGGGGGACTTTAACTACCCGGATATTAACTGGGAAACAGAAACCTGTGAAACCCATAAAGGCAACAGGTTTCTGCTAATAACCAAGAAAAATTATCTTTCACAATTGGTGCAGAATCCAACCAGAGGAGCAGCACTTTTAGACCTAATACTATCTAATAGACCTGACAGAATAACAAATCTGCAGGTGGTTGGGCATTTAGGAAATAGCGACCACAATATTGTGCAGTTTCACCTGTCTTTCACTAGGGGGACTTGTCAGGGAGTCACAAAAACATTGAACTTTAGGAAGGCAAAGTTTGAACAGCTTAGAGATGCCCTTAATCTGGTAGACTGGGACAATATCCTCAGAAATGAGAATACAGATAATAAATGGGAAATGTTTAAGAACATCCTAAATAGGCAGTGTAAGCGGTTTATACCTTGTGGGAATAAAAGGACTAGAAATAGGAAAAACCCAATGTGGCTAAACAAAGAAGTAAGACAGGCAATTAACAGTAAAAAGAAAGCATTTGCAATACTAAAGCAGGATGGCACCATTGAAGCTCTAAAAAACTATAGGGAGAAAAATACTTTATCTAAAAAACTAATTAAAGCTGCCAAAAAGGAAACAGAGAAGCACATTGCTAAGGAGAGTAAAACTAATCCCAAACTGTTCTTCAACTATATCAATAGTAAAAGAATAAAAACTGAAAATGTAGGCCCCTTAAAAAATAGTGAGGAAAGAATGGTTGTAGATGACGAGGAAAAAGCTAACATATTAAACACCTTCTTCTCCACGGTATTCACGGTGGAAAATGAAATGCTAGGTGAAATCCCAAGAAACAATGAAAACCCTATATTAAGAGTCACCAATCTAACCCAAGAAGAGGTGCGAAACCGGCTAAATAAGATTAAAATAGATAAATCTCCGGGTCCGGATGGCATACACCCACGAGTACTAAGAGAACTAAGTAATGTAATAGATAAACCATTATTTCTTATTTTTAGTGACTCTATAGCGACAGGGTCTGTTCCGCAGGACTGGCGCATAGCAAATGTGGTGCCAATATTCAAAAAGGGCTCTAAAAGTGAACCTGGAAATTATAGGCCAGTAAGTCTAACCTCTATTGTTGGTAAAATATTTGAAGGGTTTCTGAGGGATGTTATTCTGGATTATGTCAATGAGAATAACTGTTTAACTCCATATCAGCATGGGTTTATGAGAAATCGCTCCTGTCAAACCAATCTAATCAGTTTTTATGAAGAGGTAAGCTATAGACTGGACCACGGTGAGTCATTGGACATGGTATATCTCAATTTTTCCAAAGCGTTTGATACCGTGCCGCACAAGAGGTTGGTACACAAAATGAGAATGCTTGGTCTGGGGGAAAATGTGTGTAAATGGGTTAGTAACTGGCTTAGTGATAGAAAGCAGAGGGTGGTTATAAATGGTATAGTCTCTAACTGGGTCGCTGTGACCAGTGGGGTACCACAGGGGTCAGTATTGGGACCTGTTCTCTTCAACATATTCATTAATGATCTGGTAGAAGGTTTACACAGTAAAATATCGATATTTGCAGATGATACAAAACTATGTAAAGCAGTTAATACAAGAGAAGATAGTATTCTGCTACAGATGGATTTGGATAAGTTGGAAACTTGGGCTGAAAGGTGGCAGATGAGGTTTAACAATGATAAATGTAAGGTTATACACATGGGAAGAGGGAATCAATATCACCATTACACACTGAACGGGAAACCACTGGGTAAATCTGACAGGGAGAAGGACTTGGGGATCCTAGTTAATGATAAACTTACCTGGAGCAGCCAGTGCCAGGCAGCAGCTGCCAAGGCAAACAGGATCATGGGGTGCATTAAAAGAGGTCTGGATACACATGATGAGAGCATTATACTGCCTCTGTACAAATCCCTAGTTAGACCGCACATGGAGTACTGTGTCCAGTTTTGGGCACCGGTGCTCAGGAAGGATATAATGGAACTAGAGAGAGTACAAAGGAGGGCAACAAAATTAATAAAGGGGATGGGAGAACTACAATACCCAGATAGATTAGCGAAACTAGGATTATTTAGTCTAGAAAAAAGACGACTGAGGGGCGATCTAATAACCATGTATAAGTATATAAGGGGACAATACAAATATCTCGCTGAGGATCTGTTTATACCAAGGAAGGTGACGGGCACAAGGGGGCATTCTTTGCGTCTGGAGGAGAGAAGGTTTTTCCACCAACATAGAAGAGGATTCTTTACTGTTAGGGCAGTGAGAATCTGGAATTGCTTGCCTGAGGAGGTGGTGATGGCGAACTCAGTCGAGGGGTTCAAGAGAGGCCTGGATGTCTTCCTGGAGCAGATCAATATTGTATCATACAATTATTAGGTTCTGTAGAAGGACGTAGATCTGGGGATTTATTATGATGGAATATAGGCTGAACTGGATGGACAAATGTCTTTTTTCGGCCTTACTAACTATGTTACTATGTTACTATGTTACTATTTCTGGCCTTGAAACCTCATTCTTCTGGTAATCCTATTCAACATCTTTTGATTATTATTTCTTTTTTGCGCGGCGACCCTCAAGACTGGGCATTTTCTCTTGCGCCAGGAGACCCTGCATTGAGTAGTGTCGATGCGTTTTTCCTGGCGCTCGGATTGCTGTACGATGAGCCTAATTCAGTGGATCAGGCTGAGAAAAATTTGCTGGCTTTGTGCCAGGGTCAGGATGATATAGAAGTATATTGTCAGAAATTTAGGAAATGGTCAGTACTCACTCAGTGGAATGAATCTGCGCTGGCAGCTTTGTTCAGAAAGGGTCTCTCTGTGGCTCTTAAGGATGTCATGGTGGGATTTCCTATGCCTGCTGGTTTGAATGAGTCTTTGTCTTTGGCGATTCAGATCGGTCGACGCTTGCGCGAGCGTAAATCTGTGCACCATTTGGCGGTACTGCCTGAGGTTAAACCTGGGCCTATGCAGTGCGATAGGACTATGACTAGAGTTGAACGGCAGGAATACAGACGTCTGAATGGTCTGTGTTTCTACTGTGGTGATTCCACTCATGCTATTTCTGATTGTCCTAAGCGCACTAAGCGGTCCGCTAGGTCTGCCGTCATTGGTACTGTACAGTCCAAATTCCTTCTGTCCATTACCTTGATATGCTCTTTGTCGTCGTTTTCTGTCATGGCGTTTGTGGATTCGGGCGCTGCCCTGAATCTGATGGATTTGGATTATGCTAAACGTTGTGGGTTTTTCTTGGAGCCTTTGCGGTGTCCTATTCCATTGAGAGGAATTGATGCTACACCTTTGGCCAAGAATAAACCTCAATACTGGGCCCAGCTGACCATGTGCATGGCTCCTGCACATCAGGAAGTTATTCGCTTTCTGGTGTTGCATAATCTGCATGATGTGGTCGTGTTGGGGTTGCCATGGCTACAAACCCATAATCCAGTATTGGATTGGAATTCCATGTCGGTATCCAGCTGGGGTTGTCAGGGGGTACATGGTGATGTTCCATTTTTGTCGATTTCGTCATCCACCCCTTCTGAGGTCCCAGAGTTCTTGTCTGATTATCAGGATGTATTTGAAGAGCCCAAGTCCGATGCCCTACCTCCGCATAGGGATTGTGATTGTGCTATCAATTTGATTCCTGGTAGTAAATTCCCTAAAGGTCGATTATTTAATTTATCCGTGCCCGAACACGCCGCTATGCGCAGTTATGTGAAGGAATCCCTGGAGAAGGGACATATTCGCCCATCGTCATCACCACTGGGAGCAGGGTTCTTCTTTGTAGCCAAGAAGGATGGTTCGCTGAGACCGTGTATTGATTACCGCCTTCTTAATAAGATCACTGTTAAATTTCAGTATCCCTTGCCATTGTTATCTGACTTGTTTGCTCGGATTAAGGGGGCTAGTTGGTTCACTAAGATAGATCTTCGTGGTGCGTATAATCTGGTGAGAATCAGGCAAGGAGATGAATGGAAAACTGCATTCAATACGCCCGAGGGTCATTTTGAGTATCTAGTGATGCCGTTCGGACTTGCCAATGCTCCATCTGTGTTTCAGTCTTTTATGCATGACATCTTCCGTGAGTATCTGGATAAATTCCTGATTGTTTACTTGGATGACATTTTGATCTTCTCAGATGATTGGGAGTCTCATGTGAAGCAGGTCAGAATGGTTTTTCAGGTCCTGCGTGCTAACTCATTGTTTGTGAAGGGATCAAAGTGTCTCTTCGGTGTGCAGAAAGTTTCATTTTTGGGGTTCATCTTTACCCCTTCTACTATCGAGATGGATCCAGTTAAGGTCCAAGCCATCCAGGATTGGATTCAGCCGACATCTCTGAAAAGTCTGCAAAAGTTCCTGGGCTTTGCTAATTTTTATCGTCGCTTCATCTGTAATTTTTCTAGCATTGCCAAACCATTGACCGATTTGACCAAGAAGGGTGCTGATTTGGTTAATTGGTCTTCTGCTGCTGTGGAAGCTTTTCAGGAGTTGAAGCGTCGTTTTTGTTCTGCCCCTGTGTTGTGTCAGCCAGATGTTTCTCTTCCGTTCCAGGTCGAGGTTGATGCTTCTGAGATTGGAGCAGGGGCGGTTTTGTCACAGAGAGGTTCTGATTGCTCAGTGATGAAACCATGTGCTTTATTTTCCAGGAAGTTTTCGCCCGCTGAGCGTAATTATGATGTGGGCAATCGAGAGTTGCTGGCCATGAAGTGGGCATTCGAGGAGTGGCGTCATTGGCTTGAAGGAGCTAAGCATCGCGTGGTGGTATTGACTGATCATAAGAACTTGACTTATCTCGAGTCTGCCAAGCGCTTGAATCCTAGACAGGCCCGTTGGTCGTTATTTTTTGCCCGCTTCGACTTTGTGATTTCGTACCTTCCGGGCTCTAAAAATGTGAAGGCGGATGCTCTGTCTAGGAGTTTTGTGCCCGACTCTCCGGGTTTATCTGAGCCAGCGGGTATCCTCAAGGAAGGAGTCATTGTGTCTGCCATCTCCCCTGATTTGCGGCAGGTGCTGCAAAAATTTCAGGCGAATAAACCTGATCGTTGTCCAGCAGAGAAACTGTTCGTCCCTGATAGGTGGACTAATAAACTTATCTCTGAACTTCATTGTTCGGTGTTGGCTGGTCATCCTGGAATCTTTGGTACCAGAGAGTTAGTGGCTAGATCCTTCTGGTGGCCATCTCTGTCATGGGATGTACGTACTTTTGTGCAGTCCTGTGGGATTTGTGCTAGGGCTAAGCCCTGCTGTTCTCGTGCCAGTGGGTTGCTTTTGCCCTTGCCGGTCCCAAAGAGGCCTTGGACACATATTTCGATGGATTTCATTTCTGACCTTCCCGTTTCTCAAAAGATGTCAGTCATTTGGGTGGTCTGTGATCGCTTTTCTAAAATGGTCCATCTGGTGCCCTTGGCTAAATTGCCTTCCTCCTCTGATTTGGTACCTTTGTTCTTTCAGCATGTGGTTCGGTTGCATGGCATTCCTGAGAATATTGTTTCTGACAGAGGTTCCCAGTTTGTTTCAAGGTTTTGGCGAGCCTTTTGTGGTAGGATGGGCATTGACCTATCCTTTTCCTCGGCTTTCCATCCTCAGACTAATGGCCAGACCGAACGAACCAATCAGACCTTGGAAACATATCTGAGATGTTTTGTTTCTGCAGACCAGGATGATTGGGTGTCCTTTTTGCCGTTGGCTGAGTTCGCCCTTAATAATCGGGCCAGCTCGGCTACCTTGGTTTCTCCATTTTTTTGCAATTCTGGGTTCCATCCTCGTTTCTCTTCAGGACAGGTTGAGTCTTCGGACTGTCCTGGTGTGGATTCTGTGGTGGATAGGTTGCAGCAGATCTGGACTCAGGTAGTGGACAATTTGATCTTGTCCCAGGAGAAAGCTCAACTTTTCGCTAATCGCAGACGCCGTGTGGGTCCCCGACTTCGTGTTGGGGATCTGGTTTGGTTATCTTCTCGTCATATTCCTATGAAGGTTTCCTCTCCTAAATTTAAACCTCGTTTTATTGGTCCGTATAGGATTTCTGAGGTTCTCAATCCTGTGTCTTTTCGTTTGACCCTCCCAGACTCCTTTTCCATACATAATGTATTCCATAGGTCGTTGTTGCGGAGATACGTGGCACCTATGGTTCCATCTGTTGAGCCTCCTGCCCCGGTTTTGGTGGAGGGGGAATTGGAGTATATTGTGGAGAAGATTTTGGATTCTCGTGTTTTTTTAGACGGAAACTCCAGTATCTGGTTAAATGGAAGGGTTATGCTCAGGAAGATAATTCCTGGGTTTTTGCCTCTGATGTTCATGCTTCCGATCTTGTTCGTGCCTTTCATGTGGCTCATCCTGGTCGGCCTGGGGGCTCTGGTGAGGGTTCGGTGACCCCTCCTCAAGCGGGGGGTACTGTTGTGAATTCTGTGGCTGAATTCACTCCTGTGGTCACAAGTGGTACTGCAGCTTCTGAGCTTCCTCCCTCAGGTGTTCTGGTGAGCTCGTTAACTGCTTCATTACTTAACTCCGCCTGATGCTGCTATCCTTGCTCCTTGTCAATGTTTCAGTGTTGGATCTGAGCTTCTCCTGATTGTTCCTGTGACCTGCTGCTCTGTATAGCTAAGTGCTTTTTGCTTTTTTTGTTGCTTTTTTTCTGTCCAGCTTGTCTTTTGTTTTGCTGGAAGCTCTGAGACGCAAAGGGTGTACCGCCGTGCCGTTAGTTCGGCACGGTGGTTTTTTTTTCCCCCTTTGCTTGGTTTTGCTTTAGGGTTTTTTGTAGACTGCAAAGTTCGCTTTACTGTCCTCGCTCTGTCCTAGAATATCGGGCCCCACTTTGCTGAATCTATTTCATCCCTACGTTTTGTCTTTTCATCTTACTCACAGTCATTATATGTGGGGGGCTGCCTTTTCCTTTGGGGAATTTCTCTGGGGCAAGTCAGGCCTATTTTTCTATCTTCAGGCTAGCTAGTTTCTTAGGCTGTGCCGAGTTGCCTAGGTAGTTGTTAGGCGCAATCCACAGCCGCTTTTAGTTGTGTTTAGGATAGGATCAGGTGTGCAGTCTACAGAGTTTCCACGTCTCAGAGCTCGTTCTTGTATTTTTGGGTATTTGTCAGATCACTGTGTGCGCTCTGATCGCTAAGCACACTGTGTTTCTGGATTGCCTTCATAACACCTGTCATTAGCAAACATAACAGGGCCCCAAACCACCGAAGATTGTAGGGGGACCAGCTAGAAACCCGGCCTACCACAGTTCCCCTGGGGCACGATGCCACACCTGCCGTCAGCTGGGCCACCTGCAAAGACAATGTCCCAACCGGACTCAGCATACCCAGTGGCCAAAGGCGGGAACAGCTACCTTCCGCCGGGCAGCTGTACACTGCTACCAAGGCGAAGCTGACCCGGCATTGGGGGCTACAACTAACCAAGGGGTGGAAGACATGGAGAAAGTGCTGCATGAAGTAGACCCCGTGCAGGCAACCCGGGCAGATAATCGACAACAGCATCGACCGGTCGTGTGGGTTAATGGGAACCGCATGCAGGGACTAAGAGATTCCAGAGCAACTTTGACCCTTGTGAAGCCTCATCTCGTCCGGGACCAAGAGAAGACAGACTGGACAGTGGCAGTCCGTGTTGCAGGGGGAGCCATACATCGACTGCCCACTGCCAGGATTCACCTGAACTGGGGAGTTGGGGAGGACCTTGTTGAGGTCGGCTTAATGGAGGATTTGCCTGCAGACGTTTTGCTGGGAAATGACTTGGGGCCCATGTTGTCTGCCTTCTCGGTTGCCCCTCTGGCTGAGACATATCCTGTGACCACCCGGAGACAAGCTTGAGCTGCGGAGGCGGAATCACACTCAGAGGAGGCCCAGGTAAGACATCCCAGCCCTACACGTATTGCCATAGCCAGACACATTTCCTGGGCCACCCCAGATGAATTTAAGAGGGAGTTACTTGAGGATCCTTCATTGGAGGGATATCGTGGGAAAGCACAGGAGGGGAGAGGGGTACTGGAAGGGGAACAGTTTATATGGAAGCAGGGACTCCTATACCGGATCACAGAGCAGCACCACACAGGGACGAGCCCCACTATAAAACGACAGCTGGTAGTTCCCAAGAAGTATAGGCAGGAGTTACTGCGAATCTCTCATGACATATCCTTGGCCGCGCACTTTGGCATCAGTCGCACCAGGCATCGTCTGACACAAAACTTCTTTTGGCCGGGGGTAACCTATGATGTTCGTCA
The DNA here is from genome assembly GCF_032444005.1 of Ranitomeya imitator. Lineage (NCBI taxonomy): Eukaryota > Metazoa > Chordata > Amphibia > Anura > Dendrobatidae > Ranitomeya > Ranitomeya imitator. The sequence continues at coordinate 548,774,312 of NC_091283.1, read as the reverse complement.
ATACTGCCAGACCTGTGACAGTTGCCAGCGCATTGGCAAGAGGGGAGATCGATGCAAGGCCAAATTACGCCCCCTCCCTATTGTGGAGGAACCATTTAGCCGAGTAGCGGTCAATCTGATAGGGCCGTTAGCCAAACCCAGTCTGTCAGGGAAAAGGTATATATTGACAGTGGTAGATTATGTCACACGGTATCCAGAGGCGGTTGGGTTACCTAACATACTGGCAGAGACTGTGGCGGCTGCCTTGCTCCAGATTTTCTCACGGGTTGGATTTCCCCGGGAGATTATCTCAGACCAGGGTATCCAGTTTACAGCAGAGGTGACCAACCAACTGTGGAAGCTGTGTGGCGTAAAGTCCATTAGAAGCTCCCCGTACCACCCACAAACCAATGGGTTGTGTGAGCGCTTAAACGGGTTGTTAAAAAAACTCATTGGGACTTTTACCAGGACCTACAGGAACTGGGAGAAATTCTTGCCTCACCTCCTGTTTGCCTATCGAGAGGTGCCCCAAGAATCCACGGGGTTCTCCCTATTCGAAATGGTATACGGGAGACGGGTAAGGGGACCCCTAGACTTAGTGCTAGAACACTGGGAAGGGGAGGGCATCATAGAAGGGGTACCTATTGTACCCTATGTGCTGGAATTCCGGGACCGCTTACAGGCGCTGACCCAGGCTGTACGTGGGAACATGCAGGTGGCCCAGCGGCACCAGCGCGTATGGTACCATCGGAGGGCCAGAGAGCGCACCTTGGAAATAGGGCAGAAGGTCCTGGTGTTAGAGCCCACTAGGCAGAACAAGTTCCAAGCTGCATGGCAGGGGCCCTACCAGGTAGTGGGGAAAATAGCCGACACCACCTATAATGTTGCCGATTGTGACGACCCCAGGGTTATTCGCATGTTCCACGTGAATATGCTGAAGCCCTATCGGGAGCGCCCTGAAGAGGTAGTGGCCATCTGTGCACCTGAAGCAGAGGATTTAGCCGGACTTCCCTTGCCTGATGTCTTAGGGGTGAAGACTCAGTCAAAATCATGGGACCAGGTACACTGGGGTGAAGACGTAGGTCCCAGGACCACAGGCGGAGGAGTTGTTGAGGCAGCGGCAGAGGATGTTTTTGGGGAAACCCGGGTACACTCACCTGGCACAGCACAAGGTTGAGACCCAGGATCAGACCCCCCTGCGACAACCCCCCTTCCGCATCCCTGAGTCTATACGAGAAGGGATGCGACAAGAGATACAAGAGATGTTGCGTTTAGGGGTCATTGAAGAGTCAGATAGTCCCTGGGCATCCCCCGTAGTGTTAGTGCCCAAGAAGGATGGGACTACATGGTTTTGTGTAGACTATCGTAAGCTCAATGAGAAAACAGTGACGGATGCGTATCCCATGCCGCGTGTGGATGAGTTGTTAGACCGGCTAGCAGGGGCAAAGTATTTGACCACCATCGATCTATGCAAAGGCTACTGGCAGATTCCCCTTAGTCCTGATGCTATTCCCAAGTCGGCATTTGTCACCCTGTTTGGCTTATTCCAGTTTCGAGTTATGCCATTCGGGACGAAGACTGCCCCGGTGACCTTCCAGAGGCTGGCTGACCGGCTTCTGGATGGTCTCCAGGACTATGCGTGTGCCTACCTGGATGACATCGCCATCTACAGTGCAACATGGGAAGAGCATCTAAATCACCTAGAGACAATATTAGACAGGATCCACAAGGCTGGAATCACCCTGAACCCAAACAAGTGTCACTAGGGCAAAGCAGAGGTTCAGTATTTAGGACATTGGGTGGGAAGTGGGAAACAGATACCAGAACCAGCCAAGATTGAGGCCATAGCCAAATGGCCCACCCCACGCACTAAAACCCCGGTCATGGCGTTTCTAGGGACAGCGGGTTATTACAGGAAATTCGTTCCCAATTACAGCAGCGTAGCCAAGCCCCTCACTGATCTGACCCGTAAGAACCAACCCCGCCAGGTAACCTGGACCCCAGAGTGTGAGGAAGCCTTCCGCCAGCTAAAGGACGCCCTCACCAATACCCCTGTATTGGCCACACCCGATCCAACTAAACGTTTCCTTGTCCACACAGATGCTTCTATGTTTGGATTGAAAGCAGTACTGAGCCAAGTCGGGCCGGACGGCCAAGAACACCCTGTAGCTTACCTGAGTTGGAAACTACTGCCCCGTGAAGTGAGCTATGTGGCCATCGAGAAGGAGTGCCTGGCAATAGTATGGGCACTCAAAAAGTTACAACCATATTTGTATGGACGACAGTTTTCCCTCCTAACGGACCATAATCCCCTAGTCTGGCTTAATCGGGTCTCCGGAGACAACGCCAGATTACTGCGGTGGAGTTTAGCCCTACAACCTCTGGACTTCACCATCCACTACAGACCCGGCAAACAAAACGGTAACGCCGATGGACTTAGTCGACAAACGTAACTCGTACCGACTAGGGTTGAGCGAAACGGATCGTCCATTTTCAAAAGTCGCCGACTTTTGGCACAGTCGGGTTTCATGAAACCCAACCCGATCCCTGTGTGGGGTCGGCCATGCAGTATGCGACTTTCGCGCCAAAGTCGCGTTTCAATGACGCGAAAAGCGCCATTTCTCAGCCAATGAAGGTGGACTCAGAGTGTGGGCAGCGTGATGACATAGGTCCTGGTCCCCACCATCTTAGAGAAGGGCATTGCAGTGATTGGCTTGCTGTCTGCGGCGTCACAGGGGCTATAAAGGGGCATTCTCGCCGACCGCCATGTTACTGCTGCTGACCTGAGCATAGGGAGAGGTTGCTGCCGCTTCCTCAGAAGCAGGGATAGCGTTAGGCAGGGTCCATTAACCCCCAAACCGCTTGTGCTGTAGCGATTTCCACTGTCCAACACCACCTTTTGTTTGCAGGGACAGTGGAAGCTACATTTTTTTCCCTCAGCGCTGTAGCTCATTGGGCTGCCCTAGAAGGCTCCCTGATAGCTGCATTGCTGTGTGTACGCCGCTGTGCAAACCAACTGCTTTTTTCAAAGCACAAATCCTGCTGTTCCTTCCTTTCTGCACAGGTTTCTTGTTTGTTTGTCCACACTTTTGATGTAATTTGTGCAGCAGTCCACTCCTTGTTATTGCTGCCTGCCATACCTGGCTGAGATTACTGCAGGGAGATAGTAATTGTAGGACAGTCCCTGTTTTTATTTTTTTATTTTTTTAATTCTCCCTGAAAAAAAAAATAGTGGGAGATTAATCTTGGCATTTGTGCTTGAGTGCTAGTCGTGTGTGCCATCTCTCTACAATTGTGGGGCACAGAAAGCCTAGTGTCTATAATCCTTTATTCATTTATTTTTTTAATTCTCCCTAATAAAAAAAAATAGTGGGAGATTAAGATTGGCATTTCTGCTAGAGTGCCAGTCCTGTGTGTGCCATCTCTCTCCAATTTTGGGGCACAGAAAGCCTAGTGTGTAATACTGGCCCTGATTTCTTGGTAATTCTCCCTAACCAAAAAAGTAGTGGGAGATTAAGATTGGCAATTCTGCTAGAGTGCCAGTCCTGTGTGTGCCATCTCTCTCCAATTTTGGGGCACAGAAAGCCTAGTGTGTAATACTGGCCCTGATTTCTTGGCAATTCTCCCTAACCAAAAAAAGTAGAGGGAGATTAAGATTGGCATTTCTGCTAGAGTGCCAGACCTGTGTGTGCCATCTCTCTCCAATTTTGGGGCACAGAAAGCCTAGTGTGTAATACTGGCCCTGATTTCTTGGCAATTCTCCCTAACAAAAAAAATAGTGGGAGATTAACCCCTTCATGACCGGGGGATTTTTCGTTTTTCCGTGTTCGTTTTTCGCTCCCCTCCTTCCCAGAGCCATAACTTTTTTATTTTTCCGTCAATTTGGCCATGTGAGGGCTTATTTTTTGCGGGACGAGTAGTACTTTTGAACGACATCATTGGTTTTAGCATGTCATGTACTAGAAAACGGGAAAAAAATTCCAAGTGCGGTGAAATTGCAAAAAAAGTGCAATCCCACATTGGTTTTTTGTTTGGCTTTTTTGCTAGGTTCACTAAATGCTAAAAATGACCTGCAATTATGATTCTCCAGGTCATTACGAGTTCATAGACACCAAACATGACTAGGTTATTTTTTATCTAAGTGGTGAAAAAAAATTCCAAACTTTGCTAAAAAAAAAATAAATAAAATTGCGCCATTTTCCAATACTCGTAGCGTCTCCATTTTTCATCATCTGGGGTCGGTTGAGGGCTTATTTTTTGCGTGCCGAGATGACGTTTTTAATGATAGCATTTCGGTGCAGATACGTTCTTTTGATCGCCCGTTATTGCATTTTAATGCAATGTCGCGGCGACCAAAAAAACGTAATTCTGGCGTTTCGAGTTTTTTTCCCGCTATGCTGTTTAGCGATCAGGTTAATACTTTTTTTTATTTGATAGATCGGGCGATTCTGAGCGCGGCGATACCAAATATGCGTAGATTTGATATTTTTTTTATTGATTTATTTTGATTGGGGCGAAAGGGGGGTGATTTAAACTTTTATGTTTTTTTTATTTTTTTCACATTTTTTTAAACTTTTTTTTTTAACTTTTGCCATGCTTCAATAGCCTCCATGAGAGGCTAGAAGCAGGCATAGCACGATCGGCTCTGCTACATAGCAGCGATCTGCTGATCGCTGCTATGTAGCAGAATTGCACGTGTGCTGTGAGCGCCGACCACAGGGTGGCGCTCACAGCGACGGGCAATCAGTAACCATAGAGGTCTCGAGGACCTCTATGGTTACAATATACAAGCATCGCCGACCCCCGATCATGTGACGGGGGTCGGTGATGACGTCATTTCCGGCCGCCCGGCCGGAAGCGGTAGTTAAATGCCGCTGTCTGCGTTTGACAGCGGCATTTAACTAGTTAATAGGTGCGGGCAGATCGCGATTCTGCCCGCGCCTATTACGGGCACATGTCAGCTGTTCAAAACAGCTGACATGTCCCGGCTTTGGTGCGGGCTCACCGCGGAGCCCTGCATCAAAGCAGGGGAGCCGGCATCGGACGGTATAGTACGTCCGATGCCGGTAAGGGGTTAAGATTGGCATTTCTGCTAGAGTGCCAGTCCTGTGTGTGCCATCTCTCTCCAATTTTGGGGCACAGAAAGCCTAATGTCTGTTTTTTTTTATTTTTGTTTTTAAATTCTCCCTGAAAAAAAAAATAGTAGGAGATTAATATTGGCCTTTGTGCTTCTGTGCCCGTCCTGTCTGTGCCATCTCTCTCAAATTGTGGGCCACAGAAAGCCTATTTTTTTTTTTTTTGTTATTTTGGTTTTTAAATTCTCCCTGAAAAAAAATAAATAGTGGGAGATTAATATTGGCCTTTGTGCTTCTGTGCCCGTCCTGTCTGTGCCATCTCTCTCAAATTGTGGGCCACAGAAAGCCTAGTGTCTGTTTCTTTATTTTGGTATTTAAATTCTCCCTGAAAAAAAAAAAATATTGGGAGATAAATATTGGCCTTTGTGCTTCTGTGCCCGTCCTGTCTGTGCCATCTCTCTCAAATTGTGGGCCACAGAAAGCCTAGTGTCTGTTTCTTTATTTTGGTATTTAAATTCTCCCTGAAAAAAAATAAATAGTGGGAGATTAATATTGGCCTTTGTGCTTCTGTGCCCGTCCTGTCTGTGCCATCTCTCTCATATTGTGGGCCACAGAAAGCCTAGTGTCTGTTTTTTTTTATTTTGGTTTTTAAATTCTCCCTGAAAAAAAAAAAAAATAGTGGGAGATTAATATTGGCCTTTGTGCTTCTGTGCCCGTCCTGTCTGTGCCATCTCTCTCAAATTGTGGGCCACAGAAAGCCTAGTGTGTTTTTTTTTATTTTGGTTTTTAAATTCTCCCTGAAAAAAAAAAAAAAATAGTGGGAGATTAATATTGGCCTTTGTGCTTCTGTGCCCATCCTGTCTGTGCCATCTCTCTCATATTGTGGGCCACAGAAAGCCTAGTGTCTGTTTTTTTGTATTTTGGTTTTTAAATTCTGCCTGAAAAAAAAAAAAATAGTGGGAGATTAATATTGGCCTTTGTGCTTCTGTGCCCGTCCTGTCTGTGCCATCTCTCTCAAATTGTGGGCCACAGAAAGCCTAGTGTCTGTTTCTTTATTTTGGTATTTAAATTCTCCCTGAAAAAAAATAAATATTGGGAGATAAATATTGGCCTTTGTGCTTCTGTGCCCGTCCTGTCTGTGCCATCTCTCTCAAATTGTGGGCCACAGAAAGCCTAGTATCTGTTTTTTTATTTTGGTTTTTAAATTCTCCCTGAAAAAAAAAATAAATAGTGGGAGATTAATATTGGCCTTTGTGCTTCTGTGCCCGTCCTGTCTGTGCCATCTCTCTCAAATTGTGGGCCACAGAAAGCCTAGTGTCTGTTTCTTTATTTTGGTATTTAAATTTTCCCTGAAAAAAAAAATAAATAGTGGGAGATTAATATTGACCTTTGTGCTTCTGTGCCCGTCCTGTCTGTGCCATCTCTCTCAAATTGTGCGCCACAGAAAGCCTAGTGTCTGTTTCTTTATTTTGGTATTTAAATTCTCCCTGAAAAAAAAATAAATAGTGGGAGATTAATATTGGCCTTTGTGCTTCTGTGCCCGTCCTGTCTGTGCCATCTCTCTCATATTGTGGGCCACAGAAAGCCTAGTGTCTGTTTTTTTTTATTTTGGTTTTTAAATTCTCCATGAAAAAAAAAAAAATAGTGGGAGATTAATATTGGCCTTTGTGCTTCTGTGCCCGTCCTGTCTGTGCCATCTCTCTCAAATTGTGGGCCACAGAAAGCCTAGTGTGTTTTTTTTTATTTTGGTTTTTAAATTCTCCCTGAAAAAAAAAAAAAATAGTGGGAGATTAATATTGGCCTTTGTGCTTCTGTGCCCGTCCTGTCTGTGCCATCTCTCTCAAATTGTGGGCCACAGAAAGCCTAGTGTCTGTTTTTTTTATTTTGGTTTTTAAATTCTCCCTGAAAAAAAAAAAAAAATAGTGGGAGATTAATATTGGCCTTTGTGCTTCTGTGCCCGTCCTGTCTGTGCCATCTCTCTCAAATTGTGAGCCACAGAAAGCCTAGTGTCTGTTTCTTTATTTTGGTATTTAAATTCTCCCTGAAAAAAAAATAAATAGTGGGAGATTAATATTGGCCTTTGTGCTTCTGTGCCCGTCCTGTCTGTGCCATCTCTCTCAAATTGTGGGCCACAGAAAGCCTAGTGTCTGTTTTTTTTTTATTTTGGTTTTTAAATTCTCCCTGAAAAAAAAATAAATAGTGGGAGACTAATATTGGCCTTTGTGCTTCTGTGCCCGTCCTGTCTGTGCCATCTCTCTCAAATTGTGGGCCACAGAAAGCCTAGTGTCTGTTTCTTTATTTTGGTATTTAAATTCTCCCTGAAAAAAAATAAATACTGGGAGATTAATATTGGCCTTTGTGCTTCTGTGCCCGTCCTGTCTGTGCCATCTCTCTCAAATTGTGGGCCACAGAAAGCCTAGTATCTGTTTTTTTTATTTTGGTTTTTAAATTCTCCCTGAAAAAAAAATAAATAGTGGGAGATTAATATTGGCCTTTGTGCTTCTGTCCCCGTCCTGTCTGTGCCATCTCTCTCAAATTGTGGGCCACAGAAAGCCTAGTGTCTGTTTCTTCATTTTGGTATTTAAATTCTCCCTGAAAAAAAAATAAATAGTGGGAGATTAATATTGGCCTTTGTGTTGTGAATTCTGTGGCTGAATTCACTCCTGTGGTCACAAGTGGTACTGCAGCTTCTGAGCTTCCTCCCTCAGGTGTTCTGGTGAGCTCGTTAACTGCTTCATTACTTAACTCCGCCTGATGCTGCTATCCTTGCTCCTTGTCAATGTTTCAGTGTTGGATCTGAGCTTTTCCTGATTGTTCCTGTGACCTGCTGCTCTGTATAGCTAAGTGCTTTTTGCTTTTTTGTTGCTTTTTTTCTGTCCAGCTTGTCTTTTGTTTTGCTGGAAGCTCTGAGACGCAAAGGGTGTACCGCCGTGCCGTTAGTTCGGCACGGTGGGTTTTTTTTGCCCCCTTTGCGTGGTTTTGCTTTAGGGTTTTTTGTAGACTGCAAAGTTCGCTTTACTGTCCTCGCTCTGTCCTAGAATATCGGGCCCCACTTTGCTGAATCTATTTCATCCCTACGTTTTGTCTTTTCATCTTACTCACAGTCATTATATGTGGGGGGCTGCCTTTTCCTTTGGGGAATTTCTCTGGGGCAAGTCAGGCCTATTTTTCTATCTTCAGGCTAGCTAGTTTCTTAGGCTGTGCCGAGTTGCCTAGGTAGTTGTTAGGCGCAATCCACAGCCGCTTTTAGTTGTGTTTAGTAGAGTTGAGCGACCTTGACCTTTTTAGAGTCGAGCCGGGTTTTGCGAAACCCGACTATGTCCAAAGTCGGGTCGAGTGAAATCGGCCGATTATGACGTAAAGTCGGGATCGACCGAAACACGAAACCCAATGCAAGTCAATGGGGCAGCATAGTCGGCAGTGAGTGGGGGCCAGGAAAACACCTAGAGTGCCCATTTTAATGTCAAAACCATCCATTCTTCTTAATGAAGCTTGTCAAGCGTAATTTACCTTATAATAATTGGAAGGCATTTGAAATTGGGGGTCATTTGGCTAAAGTTGTGGGGGGTAGGGCTGGTTCAAGTAATTAGTGGGCCCAGGAAATCTGGACCACGTCACGGCAGTGGAGCAGGGAGAGGTAAGTATTTCAACTTTGCAAGTGCTGTGAACCTGAGCAAGCAGGGGGGGCCCACTCGTTGGCATTGGCACTGGCACAGGGCCCCTCAAAGTACAGCGGTGTGTTTGCACGGCGGGGGCGCCTCCCACCGGCAGCAACACTTTTGCGTACTATGAGAGGCCCTGTGCCAGTGACGTCGCCAACTAGTATTCCTCCCCCCACCTGATGAAGGAACCTGCACTTTCATCTGCACCTTCCTCTTTGTCCCCGTGTAAGGTGGTATGGTATGCGGGAAGAGCAACCTGACTTTCAGCAGGGTCACAATGTTGTTGTGTAGCGTGCACGGGGAATGTTGCGTTATGGGTCAATGTACCAGCAGACTCATCTATCACTGGCTGGGCAATGGGCACGATGAAGTGGAAACACAGATATAGGCCCAAAGAAGAAAGTGGGCTAAATGCAGTTCAAAATTGGTAACACAGGAATAACCAGGGGGCATTGCAGTGGAGGACAACTGGAATGAGAGGCTGACACAGAGAGTAGGGCCAAATCAGTAAGTAGTCGAAATGCAGTTCAAAATTGGCAACCGTAGTAAACAGGCGGCACAGCTTTGTTCAGTGGAGGAGAACAGCAAGGAGTGGCAGACACCGATAGTAGGCCCCAAACCAACTAGTACGCCAAATGCAGTTGTTCCATTTAACCACAATTTAATGAGAGCCTGAAGATAGAAGCTCAGGAAAGGCAACCTGGGGAACACCTTGGAGTGTAACACACCATCTCTCTCCACCCCATACCCATTTTGTAGGCCTAATGCTGTGTACTTTTCTACAACTACTAAACGAGAGTCGGAAGACCGAAGCAATGGCAAGGAAACCTGGGGAACACCTTGGAGTGTAACACACCATCTCTCTCCACCCCATACCCAATTTGTAGGCCTAATGCAGCCTACTTTCCGACACCTACTAAACGAGAGCATGAAGATCGAAGCTCAGGAAAGGCAACCTGGGGAACACCTTGGAGTGTAACACACCATCTCTCTCCACCCCATACCCATTTTTTAGGCCTAATGCAGTGTACTTTTCTACAACTACTAAACGAGAGTCGGAAGACCGAAGCAATGGCAAGGAAACCTGGGGAACACCTTGGAGTGTAACACACCATCTCTCTCCACCCCATTCCCCATTTTTTAGGCCTAATGCAGCCTACTTTCCGACACCTACTAAACGAGAGCATGAAGATCGAAGCTCAGGAAAGGCAACCTGGGGAACACCTTGGAGTGTAACACACCATCTCTCTCCACCCCATACCCATTTTGTAGGCCTAATGCTGTGTACTTTTCCACCAACTACTAAACGAGAGCCGGAAGATCGAAGCTCATGAAAGGCAACCCGGGGAACACCTTGGAGTGTAACACAACCTCTCTCTACACCACGAAAGGGCTGATTCTTAGGAAGGAAGGCTGTTGTAAATAAGCATTGCGCGTCCGAGGGTGATTATATTCTTATTCGGTATCTACTCACCCTCGGACGCGCCATGCTTCTTGATTTGTAATTAATGTTTATTTGCAATGTGCTTTTGACTTACTCAATTATTTTTTTAATTATTGATTTTATTAAATTAATAGTTTAACATCTTATTGGAAATAATTTAAAGGAGACGCGACAGGACAACACTCGGTGGATGCCATATCTGTGTTAACAACTCCAAAAAACTTTCAGTTAACTTCTTGCAGGAGAAAGAAATTGTAGCTGTTGGACCTTTGTAGTACAGTTCCAGATATTTGTTGTGTGTTTGTTTTGATTGTTAAAATGTCTGCATTTGAGATCTCAACACGATCTTATTTTTTATAATCAAATTAATTTTTTTTATATTTAATGATGTTGGTTCAAGGGGTACACGGGCAGCAATAGACAGGTCAGTGGAGGCCTAGTGGAAGGAGTGACGGCAGACAGGCATCAAAGGCCTAACATTGGGCTGGCTGTAGGCAAGTTAAAATTGGTTCCAGGGGAACACGGCCATCAGTGGCCTGGTCAGTGTAGTTGTAGTTGAAAGAACGGGACGCAGACAGGCTTCGAAGGCCTAACATAACAAACTTGGGCTGGCTGTAGGCACTTTTAAATTTGTTCCAGGGGTACATGGGCAGCAGTGTATGGTCAGTGGAAGTCTAGTGGAAGGAGTGACCGCAGACAGGCTTCCAAGGCCTAACATAACAAACTTGGGCTGGCTGTAGGCACTTTTAAATTGGTTCCAGGGGTACACGGGCAGCAGTGGTCTGGTCAGTGGAAGTCTAGTGGAAGGAGTGACCGCAGACAGGCTTCCAAGGCCTAACATAACAAACTTGGGCTGGCTGTAGGCACTTTTAAATTGGTTCCAGGGGTACACGGGCAGCAGTGGTCTGGTCTGTGGAAGTCTAGTGGAAGGAGTGACCGCAGACAGGCTTCGAAGGCCTAACATAACAAACTTGGGCTGGCTGTAGGCACTTTTAAATTGGTTCCAGGGGTACACGGGCAGCAGTGGTCTGGTCAGTGGAAGTCTAGTGGAAGGAGTGACCGCAGACAGGCTTCCAAGGCCTAACATAACAAACTTGGGCTGGCTGTAGGCACTTTTAAATTGGTTCCAGGGGTACACGGGCAGCAGTGGTCTGGTCAGTGGAAGTCTAGTGGAAGGAGTGACCGCAGACAGGCTTCCAAGGCCTAACATAACAAACTTGGGCTGGCTGTAGGCACTTTTAAATTGGTTCCAGGGGTACACGGGCAGCAGTGGTCTGGTCTGTGGAAGTCTAGTGGAAGGAGTGACCGCAGACAGGCTTCGAAGGCCTAACATAACAAACTTGGGCTGGCTGTAGGCACTTTTAAATTGGTTCCAGGGGTACACGGGCAGCAGTGGTCTGGTCAGTGGAAGTCTAGTGGAAGGAGTGACCGCAGACAGGCTTCCAAGGCCTAACATAACAAACTTGGGCTGGCTGTAGGCACTTTTAAATTGGTTCCAGGGGTACACGGGCAGCAGTGGTCTGGTCAGTGGAAGTCTAGTGGAAGGAGTGACCGCAGACAGGCTTCCAAGGCCTAACATAACAAACTTGGGCTGGCTGTAGGCACTTTTAAATTGGTTCCAGGGGTACACGGGCAGCAGTGGTCTGGTCTGTGGAAGTCTAGTGGAAGGAGTGACCGCAGACAGGCTTCGAAGGCCTAACATAACAAACTTGGGCTGGCTGTAGGCACTTTTAAATTGGTTCCAGGGGTACACGGGCAGCAGTGGTCTGGTCAGTGGAAGTCTAGTGGAAGGAGTGACCGCAGACAGGCTTCCAAGGCCTAACATAACAAACTTGGGCTGGCTGTAGGCACTTTCAAATTGGTTCCAGGGGTACACGGGCAGCAGTGGTCTGGTCTGTGGAAGTCTAGTGGAAGGAGTGACCGCAGACAGGCTTCGAAGGCCTAACATAACAAACTTGGGCTGGCTGTAGGCACTTTTAAATTGGTTCCAGGGGTACACGGGCAGCAGTGGTCTGGTCAGTGGAAGTCTAGTGGAAGGAGTGACCGCAGACAGGCTTCCAAGGCCTAACATAACAAACTTGGGCTGGCTGTAGGCACTTTTAAATTGGTTCCAGGGGTACACGGGCAGCAGTGGTCTGGTCAGTGGAAGTCTAGTGGAAGGAGTGACCGCAGACAGGCTTCCAAGGCCTAACATAACAAACTTGGGCTGGCTGTAGGCACTTTTAAATTGGTTCCAGGGGTACACGGGCAGCAGTGGTCTGGTCAGTGGAAGTCTAGTGGAAGGAGTGACCGCAGACAGGCTTCCAAGGCCTAACATAACAAACTTGGGCTGGCTGTAGGCACTTTTAAATTGGTTCCAGGGGTACACGGGCAGCAGTGGTCTGGTCTGTGGAAGTCTAGTGGAAGGAGTGACCGCAGACAGGCTTCGAAGGCCTAACATAACAAAAATGTCAAAACAATGGTATTGTCAGTGCCAGGCATTGAAGGATGTCAGCGCCTAGACTACACATTGGTGAAGCTGTGAGAGATAATTTTGCTAGTGGTAGAGCACTGTTTGAGCTGGGGGGGGGAACTGTCTTGTGGCCGGCGGTACAGGCACAGGGCCCCTCATATTACAACGGTGTGTCTGACGTTGGGTGCGCACCACCACCGCCAGAGACACTTTATTGTACTATGAGGGACCCAGTGGCAGTGCCGTCGACCAAAAGCGGCCACACCCACCTCTTCAGACAAACAGCACTGTCAAGGGTCCAAGCGCAAAGTGGCGATAGCACGGCCCCGTGTGGGGAGTTTGGCCATTTCGTGAGGTGGAAACATGTCGTATGCTGGACAATCAGGTGAAGAAAATTACGAGATTGGAAAAGTCATTCAGAATAGTCCACAGGCAAGACCTTTTCATAGGAAAGCTAGGTGTCAGCCGGGCAGGGTGGGGCAAAAGATTTTGAAATCCAGTTGTGGTTCATTTTAATGAAGGTTAGATCATCTACATTTTGGGTAGCCAGACGAGTCCTTTTTTCTGTTAGTATTGAACCTGCAGCACTGAATACTCTTTCTGATAGGACACTAGCTGCCGGGCAAGCAAGCTCCTGCAATGCATATTCTGCCAATTCTGGCCAGGTGTCTAATTTGGATGCCCAGTAATCAAATGGGAATGACGGTTGAGGGAGAACGTCGATAAGGGATGAAAAATAGTTTGTAACCATACTGGACAAATGTTGTCTCCTGTCACTTTGAATTGATGCTGCAGTACCTGTCCTGTCTGCGGTCATAGAAAAATCACTCCACAACCTGGTCAGAAAACCCCTCTGGCCAACGCCACTTCTGATTTCTGCCCCTCTAACACCTCTGGTCTGCTGGCCCCTGGAGCTCGTGTGAGAACGATCACGGGCGCTGTGTGCAGGGAATGCCAGAAGCAAACGGTCAACAAGAGTTGATTGTTTTGTTGCTAATATTAGTTCCAAGTTCTCATGTGGCATAATATTTTGCAATTTGCCTTTATAGCGAGGATCAAGGAGGCAGGCCAACCAGTAATCGTCATCGTTCATCATTTTTGTAATGCGTGTGTCCCTTTTGAGGATACGCAAGGCATAATCCGCCATGTGGGCCAAAGTTCCCGTTGTCAAATCTGCGGTTGTGCTTGGTTGAGGGGCAGTTGCAGGCAAATCTACGTCACTTGTGTCCCTCAAAAAACCAGAACCCGGCCTTGCCACGCCACCAATTTCCCGTGCCCCCGGGAAAGCTTCCTCATTAAAAATATACTCATCCCCATCATCCTCCTCATCCTCCACCTCCTCTTCGCCCGGTACCTCGTCATGTACACTGCCCTGACCAGACAATCGCTGACTGTCATCAAGGCTTTCCTCTTCCTCTGGTGCAGACGCCTGATCCTTTATGTGCGTCAAACTTTGCATCAGCAGACGCATTAGGGGGATGCTCATGCTTATTATGGCGTTGTCTGCACTAACCAGCCGTGTGCATTCCTCAAAACACTGAAGGACTTGACACATGTCTTGAATCTTCGACCACTGCACACCTGACAACTCCATGTCTGCCATCCTACTGCCTGCCCGTGTATGTGTATCCTCCCACAAAAACATAACAGCCCGCCTCTGTTCGCACAGTCTCTGAAGCATGTGCAGTGTTGAGTTCCACCTTGTTGCAACGTCTATGATTAGGCGATGCTGGGGAAGGTTCAAAGAACGCTGATAGGTCTGCATACGGCTGGAGTGTACAGGCGAACGGCGGATATGTGCGCAAAGTCCACGCACTTTGAGGAGCAGGTCGGATAACCCCGGATAACTTTTCAGGAAGCACTGCACCACCAGGTTTAAGGTGTGAGCCAGGCAAGGAATGTGTTTCAGTTGGGAAAGGGAGATGGCAGCCATGAAATTCCTTCCGTTATCACTCACTACCTTGCCTGCCTCAAGATCTACAGTGCCCAGCCACGACTGCGTTTCTTGCTGCAAGAACTCGGACAGAACTTCCGCGGTGTGTCTATTGTCGCCCAAACACTTCATAGCCAATACAGCCTGCTGACGTATGCCAGTAGCTGCCCCATAATGGGAGACCTGGTGTGCAACAGTGGCAGGTGCGGATGGAGTGTTTGTGCGACTGCGGTCTGTGGACGAGCTCTTGCTTCTGCAGGAGGACGAGGAGGAGGAGGAGGAGGAGGGGGTGCGAACGGCTACAGACAACTGTTTACTAGACCGTGGGCTAGGCAGAACTGTCCCAAACTTGCTGTCCCCTGTGGACCCTGAATCCACCACATTTACCCAGTGTGCCGTGATGGACACGTAACGTCCCTGGCCATGCCTACTGGTCCATGCATCTGTTGTCAGGTGCACCTTTGTGCTCACAGATTGCCTGAGTGCATGGACGATGCGCTCTTTAACATGCTGGTGGAGGGCTGGGATGGCTTTTCTGGAAAAAAAGTGTCGACTGGGTAGCTCGTAGCGTGGTACAGCGTAGTCCATCAGGTCTTTGAAAGCTTCGCTTTCAACTAACCGGTAGGGCATCATCTCTAACGAGATTAGTCTAGCTATGTGGGCGTTCAAACCCTGTGTACGCGGATGCGAGGCTAAGTACTTCCTTTTTCTAACCATAGTCTCATGTAGGGTGAGCTGGACTGGAGAGATGGAGATCGTGGAACTAGCGGGGGTGCCGGTGGACATGGCAGACTGAGAGACGGTGGGAGATGGTATTGTTGCCGCCGGTGCCCTAGATGCAGTGTTTCCTACTACGAAACTGGTGATTCCCTGACCCTGACTGCTTTGGCCTGGCAAAGATACCTGCACAGATACAGCAGGTGGTGCGCTAAATGGTGGTCCTACACTGCCGGAAGGGATGTTGCGTTGATGACTAGCTTCATTGGCCGAGGGTGCAACAACCTTAAGGGACGTTTGGTAGTTAGTCCAAGCTTTCAAATGCATGGTGGTTAAATGTCTATGCATGCAACTAGTATTGAGACTTTTCAGATTCTGACCTCTGCTTAAGGAAGTAGAACATTTTTGACAGATGACTTTGCGCTGATCAATTGGATGTTGTTTAAAAAAATGCCAGACTGCACTCTTTCTAGCATCGGATACCTTTTCAGGCATTGCAGACTGAGCTTTAACCGGATGGCCACGCTGTCCTCCACCAGGTTTTGGCTTTGCCACGCGTTTTGGGCAAGATACGGGCCCGGCAGATGGAACCTGTGGCGATGTTGATGCCTGCTGCGGCCCCTCCTCCTCCTCTGCTTCAGAACTGCTGCCGCCTGCACCCTGTTCCCCCAATGGCTGCCAATCGGGGTCAAGAACTGGGTCATCTAATAACTCTTCTTGTACCTCCTGCGCAACTTCGTCTGTGTCACCGTGTCGTTCGGTGGTATAGCGTTCGTGATGGGGCAACATAGTCTCATCAGGGTCTGATTCTTGATCAGCACCCTGCGAGGGCAATGTTGTGGTCTGAGTCAAAGGACCAGCATAGTAGTCTGGCTGTGGCTGTGCGTCAGTGCACTCCATGTCAGATTCAATTTGTAATGGGCATGGACTGTTAACTGCTTCACTTTCTAAGCCAGGGACGGTATGTGTAAAGAGCTCCATGGAGTAACCCGTTGTGTCGCCTGCTGCATTCTTCTCTGTTGTTGTTTTTGCTGAAGAGGACAAGGAAGTGACTTGTCCCTGACCGTGAACATCCACTAACGACGCGCTGCTTTTACTTTTACCAGTTTCACGAGATGAGGCAAAAGAGCTAGAGGCTGAGTCAGCAAGATAAGCCAAAACTTGCTCTTGCTGCTCCGGCTTTAAAAGCGGTTTTCCTAATCCCAGAAAAGGGAGCGTTCGAGGCCTTGTGTAGCCGGACGACGAACCTGGCTCCACAGCTCCAGACTTAGGTGCAATATTTTTTTCCCCACGACCACCTGATGCTCCACCACTACCACTACCCTCATTACCAGCTGACAATGAACGCCCCCGGCCACGACCTCTTCCACTAGACTTCCTCATTGTTTTAAAAACGTAACCAAACTAACGTTATTTGTTGCAGTCACACAACTTACACGGTGAGCTATAACTTCAGTATGATTTAGCTACCCCTTTACAGGTTGGTGAGACCACAGCGAAAATCAGGCCCAATGTTACACACTCTTTTTTTGGTGGCTGCAAATTAGAGAGATGCCCCACACGCAGGACTGTCACTGAAGCACAAATGTTAATATTAATGTCACACTATTATTTTTTTTTTATTTTTATTTTTTTCAGGAACACTTTAGAAACCCCCCCAAAAAAAAAAATAGATTTTTGCAGGGAGAATTTAGAAAACAAATGTAACAAACTATATGCTTTCTATGGGCCACTGAGTGAGAGATGACGCACACAGGAATCAGGAGTGGCACACAAGCCCAGAGGCCAATATTTTTCTACCAATGATTGATGGAGTTATTTTCTCTGGTAGATTTTGGAACCCAAATCAAGGAAAAAAAATGTAGGCTTTCTATGGACCACAATTGGAGAGAGAGAGAGAGAGAGAGATGGCACACCCAGGAGTCAAGACTGGCACACAAGCAGAAAGGCCAATATTAATCTCCCATTTTTTGGGGGGTTTTGTTTTTTTTTTTTGTTTTTTTTTTTTTTCAGGGAGACTTTAGAAAAAAAAATAATAAAAAAAATATGATTTTATCAGGAAGAATTTAGAAACCAAATAAAATAAAATGATTTTTTCAGGGAGAATTTATAAAACAAATAAAAACAAAAATAGGCGTTCTATGGCCCACTGACTGAGAGATGACGCACACAGGAGTCAGGAGTGGCACACAAGCCCAGAGGCCAATATTTTTCTACCAATGATTGATGTAGTTATTTTCTCTGGTAGATTTTGGAACCCAAATCAAGGAAAAAAAATATAGGCTTTCTATGGACCACAATTGGAGAGAGAGAGAGAGAGAGAGAGAGAGAGAGAGATGGCACACCCAGGAGTCAAGACTGGCACACAAGCAGAAAGGCCAATATTAATCTCCCACTGTTTTTTTTGTTTGTTTGTTTTTTTTTTTTTTCAGGGAGACTTTAGAAAAAAAAATAATAAAAAAAATATGATTTTATCAGGAAGAATTTAGAAACCAAATAAAATAAAATGATTTTTTCAGGGAGAATTTATAAAACAAATAAAAACAAAAATAGGCGTTCTATGGCCCACTGACTGAGAGATGACGCACACAGGAGTCAGGAGTGGCACACAAACCCAGAGGCCAATATTTTTCTACCAATGATTGATGTAGTTATTTTCTCTGGTAGATTTTAGAACCCAAATCAAGGAAAAAAAATATAGGCTTTCTATGGACCACAATTGGAGAGAGAGAGAGAGAGAGAGAGAGAGAGAGATGGCACACCCAGGAGTCAAGACTGGCACACAAGCAGAAAGGCCAATATTAATCTCCCACTGTTTTTTTTGGTTGTTTTTTTTTTTTTTTTTTCAGGGAGACTTTAGAAAAAAAAATAATAAAAAAAATATGATTTTATCAGGAAGAATTTAGAAACCAAATAAAATAAAATGATTTTTTCAGGGAGAATTTAGAAAACAAATAAAACCAAAAATAGGCGTTCTATGGCCCACTGACTGAGAGATGACGCACCCAGGAGTCAAGACTGGCACACAAGCAGAAAGGCCAATATTAATCTCCCACTGTTTTTTTTTTTTTTTTTCAGGGAGACTTTAGAAAAAAAAATAATAAAAAAAATATGATTTTATCAGGAAGAATTTAGAAACCAAATAAAATAAAATGATTTTTTCAGGGAGAATTTAGAAAACAAATAAAACCAAAAATAGGCGTTCTATGGCCCACTGACTGAGAGAGAGAGAGAGATGGAACGCTTAGTACTGGCACACAAGCCCAAAGGGCAATATTAATCTCCCTTTTTTTTCCAGGGAGAATTTCTAAAACCCAAAAAAAAAAAAAAATAGGCTTTCTATGGCCCACTATTTGTGAGAGAGATGGGACGCTCAGGACTGGCACAGATGGCACGCTCAGGACTGGCACAGAAGCCCAGAGGCCAATATTAATCTCCCTTTTTTTCTGGGAGAATTTATAAAACCAAAAAAATATTTAAATAGGCTTTCTATGGCCCACTATTTGTGAGAGAGATGGCACGCTCAGGACTGGCACAGATGGCACGCTCACAACTGGCACACAAGCCCAGAGGCCAATATTAATCTCCCTTTTTTCAGGGAAAATTTATAAAACCAAAAAAAAAATTAAATAGGCTTTCTATGGCCCACTATTTGTGAGAGAGATGGCACGCTCAGGACTGGCACAGATGGCACGCTCACAACTGGCACACAAGCCCAGAGGCCAATATTAATCTCCCTTTTTTCAGGGAAAATTTATAAAACAAAAAAAAAAATTAAATAGGCTTTCTATGGCCCACTATTTGTGAGAGAGATGGCACGCTCAGGGCTGGCACAGATGGCACGCTCAGGACTGGCACACAAGCCCAGAGGCCAATATTAATCTCCCTTTTTTTCAGGGAGAATTTATAAAACCAAAAAAAAAAATAAATAGGCTTTCTATGGCCCACTATTTGTGAGAGAGATGGCACGCTCAGGGCTGGCACAGATGGCACGCTCAGGACTGGCACACAAGCCCAGAGGCCAATATTAATCTCCCTTTTTTTCAGGGAGAATTTATAAAACCCCAAAAAAAATAAAATAGGCTTTCTATGGCCCACTATTTGTGAGAGAGATGGCACACTCAGGACTGGCACACAAGCCCAAAGGCCAATATTAATCTCCCACTGTATTTTTATCAGGGAGAATTTATACACCCCACAAAAAAAAATACAGAAAAATGAAAAGGCTTTCTATGGCCCACTATGTGAGAGAGATGGCACACACAGGGATGGCACTCTAGCAGAAATGCCAAATTGCCAATCTTAATCTCCCACCAAAAAAAAAAAAAAAAAAAAAAACAGGGAATGTCCTACAATTACTATCTCCCTGCCTGCAGTAATCTCAGCCAGGTATGGCAGGCAGCTACTATCTCCCTGCCTGCAGTAATCTCAGCCAGGTATGGCAGGCAGCAATAAGGAGTGGACTGATGCACAAATGAAATAAAAAGTGTGGACAAACAAAAAAGATAGCTGTGCAGAAAGGAAGGAACAAGAGGATTTGTGCTTTGAAAAAAGCAGTTGGTTTGCACAGCGGCGTACACACAGCAATGCAGCTATCAGGGAGCCTTCTAGGGCAGCCCAATGAGCTACAGCGCTGAGGGGAAAAAAAAAAAAAAAAAAACTTCCACTGTCCCTGCACACCGAGGGTGGTGTTGGACAGTGCAAATCGCTGCAGCACAAGCGGTTTTGTGGTTAATGGACCCTGCCTAACGCTATCCCTGCTTCTGACAAAGCGGCAGCAACCTCTCCCTAAGCTCAGATCAGCAGCAGTAAGATGGCGGTCGGCGGGAACGCCTCTTTATAGCCCCTGTGACGTCGCAGACAGCAAGCCAATCACTGCAATGCCCTTCTCTAAGATGGTGGGGACCAGGACCTATGTCATCACGCTGCCCACACTCTGCGTTTACCTTCATTGGCTGAGAAATGGCGCTTTTCGCGTCATTGAAACGCGACTTTGGCGCGAAAGTCGCGTACCGCATGGCCGACCCCGCACAGGGGTCGGATCGGGTTTCATGAAACCCCGACTTAGCCAAAAGTCGGCGACTTTTGAAAATGTTCGACCCGTTTCGCTCAACCCTAGTGTTTAGGATAGGATCAGGTGTGCAGTCTACAGAGTTTCCACGTCTCAGAGCTCGTTCTTGTATTTTTGGGTATTTGTCAGATCACTGTGTGCGCTCTGATCGCTAAGCACACTGTGTTTCTGGATTGCCTTCATAACACCTGTCATTAGCAAACATAACAGTACAAGGAGCCTAACTAATGATTCTCAATAGAGGGAAAGAAAAAGTTCTGACATCATTTTTTTTTTTTTTCTGCTCTGTGTTCACTTTTTTTTTTTCCCCTAGACATTTGGGTGATTCTGGACACAGGTGTGGACATGGATATTCAGGGTCTGTGCTCTTCAATGGATAATCTCGTTATAAATGTACAAAAAATTCAAGATACTATTGATCAGAAATCTATGTTAGAACCAAGAATTCCTATTCCTGATTTGTTTTTTGGAGATAGAACTAAGTTTCTAAGTTTCAAAAATAATTGTAAGCTATTTCTGGCCTTGAAACCTCATTCTTCTGGTAATCCTATTCAACAGGTTTTGATTATTATTTCTTTTTTGCGCGGCGACCCTCAAGACTGGGCATTTTCTCTTGCGCCAGGAGACCCTGCATTGAGTAGTGTCGATGCGTTTTTCCTGGCGCTCGGATTGCTGTACGATGAGCCTAATTCAGTGGATCAGGCTGAGAAAAATTTGCTGGCTTTGTGCCAGGGTCAGGATGATATAGAAGTATATTGTCAGAAATTTAGGAAATGGTCAGTACTCACTCAGTGGAATGAATCTGCGCTGGCAGCTTTGTTCAGAAAGGGTCTCTCTGAGGCTCTTAAGGATGTCATGGTGGGATTTCCTATGCCTGCTGGTTTGAATGAGTCTTTGTCTTTGGCCATTCAGATCGGTCGACGCTTGCGCGAGCGTAAATCTGTGCACCATTTGGCGGTACTGCCTGAGGTTAAACCTGAGCCTATGCAGTGCGATAGGACTATGACTAGAGTTGAACGGCAGGAATACAGACGTCTGAATGGTCTGTGTTTCTACTGTGGTGATTCCACTCATGCTATTTCTGATTGTCCTAAGCGCACTAAGCGGTCCGCTAGGTCTGCCGTCATTGGTACTGTACAGTCCAAATTCCTTCTGTCCATTACCTTGATATGCTCTTTGTCGTCGTTTTCTGTCATGGCGTTTGTGGATTCGGGCGCTGCCCTGAATCTGATGGATTTGGATTATGCTAAACGTTGTGGGTTTTTCTTGGAGCCTTTGCGGTGTCCTATTCCATTGAGAGGAATTGATGCTACACCTTTGGCCAAGAATAAACCTCAATACTGGGCCCAGCTGACCATGTGCATGGCTCCTGCACATCAGGAAGTTATTCGCTTTCTGGTGTTGCATAATCTGCATGATGTGGTCGTGTTGGGGTTGCCATGGCTACAAACCCATAATCCAGTATTGGATTGGAATTCCATGTCGGTATCCAGCTGGGGTTGTCAGGGGGTACATGGTGATGTTCCATTTTTGTCGATTTCGTCATCCACCCCTTCTGAGGTCCCAGAGTTCTTGTCTGATTATCAGGATGTATTTGAAGAGCCCAAGTCCGATGCTCTACCTCCGCATAGGGATTGTGATTGTGCTATCAATTTGATTCCTGGTAGTAAATTCCCTAAAGGTCGATTATTTAATTTATCCGTGCCCGAACACGCCGCTATGCGCAGTTATGTGAAGGAATCCCTGGAGAAGGGACATATTCGCCCATCGTCATCACCACTGGGAGCAGGGTTCTTCTTTGTAGCCAAGAAGGATGGTTCGCTGAGACCGCGTATTGATTACCGCCTTCTTAATAAGATCACTGTTAAATTTCAGTATCCCTTGCCATTGTTATCTGACTTGTTTGCTCGGATTAAGGGGGCTAGTTGGTTCACTAAGATAGACCTTCGTGGTGCGTATAATCTGGTGAGAATCAGGCAAGGAGATGAATGGAAAACTGCATTCAATACGCCCGAGGGTCATTTTGAGTATCTAGTGATGCCGTTCGGACTTGCCAATGCTCCATCTGTGTTTCAGTCTTTTATGCATGACATCTTCCGTGAGTATCTGGATAAATTCCTGATTGTTTACTTGGATGACATTTTGATCTTCTCAGATGATTGGGAGTCTCATGTGAAGCAGGTCAGAATAGTTTTTCAGGTCCTGCGTGCTAACTCTTTGTTTGTGAAGGGATCAAAGTGTCTCTTCGGTGTGCAGAAAGTTTCATTTTTGGGGTTCATCTTTACCCCTTCTACTATCGAGATGGATCCAGTTAAGGTCCAAACCATCCAGGATTGGATTCAGCCGACATCTCTGAAAAGTCTGCAAAAGTTCCTGGGCTTTGCTAATTTTTATCGTCGCTTCATCTGTAATTTTTCTAGCATTGCCAAACCATTGACCGATTTGACCAAGAAGGGTGCTGATTTGGTTAATTGGTCTTCTGCTGCTGTGGAAGCTTTTCAGGAGTTGAAGCGTCGTTTTTGTTCTGCCCCTGTGTTGTGTCAGCCAGATGTTTCTCTTCCGTTCCAGGTCGAGGTTGATGCTTCTGAGATTGGAGCAGGGGCGGTTTTGTCACAGAGAGGTTCTGATTGCTCAGTGATGAAACCATGTGCTTTCTTTTCCAGGAAGTTTTCGCCCGCTGAGCGTAATTATGATGTGGGCAATCGAGAGTTGCTGGCCATGAAGTGGGCATTCGAGGAGTGGCGTCATTGGCTTGAAGGAGCTAAGCATCGCGTGGTGGTATTGACTGATCATAAGAACTTGACTTATCTCGAGTCTGCCAAGCGCTTGAATCCTAGACAGGCCCGTTGGTCGTTATTTTTTGCCCGCTTCGACTTTGTGATTTCGTACCTTCCGGGTTCTAAAAATGTGAAGGCGGATGCTCTGTCTAGGAGTTTTGTGCCCGACTCTCCGGGTTTGTCTGAGCCAGCGGGTATCCTCAAGGAAGGAGTCATTGTGTCTGCCATCTCCCCTGATTTGCGGCGGGTGCTGCAAAAATTTCAGGCGAATAAACCTGATCGTTGTCCAGCAGAGAAACTGTTCGTCCCTGATAGGTGGACTAATAAACTTATCTCTCAACTTCATTGTTCGGTGTTGGCTGGTCATCCTGGAATCTTTGGTACCAGAGAGTTAGTGGCTAGATCCTTCTGGTGGCCATCTCTGTCACGGGATGTACGTACTTTTGTGCAGTCCTGTGGGATTTGTGCTAGGGCTAAGCCCTGCTGTTCTCATGCCAGTGGGTTGCTTTTGCCCTTGCCGGTCCCAAAGAGGCCTTGGACACATATTTCGATGGATTTCATTTCTGACCTTCCCGTTTCTCAAAAGATGTCAGTCATTTGGGTGGTCTGTGATCGCTTTTCTAAAATGGTCCATCTGGTGCCCTTGGCTAAATTGCCTTCCTCCTCTGATTTGGTACCTTTGTTCTTTCAGCATGTGGTTCGGTTGCATGGCATTCCTGAGAATATTGTTTCTGACAGAGGTTCCCAGTTTGTTTCAAGGTTTTGGCGAGCCTTTTGTGGTAGGATGGGCATTGACCTATCCTTTTCCTCGGCTTTCCATCCTCAGACTAATGGCCAGACCGAACGAACCAATCAGACCTTGGAAACATATCTGAGATGTTTTGTTTCTGCAGACCAGGATGATTGGGTGTCCTTTTTGCCGTTGGCTGAGTTCGCCCTTAATTATCGGGCCAGCTCGGCTACCTTGGTTTCTCCATTTTTTTGCAATTCTGGGTTCCATCCTCGTTTCTCTTCAGGACAGGTTGAGTCTTCGGACTGTCCTGGTGTGGATTCTGTGGTGGATAGGTTGCAGCAGATCTGGATTCAGGTAGTGGACAATTTGATCTTGTCCCAGGAGAAAGCTCAACTTTTCGCTAATCGCAGACGCCGTGTGGGTCCCCGACTTCGTGTTGGGGATCTGGTTTGGTTATCTTCTCGTCATATTCCTATGAAGGTTTCCTCTCCTAAATTTAAACCTTGTTTTATTGGTCCGTATAGGATTTCTGAGGTTCTCAATCCTGTGTCTTTTCGTTTGACCCTCCCAGACTCCTTTTCCATACATAATGTATTCCATAGGTCGTTGTTGCGGAGATACGTGGCACCTATGGTTCCATCTGTTGAGCCTCCTGCCCCATTTTTGGTGGAGGGGGAATTGGAGTATATTGTGGAGAAGATTTTGGATTCTCGTGTTTCGAGATGGAAACTCAAGTACCTGGTCAAGTGGAAGGGTTATGGTCAGGAAGATAATTCCTGGGTTTTTGCCTCTGATGTTCATGCTGCCGATCTGGTTCGTGCCTTTCATTTGGCTCATCCTGGTCGACCTGGGGGCTCTGGTGAGGGTTCGGTGACCCCTCCTCAAGGGGGGGTACTGTTGTGAATTCTGTGGCTGAATTCACTCCTGTGGTCACAAGTGGTACTGCAGCTTCTGAGCTTCCTCCCTCAGGTGTTCTGGTGAGCTCGTTAACTGCTTCATTACTTAACTCCGCCTGATGCTGCTATCCTTGCTCCTTGTCA
Source organism: Ranitomeya imitator (assembly GCF_032444005.1). Lineage (NCBI taxonomy): Eukaryota > Metazoa > Chordata > Amphibia > Anura > Dendrobatidae > Ranitomeya > Ranitomeya imitator. The sequence goes on along the minus strand of NC_091283.1, from coordinate 548,749,429 downwards.
ATGTTTCAGTGTTGGATCTGAGCTTCTCCTGATTGTTCCTGTGACCTGCTGCTCTGTATAGCTAAGTGCTTTTTGCTTTTTTGTTGCTTTTTTTCTGTCCAGCTTGTCTTTTGTTTTGCTGGAAGCTCTGAGACGCAAAGGGTGTACCGCCGTGCCGTTAGTTCGGCACGGTGGGTTTTTTTTGCCCCCTTTGCGTGGTTTTGCTTTAGGGTTTTTTGTAGACTGCAAAGTTCGCTTTACTGTCCTCGCTCTGTCCTAGAATATCGGGCCCCACTTTGCTGAATCTATTTCATCCCTACGTTTTGTCTTTTCATCTTACTCACAGTCATTATATGTGGGGGGCTGCCTTTTCCTTTGGGGAATTTCTCTGGGGCAAGTCAGGCCTATTTTTCTATCTTCAGGCTAGCTAGTTTCTTAGGCTGTGCCGAGTTGCCTAGGTAGTTGTTAGGCGCAATCCACAGCCGCTTTTAGTTGTGTTTAGGATAGGATCAGGTGTGCAGTCTACAGAGTTTCCACGTCTCAGAGCTCGTTCTTGTATTTTTGGGTATTTGTCAGATCACTGTGTGCGCTCTGATCGCTAAGCACACTGTGTTTCTGGATTGCCTTCATAACACCTGTCATTAGCAAACATAACAGTCATGCATAAAGGACTGAAACACTGATGGAGCATTGGCAAATCCGAATGGCATTACTAGATACTCAAAATGGCCTTCGGGCGTATTAAATGCAGTTTTCCATTCATCGCCTCGCTTAATACGCACAAGATTATACGCACCACGAAGATTTATCTTGGTGAACCAACTAGCCCCCTTAATCTGAGCAAACAAATCAGATAACAACGGCAAGGGGTACTGAAATTTAACCGTGATCTTATTTAGAAGGCGGTAATCTATACAAGGTCTCAGCGAACCATCCTTCTTGGCCACAAAAAAGAACCCTGCTCCTAATGGCGACGATGACGGGCGAATATGCCCCTTCTCCAAGGACTCCTTCACGTAACTCCGCATAGCGGCGTGCTCAGGCACAGATAAATTAAACAGTCGACCCTTTGGGAATTTACTACCAGGAATCAAATCGATAGCACAATCACAATCCCTATGCGGAGGTAGGGTATTGGACTTGGGCTCATCAAATACATCCCGGTAATCAGACAAGAACTCTGGAACCTCAGAAGGGGTGGATGACGAAATAGACAGAAATGGGACATCACCATGTACCCCCTGACAACTCCAGCTGGACACAGACATGGATTTCCAATCTAATACTGGATTATGGACTTGTAGCCATAGCAACCCCAACACGACCACATCATGCAGATTATGCAGCACCAGAAAGCGAATAACCTCCTGATGTGCAGGAGCCATGCACATGGTCAGCTGGGTCCAGTACTGAGGCTTATTCTTGGCCAAAGGCGTAGCATCAATTCCTCTCAATGGAATAGGACTCTGCAAGGGCTCCAAGAAAAACCCACAACGTCTAGCATACTCCAAGTCGATCAAATTCAGGGCAGCGCCTGAATCCACAAATGCCATGACAGAATAAGATGACAAAGAGCAGATCAAGGTAACGGACAAAAGAAATTTTGACTGTACCGTACCAATGGTGGCAGACCTAGCGAACCGCTTAGTGCGCTTAGGACAATCAGAGATAGCATGAGTGGAATCACCACAGTAGAAACACAGCCCATTCAGACGTCTGTGTTCTTGCCGTTCAACTCTGGTCAAAGTCCTATCGCACTGCATAGGCTCAGGTTTATGCTCAGATAATACCGCCAAATGGTGCACAGATTTACGCTCACGCAAGCGTCGACCGATCTGAATGGCCAAAGACATAGAGTCATTCAGACCAGCAGGCATAGGAAATCCCACCATGACATCTTTAAGGGCTTCAGAGAGACCCTTTCTGAAAATAGCTGCGAGCGCACCTTCATTCCATTGAGTGAGTACGGACCACTTTCTAAATTTCTGACAATATACCTCTATCTCATCCTGACCCTGACACAGAGCCAGCAAATTTTTCTCTGCCTGATCCACTGAATTAGGTTCATCGTACAGCAATCCGAGCGCCAGGAAAAACGCATCGATATTACTTAATGCAGGATCTCCTGACGCAAGAGAAAATGCCCAGTCCTGAGGGTCGCCACGTAAAAAAGAAATAATGATCCTAACTTGTTGAACTGGGTCACCAGAGGAGCGAGGTTTCAAAGCCAGAAATAGTTTACAATTATTTTTGAAACTCAGAAATTTAGTTCTATCTCCAAAAAACAAATCAGGAATAGGAATTCTTGGTTCTAACATAGAATTCTGAACCACAAAGTCTTGAATATTTTGTACTCTTGCCGTGAGCTGATCCACACATGAAGACAGACCTTTAATGTCCATCGCTACACCTGTGTCCTGAACCACCCAAATGTCTAGGGGAAAAAAAAGGCAAAACACAGTGCAGAGAAAAAAAAATGGTCTCAGAACTTCTTTTTTCCCTCTATTGAGAATCATTAGTACTTTGGGCCTCCAGTACTGTTATGATCTGGTAATTCAGTACCACAATGGACATAGAAGTCAGAGCACATACAGTGACCTGACAATAACCCAAAAACATAGAACGAGCTCTGAGACGTGGGAACTCTGCTGATTGCAATCCCTAATCCTCTCCAACCACACTAGAGGCAGCCGTGGATTGCGCCTAACGCTCCCTATGCAACTCCGCACAGCCTGAGAAACTAGCTAGCCTGAAGATAGAAAATAAGCCTACCTTGCCTCAGAGAAATACCCCAAAGGAAAAGGCAGCCCCCACATATAATGACTGTGAGTTAAGATGAAAAGACAAACGTAGAGATGAAATAGATTTAGCAAAGTGAGGCCCGACTTTCTGAACAGAGCGAGGATAGGAAAGGTAACTTTGCGGTCAACACAAAACCCTACAAACAACCACGCAAAGGGGGCAAAAAGACCCTCCGTACTGAACTAACGGCACGGAGGTACACCCTCTGCGTCCCAGAGCTTCCAGCAAGCAAGAAAAAACAAATAAGCAAGCTGGACAAAAAAAAACAGCAAACAAATAGCAATAGCAGAACTTAGCTATGCAGAGCAGCAGGCCACAGGAACGATCCAGGAGGAAACAGGTCCAATACTAGAACATTGACTGGAGGCCAGGATCAAAGCACTAGGTGGAGTTAAATAGAGCAGCACCTAACGACTTCACCACATCACCGGAGGAAGGAAACTCAGAAGCCGCAGTACCACTCTCCTCCACCAACGGAAGCTCACAGAGAGAATCAGCCGAAGTACCACTTGTGACCACAGGAGGGAGCTCTGCTACAGCGAAGCTTTCAAAGCCCTGATGGACTACGCTGTACCACGCTACGAGCTACCCAGTCAACACTTCTTTTCGAGAAAAACCATCCCAACCCTCCACCAGCATGTTAAAGAGCGCATCGTCCATGCACTCAGGCAATCTGTGAGTACAAAGGTGCACCTGACAACAGATGCATGGACCAGTAGGCATGGCCAGGGACGTTACGTGTCCATCACGGCACACTGGGTGAATGTTGTGGATGCAGGGTCCACAGGGGACAGCAATTTTGGGGCAGTTCTGCCTAGCCCACGGTCTAGGAAACAGTTGGCTGTAGCCATTCGCACCCCCTCCTCCTTGTCCTCCTGCAGAAGCGAGAGCTCGTCCACAGAACGCAGTCGCACAACCACTCCATCCGCAGCTGCCACTGTTGCACACCAGGTGTCCCATTATGGGGCAGTTACTGCCAAGCGTCAGCAGGCTGTATTGGCTATGAAGTGTTTGGGCGACAACAGACACACCGCGGAAGTTCTGTCTGAGTTCTTGCAGAAAGAAACGCAGTCATGGCTGGGCACTGTAGATCTTGAGGCAGACAAGGTAGTGAGTGATAACGGAAGGAATTTCATGGCTGCCATCTCCCTTTCCCAACTGAAACACATTCCTTGCCTGGCTCACACCTTAAACCTGGTGGTGCAGTGCTTCCTGAAAAGTTATCCGGGGTTATCCGACCTGCTCCTCAAAGTGCGCGGACTTTGCTCGCATATCCGCCGTTCGCCCGTACACTCCAGCCGTATGCAGACCTATCAGCGGTCTTTGAACCTTCATCAGCATCGCCTAATCATCGATGTTGCAACAAGGTGGAACTCAACACTGCACATGCTTCAGAGACTGTGCGAACAGAGGCGTGCTGTTATGTTTTTGTGGGAGGATACACATACACGGGCAGGCAGTAGGATGGCAGACATGGAGTTGTCAGGTGTGCAGTGTTCGAAGGTACAAGACATGTGTCAAGTCCTTCAGTGTTTTGAGGAATGCACATGGCTGGTTAGTGCACACAACGACATAATAAGCATGAGCATCCCCCTAATGCATCTGCTGATGCAAAGTTTGACGCACACAAAGGAGCAGGCGTCTGCAGCTGAGGAAGAGGAAAGCCTTGATGACAGTCAGCCATTGTCTGGTCAGGGCAGTGTACAGGATGAGGTAGCGGGCGAACAGGAGGAGGAAGAGGAGGACGATGAGGATGATGGGGATGAGTATTTTTTTAATGAGGAAGCTTCTCCGGGGCCAATAGCAACTGGTGGCTTTGCAAGGCCGGGTTCAGGTTTTTTTAGGGAGACAAGTGACGTAGATTTGCCTGAAACTGCCCCTCAACCCAGCACAACCACAGATTTGACAACTGGAACTTTGGCCCACATGGTGGATTATGCCTTACGTATCCTCAAAAGGGACCCACGCATTATTAAAATGATGACTGATGACGATTACAGGTTGGCCTGCCTCCTCGCTCCTCGCTATAAAGGCAAATTGCAAAATATTATGCCACATGAGAACCTGGAACAAATATTAGCAACCAAACAATCAACTCTTGTTGACCGTTTGATTCAGGCATTCCCAGCACACAGCGATGGTGAGCGTTATCACACGAGCTGCAGGGGGCAGCAGGCCAGAGATCTTAGAGGTGCACAAATCAGAAGTGGCGTCGGACAGAGAGGTTTTCTGACCAGGTTGTGGAGTGATTTTGCTATGACCGCAGACAGGACAGGTGCTGCAGCATCAATTCAAAGTGACAGGAGGCAACATTTGTCCAGTATGGTTACTAACTATTTTTCATCCCTTATCGACGTTCTCCCTCAACCGTCATTCCCATTTGATTACTGGGCATCCAAATTAGACACCTGGCCAGAATTGGCAGAATATGCATTGCATGAACTTGCTTTCCCAGCAGCTAGTGTCCTATCAGAAAGAGTATTCAGTGCTGCAGGTTCAATATTAACCGAAAAAAGGACTCGTCTGGCTACCCAAAATGTTGATGATCTAACCTTCATTAAAATGAACCACAACTGGATTTCGAATTCTTTTGCCCCACCTTTCCCGGCTGACACCTAGCTTTCCTATGAAAAGGTCTTGCTTGTGGACTGCTCTGACTGACTTTTCCAATCTTGTAATTTGCAGCAGCTGCTTGTCCAGCATATGACATGTTTACACCTCCCAAAATGGCCAAACTTCCCCCACGGGGCCGTGGTCTCGCCACTTGGCGCAAGCACCTGTGAGAGTGCCGTTTGTCTGAAGAGGTGGGTGTGCCCGCTTTTGGTCGACGGCACTGCCACTGAGTCCCTCATAGTACAATAAAGTGTCTCTGGCGGTGGTGGTGCGCACCGAACGTCAGACACACCGTTGTAACATGAGGGGCCCTGGGCCTGTACCGCCGGCCACAAGAGAGTTCCCCCCCAGCTCAAACAGTGCTCTACCACTTGCAAAATGATCTCTCACAGCTCCACCAATGTTTAGTCTATGCGCTGACATCCTTCAATGCCTGGCACTGACAATACCAATGTGTTGACATGTATGATGCTACTTAAAATAGTCAGGGGCAGTGTCCTATATTTACACCAGTAAATACTTTGCGCCAAATTACTAGGTCTGAAACTCAGCAGAGGAGCCCACCCCTGAACCAAAGTATGCCACCCTTTTGTCTTTTGGTTTCGTTGTATTGCGAGACATTAACATCTATTTATTTTTGGTGAGTACTAACTGTCAGACACTCATTACAATAGGCCTCCGCTGACAGCACCAATGCTGCCTGTGTACCCCTGCAAGATAATTCCAAGTGTCTACAGCCTACTTTTGTTTTGTTAGGCCTACTAAGCCTGTCTGCGGTCCATTATAGAAATTGTCCTTCACTGACCACACCACTGCTGCCCGTGTACCCCTGGAACCTTTTTTAAAGTGCTTACAGCCTACTTTTGTTATGTTAGGTCTACTAAGCCTGTCTGCGGTCCCTCCTTCCACTAGTCCTCCACTGACCAGCCCACTGCTGCCCGTGTACCCCTGGAACCTTTTTTAAAGTGCCTACAGCCAACTTTTGCTATGTTAGGCCTACTAAGCCTGTCTGCGGTCCCTCCTTCCACTAGTCCTCCACTGACCAAACCACTGCTGCTCGTGTACCCCTGGAACCTATTTTAAAGTGCCTACAGCCTACTTTTGTTATGTTAGGCCTACTAAGCCTGTCTGCAGTCCATTATAGAAATTGTCCTTCACTGACCACACCACTGCTGCCCGTGTACCCCTGGAACCTTTTTTAAAGTGCCTACAGCCTACTTTTGTTATGTTAGGCCTATTAAGCCTTTCTGCGGTCTCTCCTTCCACTAGTCCTCCACTGACCACACCACTGCTGCCCGTGTACCCCTGGAACCTTTTTTAAAGTGCCTACAGCCAACTGTTGTTATGTTAGGCCTAATAAACCTGTCTGCGGTCCATTATAGAAATTGTCCTTCACTGACCACACCACTGCTGCCCGTGTACCCCTGGAACCTTTTTTAAAGTGCCTACAGCCAACTTTTGTTATGTTAGGCCTACTAAGCCTGTCTGCGGTCCCTCCTTCCAATAGTCCTCCACTGACCACACCACTGCTGCCCGTGTACCCCTGGAACCTATTTTAAAGTGCCTACAGCCAACTTTTGTTATGTTACGCCTACTAAGCCTGTCTGCGTTCCATTATAGAAATTGTCCTTCACTGACCACACCACTGCTGCCCGTGTACTCCTGGAACCTTTTTTAAAGTGCCTACAGCCAACTTTTGTTATGTTAGGCCTACTAAGCCTGTCTGCGGTTCCTCCTTCCAATAGTCCTCCACTGACCACACCACTGCTGCCCGTGTACCCCTAGAACCTATTTTAAATTGCATAGAGCATCCTTTTTTTAATTGTTGGCGTACTAAGTCTGTCTGCGGTCCATAATTGAAAATGTCCTCCACTGACCAGAGCAATGCTGCCTGTGTACCCCTGTAACCTTTTTTAAACGGCATTGAGCCAAATTTTTTGTTTAAGGCCAACTACCTGTGTCTGTCTGCGCCACTCAATACAGCTGTCCTCCTCTGAAAAAAGCTGAGCGTCAATAGTCTGGTTTTCAGCCTATAGGAATTTGAAAACTGCATTGGGGCTACTACTTCGGTAGGGCCTACTAACGGTGTCTGCCGCTCCAAGGTGTTCTCCTGGTTGCCTCTCCATAGCTTCGATCTTCTAGCTCTCGTTTAGTAGTTGTTGAACACAACACTGCATTAGGCCTACAAGTTGGGTCTGGGTTGTAGAGACGGTGTCTTCCACTCCAAGGTGTTCTCCAGGTTTCCTCTCCATAGCTTCTATCTTCTAGCTCTCGTTTAGTAGTTGTTGAACACAACACTGCATTAGGCCTACAAGTTGGGTCTGGGTTGTAGAGATGGTGTCTTCCGCTCCAAGGTGTTCTCCAGGTTTCCTCTCCATAGCTTCGATCTTCTAGCTCTCGTTTAGTAGTTGTTGAACACAACACTGCATTAGGCCTACAAGTTGGGTCTGGGTTGTAGAGACGGTGTCTTCCGCTCCAAGGTGTCCTCCAGGTTTCCTCTCCATAGCTTCGATCTTCTAGCTCTCGTTTAGTAGAGGTTGAAAACAACACTGCATTAGGCCTACAAGTTGGGTCCGGGTTGTAGAGACGGTGTCTGCCGCTCCAAGGTGTTCTCCAGGTTTCCTCTCAATAGCTTCGATCTTCTAGCTCTTGTTTAGTAGTTGTTGAAAACAACACTGCATTAGGCCTACAAGTTGGGTCTGGGTTGTAGAGACGGTGTCTGCCGCTCCAAGGTGTTCTCCAGGTTTCCTCTCCATAGCTTCGATCTTCTAGCTCTTGTTTAGTAGTTGTTGAAAACAACACTGCATTAGGCCTACAAGTTGGGTCTGGGTTGTAGAGACGGTGTCTGCCGCTCCAAGGTGTTCTCCAGGTTTCCTCTCCATAGCTTCGATCTTCTAGCTCTCATTTAGTAGTTGTTGAAAACAACACTGCATTAGGCCTACAAGTTGGGTCTGGGTTGTAGAGACGGTGTCTGCCTCTCCAAGGTGTTCTCCAGGTTTCCTCTCCATAGCTTCGATCTTCTAGCTCTCGTTTAGTAGTTGTTGAAAACAACACTGCATTAGGCCTACAAGTTGGGTCTGGGTTGTAGAGACGGTGTCTGCCGCTCCAAGGTGTTCTACAGGTTGCCTCTCCATTGCTTCAATCTTCATGCTCGTCTTAAGTAGTTGTTGAAACAACACTACATTCGGCCTACAAGTTGGGTCTGGGTTGTAGAGACGGTGTCTTCCGCTCCAAGGTGTTCTCCAGGTTGCCTCTCCATAGCTTCGATCTTCTAGCTCTCGTTTAGTAGTTGTTGAACACAACACTGCATTAGGCCTACAAGTTGAGTCTGGGTTGTAGAGACGGTGTCTTCCGCTCCAAGGTGTTCTCCAGGTTGCCGCTCCATAGCTTCGATCTTCTAGCTCTCGTTTAGTAGTTGTTGAAAACAACACTGCAATAGGCCTACAAGTTGGGTCTGGGTTGTAGAGATGGTGTCTGCCGCTCCAAGGTGTTCTCCTGGTTTCCTCTCCATAGCTTCGATCGTCTAGCTCTCGTTTAGTAGTTGTTGAAAACAACACTGCATTAGGCCTACAAGTTGGGTCTGGGTTGTAGAGACGGTGTCTGCCGCTCCAAGGTGTTCTCCAGGTTTCCTCTCCATAGCTTCGATCTTCTAGCTCTCGTTTAGTAGTTGTTGAACACAACACTGCATTAGGCCTACAAGTTGGGTCTGGGTTGTAGAGACGGTGTCTTCCGCTGCAAGGTGTTCTCCAGGTTGCCTCTCCATAGCTTCGATCTTCTAGCTCTCGTTTAGTAGTTGTTGAAAACAAAACTGTATTAGGCCTACAAGTTGGGTCTGGGTTGTAGAGACGGTGTCTGCCGCTCCAAGGTGTTCTCCAGGTTGCCTCTCCATAGTTTCGATCTTCTAGCTCTCGTTCAAGTTGGGTCTGGGTTGTAGAGACGGTGTCTTCCGCTCCAAGGTGTTCTACAGGTTGCCTCTCCATTGCTTCAATCTTCATGCTCGTCTTAAGTAGTTGTTGAAAAAACACTACATTAGGCCTACAAGTTGGGTCTGGGTTGTAGAGACGGTGTCTTCCGCTCCAAGGTGTTCTCCAGGTTTCCTCTCCATAGCTTCGATCTTCTAGCTCTCGTTTAGTAGTTGTTGAAAACAACACTGCATTAGGCCTACAAGTTGGGTCTGGGTTGTAGAGACGGTGTCTGCCGCTCCAAGGTGTTCTCCAGGTTGCCTCTCCATAGCTTCGATCTTCTAGCTCTCGTTTAGTAGTTGTTGAAAACAACACTGCATTAGGCCTACAAGTTGGGTCTGGGTTGTAGAGACGGTGTCTGCCGCTCCAAGGTGTTCTCCAGGTTTCCTCTCCATAGCTTCGATCTTCTAGCTCTCATTTAGTAGTTGTTGAAAACAACACTGCATTAGGCCTACAAGTTGGGTCTGGGTTGTAGAGACGGTGTCTGCCGCTCCAAGGTGTTCTCCAGGTTTCCTCTCCATAGCTTCGATCTTCTAGCTCTCGCTTAGTAGTTGTTGAAAACAACACTGCATTAGGCCTACAAGTTGGGTCTGGGTTGTAGTGACGGTGTCTGCCGCTCCAAGGTGTTCTACAGGTTGCCTCTCCATTGCTTCAATCTTCATGCTCGTCTTAAGTAGTTGTTGAAACAACACTACATTCGGCCTACAAGTTGGGTCTGGGTTGTAGAGACGGTGTCTTCCGCTCCAAGGTGTTCTCCAGGTTGCCTCTCCATAGCTTCGATCTTCTAGCTCTCGTTTAGTAGTTGTTGAACACAGCACTGCATTAGGCCTACAAGTTGAGTCTGGGTTGTAGAGACGGTGTCTTCCGCTCCAAGGTGTTCTCCAGGTTGCCTCTCCATGGCTTCGATCTTCTAGCTCTCGTTTAGTAGTTGTTGAAAACAACACTGCATTAGGCCCACAACTTGGGTCTGGGTTGTAGAGACGGTGTCTTCCGCTCCAAGGTGTTCTACAGGTTACCTCTCCATTGCTTCAATCTTCATGCTCGTCTTAAGTAGTTGTTGAAACAACACTACATTAGGCCTACAAGTTGGGTCTGGGTCGTAGAGATGGTGTCTGCCGCTCCAAGGTGTTCTCCAGGTTGCCTCCCCATTGCTTCAATCTTCATGCTCGTCTTAAGTAGTTGTTGAAACAACACTACATTAGGCCTACAAGTTGGGTCTGGGTCGTAGAGACGGTGTCTGCTGCTCCAAGGTGTTCTCCAGGTTGCCACATAATCGAAGCTGCATAGAGCCTATTTTGTTATTTTACGCCTACTAAGTCTTTCTGCGGTCCCTCCTTCCAATTGTCCTTCACTGAGCACACCAATGCAGACTGTGTACCCATGTAACCTTTTTTAAACCTGTGTCGAGCCAACTTTGTGGTGTAAGGTCTACTTGTAGTGTCTGGCTGCGCCACTCAATACAGCTGTCCTCTTTACAAAAAATGACCTACAATTATCTGGTTTTCAACCTATTGGAATTGTAAAACTGCAGTGGGCCTACTAGTTGGGTTGGGGCCTTCTATCGGTGTCTGCCGCTCCTTGCTGTTCTCCTCCAGTGAACAAAGCTGTGCCACCTGTTTACTACTGTTGCCAATTTTGAACTGCATTTAGACTACTTACTGATTTGGGCCTACTCTCTGTGTCAGCCTCTCATTCCAGTTGTCCTCCACTGAACAAAGCAATGCCCCCTGGTTAGTCCTGTTACCAATTTTGAACTGCATTTAGCCCACTTTATTCTTTGGGCCCATATCTGTTTCCCCCTCATCCTGCCCATTGCCCAGCCAGTGATAGACGAGTCTGCTGTTACATTGACCCATAACGCAACATTCCCCATGCACGCTACACTGCAAGATTGTGACCCTGCTGAAAGTCAGGTTCCCCTTCCCGCATACCATACCACCTTACACGGGGACAAAGAGGAAGGTGCAGATGAAGGTGCAGGTTCCTTCATCAGGTGGGGGGAGGAATACTCATTGGCGACGTCACTGGCACAGGGCCCCTCATAGTATGCAAAAGTGTCGCTGCCGGTGGGAGGCGCCCCCGCCGTGCAAACACACCGCCGTACTTTGAGGGGCCCTGTGCCAGTGCCAATGCCAACGAGTGGGCCCCCCCTGCTTGCTCAGGATCACAGCACTTGCAAAGTTGAAATACTTACCTCTCCCTGCTCCACTGCCGTGACGTGGTCCAGATTTCCTGGGCCCACTAATTACTTGAACCAGCCCTACCCCCCACAACTTTAGCCAAATGACCCCCAATTTCCAATGCCTTACTATTATTATAAGGTAAATTTAGATTGACAAGCTTCAGTAACAAGAATGTATGTTTTTTGCCATTAAAATGGGCACTGTAGGTGTTTGCCTGGCCTCCACTCACTGCCGACTATGCTCCCCCATTGACTTGCATTGGGTTTCGTGTTTCGGTTGATCCCCGACTTTTCGCGATAATCGACCGATTCCACTCAACTCGACTTTTGAGATAGTCAAGGTCGCTCAACCCTAGTCTGATCCGTTAAGGATCAGACTGTGTATGCCGATCGCGTCGCTGAAAAGGGGAGCCATGTTACAGAACCCCCCAGCACCAAGAATGTTATGCAGTATATGTATGTATAATAGTTGTCATGTGAAATGCATCAGTCCACAGGCTGCGCCCCTGGACAAGATATTCTCTTTCTGACCTTCCCCTACCTTTGTAATTCCCACAGTAAGTAGCGGCAGGCTCCAGCCCCCTGCGGCTATTGTAATGTATGTCTGGCCAGCTGTTTTCCTATTGGCCTGCCCTGTGTATCTGTGTTATATATTCTGTGTGCTGTAAATAAAGGTTGCTCTTAGACTGGAAATACGTGGGGTACCAGTCAGCTTTTATATGCTCTCATGTAATCAATTTCTGCCAGCGTCCTTCATTCAGAATCTAGCAAAAGCAGATTGGACCTCCTGAAACACGGGGCGGTACTGAAAGAGTTACCCCAGCTTGGTAGACCCCGTTACAATATCCATCTTTTTGATCGCGTGTTATTCCACTTTTCGCCGGTATGATAATAATGCATTGTTTTTTGCCTTGTTTTTTATTAATTTTTTTTGCGGTGTTCACTGAAGTGGTTAACTAGTAGGATAGTTTTATAGAGCAGGTCGTTACAGACGCGGCAATACCAAATATGTGTACTTTTACTGTTTTTTATTTACATAAATAAATGGATTTATTAGGAAATATATATTTTTTTTCCTTATTTGGGGATGTTTTTTTTTATACATTCTATCTTTTTTCACTTTCTAATATTGTCCCAGGGTGGGACATCACTATATTAGATCAGATCGCTGATCTGACACTTTGCATAGCATTGTGTCAGATCAGCGATCTGACAGGCAGTACAGGAGGCTTTCCGGCGACTGCTCTGAGCAGGTGCCGGCAAAATACCTCACTTCAGGACCCGGAAGGAGCCCCGTGGCCATTTTGGATCTGGGGACTCCATCCAAAACACCGGAACAACGCGATCCATCGCGTTGTTCCGGTGGGAGAGCGCTGGGAGCCCCCGTCCCTGCGCGATGCCCCTCTATGTCGCTGTCACTACTGACAGCGGCATCAGAGGGGTTAAATGCCCATGATCTGCGCTAGCGCAGATCGTGGGCACTGCTGCGGGGTGTCAGCTGTCAGCTGACACCCGCACGCGATCGCCGCTGCGCTCAGCGTGAGGCCGCGCGATCGTGCCGCCATACTAGTACTGAGGTTTGCGGGAACTCAGTTCCCACAGAGCAGTATTAGTACGGCGCATGTCAGGAAGGGGTTAAACCATTGTGGATCTGTGCACAAAGTTCATGGGACAGGCAGGTGCAGGAGGAATGCGGGGAAGGACGACGTCTGTTTCACGTTTTGCACTTGTATATTTTTTTAAAAAAATGTGCTTTTGGCAAATGTGTTTGTTAAATCACGTGCAGTCATTAAGCCCCTATAAAGGAAGTGACATCATCTGATTACTCACATGGACCCATAGAAGCATCTCCAGCATTCCTCCTGCACCCACCTGTCCCTTGAACTTTGTCCACAGATCCACAATGGTTTAATAAAGGAGTTCGTTGAAACAGCTGATGGGTGAGTGCTGCATCTTTTCTGCTCTTGCACATTTTTTAGACGGATGTTTTTTTCCTTCATGCTGTGCACCTATGCCCAGAGCTTATATACAGCTGTTCTTAAAGTGGCGGCCATTCAGAACGACAGGTGTTAAATTTTCATGACCTTGGTGCCATTCATTTTTTTCTTTTTCTTCTTTTTTGTGGAATTTAAAATATTATACTTACCGTATATACTCGAGTATAAGCCGAGATTTTCAGCCCAAATTTTTGGGCTGAAAGTGCCCCTCTCGGCTTATACTCGAGTCAAGGTGGGTGGCAGGGTCGGCGGGTGAGGGGGAGAGGGCGCTGAGGCATACTTACCTAGTCCCAGCGATCCTGGCGCTGTCCCTGCCATCCCACGGTCTTCGGTGCTGCAGTTCTTCCCCTCTTCAGCGGTCACGTGGGACCGCTCATTAGAAAAATGAATAGGCGGCTCCACCTCCCATAGGGGTGGAGCCGCGTATTCATTTCTCTAATCAGCGGTGCCGGTGACCGCTGATAGAGGAAGAGGCTGCGGCACCGAAGACAGCTGTGACAGGCAGAGTGAGCGTCAGGATCGCTGGGACTAGGTAAGTATTTTATATTCACCTGTCCGCGTTCCAGCCGCCGGGCATCGCTCCATCTTCCCGGCGCCTCCATCTTCCCGGCGTCTGCGCTCTGACTGTTCAGGTCAGAGGGCGCGATGACGCATATAGTGTGCGCGGCGCCCTCTGCCTGATCAGTCAGAGCAGAGACGCCTGGAAGATGGAGGCGCCGGGACCGGACGCTGGGAGCTGCAAGCAAGAGAGGTGAGTATGTGTTTTTTTTTTTTTTTAATTGCAGCAGCAGCAGCGGCACAGATTTATGTGGAGCATCTATGGGACAAAATGAACGGTGCAGAGCACTATATGGGGCACAGCTATGGGGCAAAATGAACGGTGCAGAGCACTATATGGGGCACAGCTATGGGACAAAATGAACGGTGCAGAGCAGAGCACTGTATGGGGCATAGATATGGGGCAATATGAACGGTGCAGAGCATATATGGGGCACAGATATGGGACAATAATGAACGGTGCCGAGCACAGTATGGGGCAGAGCTATGGGGCAGTATGAACGGTGCAGAGCACAGTATGGGGCAGAGCTATGGGACAAAATGAACGGTGCAGAGCATATATGGGGCACAGATATGGGGCACAGATATGGGGCAATAATGAACGGTGCCGAGCACTATATGGGGCACAGATATGGGACAATAAAGAACGGTGCAGAGCATATATGGGGCACAGATATGGGGCAATAATGAACGGTGCAGAGCACTGTATGGGGCAGAGCTATGGGACAAAATGATCGGTGCAGAGCAGAGCACTGTATGGGGCACAGATATGGGGCAATATGAACGGTGCAGAGCATATATGGGGCACAGATATGGGACAATAATGAACGGTGCCGAGTACAGTATGGGGCAGAGCTATGGGGCAGTATGAACGGTGCAGAGCACAGTATGGGGCAGAGCTATGGGACAAAATGAACGGTGCAGAGCATATATGGGGCACAGATATGGGGCACAGATATGGGGCAATAATGAACGGTGCCAAACACTATATGGGGCACAGATATGGGACCATAATGAACGGTGCAGAGCATATATGGGGCACAGATATGGGGCAATAATGAACGGTGCAGAGCACTGTATGGGGCAGAGCTATGGGACAAAATGAACGGTGCAGAGCATATATGGGGCATAGATATGGGGCAATATGAACGGTGCAGAGCATATATGGGGCACAGATATGGGACAATAATGAACGGTGCCGAGCACAGTATGGGGCAGAGCTATGGGGCAGTATGAACGGTGCAGAGCACAGTATGGGGCAGAGCTATGGGACAAAATGAACGGTGCAGAGCATATATGGTGCACAGATATGGGGCACAGATATGGGGCAATAATGAACGGTGCCGAGCACTATATGGGGCACAGATATGGGACAATAATGAACGGTGCAGAGCATATATGGGGCACAGATATGGGGCAATAATGAACGGTGCAGAGCACTGTATGGGGCAGAGCTATGGGACAAAATGATCGGTGCAGAGCAGAGCACTGTATGGGGCACAGATATGGGGCAATATGAACGGTGCAGAGCATATATGGGGCACAGATATGGGACAATAATGAACGGTGCCGAGTACAGTATGGGGCAGAGCTATGGGGCAGTATGAACGGTGCAGAGCACAGTATGGGGCAGAGCTATGGGACAAAATGAACGGTGCAGAGCATATATGGGGCACAGATATGGGGCACAGATATGGGGCAATAATGAACGGTGCCAAACACTATATGGGGCACAGATATGGGACCATAATGAACGGTGCAGAGCATATATGGGGCAATAATGAACGGTGCAGAGCACTGTATGGGGCAGAGCTATGGGACAAAATGAACGGTGCAGGGCATTGTATATGGGGCACAGATATGGGGCAATAATGAACAGTGCCGAGCACAGTATGGGGCACAGCTATGGGACAAAATGAACGATGCAGAGCACAGTATGGGGCACAGCTATGGGACACAATGAACGGTGCAGAGCACAGTATGGGGCACAGCTATGGGACAAAATGAACGGTGCAGAGCACTATATGGGGCACAGCTATGGGACAAAATGAACGGTGCAGAGCACTGTATGGGGCACAGCTATGGGGAAATATGAACGGTGCAGAGCACTATATGGCACAGCTATGGGGAGCACTATATGGCACAGCTATGGGGAAATAATGATCTATTTTTATTTTTGAAATTCACCGGTAAATGCTGCATTTCCACCCTAGGCTTATACTCGAGTCAATAAGTTTTCCCAGTTTTTTGTGGCAAAATTAGGGGGGTCGGCTTATACTCGGGTCGGCTTATACTCGAGTATATACGGTACCTCTCTGGCAAAATTGCCTCTATATTGAATTTACCTTGGATAGATGAAGTTACGTGCACGTATTCCTATATAATGTTCAGCATTTATTCCAAAATGGAGGCTGAAAATGGAGGCTGAAATTTAAAAAAAAAATACAATTGCGAATTGCGCTTTTTTCACTATTTTCGACACATTAGGAATTTTTTTCCTACTTTCCAGTACATCACATGATAAAATGGATGGTGTCAAAAGTATAACTTGTCTTGCAAAAAAACAAGCCCTAACACAGCTATGTTGACAGAGAATGAATGAGGAATGAGGTGAGGAAAAGCAAAAGTGCAAAAAAAGGAAAATCACCTGGTCAGGAAGGGGTTAATTTTCTAAGTATCCTTCTGAATCTGAGACCAAAAAAATTACCAATTTTATCTACCCCTTTCCGACATCGGGCATAATAGTACATTGATGTTGGACTCCCTCTCTTTGATGTGGGCTCTGGCGGTGAGCCCACATCTTTCCTGGCACATATCAGCTGTTTTGAACAGCTGCCATGTGCCCGGAATAGTCACAGGTGGAATCGTAATACACCTGCGGATATTAACCCCTTAAATGCGGCTGTCAAATGCTGACAGCATTTAAATCGCACTTCCGGCAATCACGCTGGAAATATGCACACCGGTGACCCCATCACATTATCGTGGGTCACCAATGGGTTGGCATGACAACCGCAGGTCTCCTGGAGACCTTTATGGTTGTCAGTGCCGGCTTGCTGTGAGCACCACCCAGTGGTCGACGCTCATAGCAAGTGAGTAAATCTGCTACAGTACCTTGGGAAAGTATTTGGCTCACTGGAACTTTTCAACCTCTTCCCACATATCATTCTTCAAACATAAAAATACCAAATGTAAATTTTTGGTGAAGAATCAACAAGTGGAACACAATTGTGATGTTGAATGAAATTTATTGGTTAATTTACATTTTTGTGGAAATTCAGTGCAGCAAACTCGCTTCATTGTGGATCTCTGAATGATTCAATGTTGTCCTAAATGCCTAATGATGATAAATATAATCCACCTGTGTGTAATCAAGTATCCGTATACAGTTAGGTCCATATATATTTGGACAGAGATAACATTTTTCTAATTTTGGTTATAGACATTACCTCAATTAATTTTAAACAAAACAATTCTGATGCAGTTGAAGTTCAGACATTCAGCTTTCATCTGAGGGAATCCACATTAAAATCGGATGAAGGGTTTAGGAGTTTCAGCTCCTTAACATGTGCCACCCTGTTTTTAAAGGGTCCAAAAGTAATTGGACATTTGACTCCAAGGCTATTTCATGGACAGGTGTGGGCAATCCCTTCGTTATGCCATTCTCAATAAAGCAGATAAAAAAAGGCCTGGAGTTGATTTGAGGTGTGGTGCTTGCATTTGGAAGATTTTGCTGTGAAGTAAACATGCGGTCAAAGGAGCTCTCCATGCAGGTGAAAGAAGCCATCTTTAAGCTGCGAAAACATCCTTAAGCTCTCCATGCAGGTGAAAAAACCCATCAGAGAAATTGCTACAATATTAGGAGTGACAAAATCTACAGTTTGGTACATCCTAAGAAAGAAAGAAAGAAAGAAAGAAAGAAGCACTGGTGAACTAATCAATGCAAAAAGACCTGGGCGCCTACGGAAGTCAACAGTGGTGGATGATCGCAGAATAATCTCCATGGTGAAGAGAAACCCCTTCACAACAGCCAACCAAGTGAACAACACTCTCCAGGAGGTCGGCATATCAATATCCAAATCTACTATAAAGAGAAGACTGCATGAAAGTAAATACAGAGGGTTCACTGCACGGTGCAAGCCACTCATAAGCCTCAAGAACAAAAAGGCTAGACTGGACTTTGCTAAAAAAAATCTAAAATAGCCAGCAGAGTTCTGGAATAACATTCTTTGGACAGATGAAACCAAGATCAACCTCTACCAGAATGATGGAAAGAGAAAAGTATGGTGAAGGCGTGGTGCAGCTCATGATCCAAAGCATACCACATCATCTGTAAAACACGGCGGAGGCAGTGTGATGGCTTGGGCATGCATGGCTGCCAGTGGCACTGGGTCACTAGTGTTTATTGATGATGTGACACAGGACAGGAGCAGCCGAATGAATTCTGAGGTATTCAGAGACATACTGTGTGCTCAGATCCAGCCAAATGCAGCCAAACTGATTGGTCGTCGTTCCATACTACAGATGGACAATGACCCAAAACATAAAGCCAAAGCAACCCAGGAGTTTATTAAAGCAAAGAAGAGGAATATTCCTGAATGGCCAAGTCAGTCACCTGATCTCAACCCAATTGAGCTTGCATTTCACTTGTTAATGACTAAAGTTCAGACAGAAAGGCCCACAAACAAACCGCAATTGAAAACCACCGCAGTGAAGGCCTGGCAGAGCATCGAAAATGAGGAAACACAGCGTCTGGTGATGTCCATGAGTTCAAGACTTCAGGCAGTCATTGCCAACAAAGGGTTTTCAACCAAGTACTAAAAATGAATATTTTATTTAAAATATTGAATCTGTCCAATTACTTTTGGTCCCTTTAAAAACAGGGTGGCACATGTTAAGGAGCTGAAACTCCTAAACCCTTCATTCAATTTTAATGTGGATACCCTCAAATGAAAGCTGAAAGTCTGAACTTCAACTGCATCTGAATTGTTTTGTTTAAAATTCATTGTGGTAATGTCTATAACGAAAATTAGAAAAATGTTGTCTCTGTCCAAATATATATGGACCTAACTGTAAATGCACCTGCTCTGTGATAGTCTCAGGTTTCTGTTTGAAGTACAGAGAGCATCATGAAGACCAGGGAACACAACAGGCAGGTCCGTGATACTGTTGTGGAGAAGTTTAAAGCCAAATTTGGATACAAAATGATTTCCAAAACTTTAAACATCCCCAGGAGCACTGCGCAAGTGATCATATTGAAATGGAAGGAGTATCATACACCTGCAAATCTACCAAGACCCGGCCGTCCCTCTAAACTTCCATTTCAAACAAGGAGAAGAATGATCATAGATGCAGCCAAGAGGCCGATGATCACTCTGGATGAACTGCAGAGATCTACAGCTGAGGTGGGACAGTCTGTCCATAGGACAACAATCAGTTGTACATTGCACAAATCTGGCCTTCATGGAAAAGTGGCAAGAAGAAAGCCATTTCTCAAAGATATCCATAAAAAGTGTCATTTAAAGTTTGCAACAAGTCACCTGGGAGCCACACCAAACATGTGGAAGAAGGTGCTCTGGTCAGATGAAACCAAAATTGAACTTTTTGGCAACAATGCCAAACGATATGATTGGCGTAAAGGCAACACAGCTCATCACCCTGAACACACCATCCCCACTGTCAAACATGGTGGTGACAGCATCATGGTTTGCACTTGCTTTTATTCAGCAGGGACAGGGAAGATGGTTAAAATTGATGGGAAGATGGATGGAGCCAAATACAGGACCATTCTTGAAGAAAACCTGTTGGAGTCTGCAAAAGACTTAAGACTGGGATGGAGATTTGTCTTCCAACAAGACAATGATCCCAAATATAAAGCAAAATCTACAATGGAATGGTTCACAATTAAACATATCCAGGTGTTAGAATGGCCAAGTCAAAGTCCAGACCTCAATCCAATCAAGAATCTGTGGAAAGAGCTGAAAACTGCTGTTCACAAACGATCTCCATCAAACCTCACTGAGCTTGAGCTTTTTGTCAAGGGAGAATGGGCAAGAATTTCAGTCTCTCAATGTTCAAAACTGATAAGAGACATAGCCCAAGTGACTTGCAGCTGTGATCGCAGCAAAAGGTGGCACAACAAAGTATTAAGTTAAAGGGGCCGAATAATATTGCATACCCCACTTTTCAGTTTTTGAATTTCCACAAAAATTTAAAATAACCAATAAATTTCCTCCAACTTCACAATTGTGCTCCACTTGTTGTTGATTCTTCACCAATAATTTACATTTGGTATCTTTATGTTTGAAGAATCATATGTGGAAAAAGGTTGAAAAGTTCCAGGGAGCCGAATACTTTTGCAAGGCACTGTATATAGAGGCGATCTGATCATCGCCTCTATGTAGCAGAGCCGATCGGGTTATGGCAGCTTCTATTCTCCTGTGGAGAATATTGATGCATGCCAAAAATGTTAAAAAAAATGTTTTTAAAGATGTAAAAAAAATAAAAAATATATAAAAGTTAAAATCACCCCCTTCACTGCATTCAAAATAAAACAATCACTGACAGTACTCCTTTAGGTGATCGACCAATCAACGCCAATAATAAAACTTGTCGTCTTATTGATTTTATTACCATGGCAACTAGAAATCACATAGATGGATAATGGAAAACCAATATATTGTTGATAAATCAGGTAAAAAGACGGATAAATCTAATTATGTTATATGAAAAAATTAAAGCCGCTAGATCTGATTCTCTTGAAATCTTTTGAGATATCTGGGACCTATGGATCCAATCACAGACTGATGGCGACTTTACAAGAATAATGTTACTATCTGTATAAAGTATAACACAGACACCACTAATTGATGGCTACGACTTTCGATTTAAACGAATTTTAGATCTCGTCAACTTAACTCCCATCATTATCACCTAAGGATCTACATCCCCCCCTTTTCCCTTCTTCCTCTTTTAATTATTATAACACAGTTTTTCAAGATCACGAAAAATGGAGACACTACGGATATCAGATTAAATTAAAAACACATGAGCCGTGCACAAAGTGAACAAGCCTGTAGGGACATTGTTCACACCACCAGAAGACTGAAACCACACAAAAAAGGCACAGTAAAACCAAAAAATACTCTGTCGCAAAAAAATAGCAGTAAACAGCAAGTGCTAATAAAAGGATGAAAAAACACAGGGTATTTGGTTAATACGTTTTTTTGCAAAAAATGTTTATTAAGCCGCTCTACCAAACGTCAAGGTATTAGAGCAGTCCTGACTAATATATGTACTCTCTATCAGATGTATTTAAAAAACTGGTCATATGTATAATACCTGTATGAGCAGGATTCAGAAAGGTAATGTCCAATGTGGACATGCAGCATAGAACGGCTTTTATGTGCATTCACGGCTCACAAGGAGGTGCTTCATGTCCACATTGGATATTACTTTTCTGAGTCCTGCTCATACAGGTATTATACATATGACCAGGTTTTTAAATACATCAGATAGGGATTACATACATTAGTTAGGACTGCTCTAATACGGATATACCTTGGCGTTTGATAGAGCGGCTTAATATACATTTTTTGCAAAAAGACGTATTAACCAAATACCCTGTGTTTTTCCATTCTTTTATTAGCACTTGCTGTTTACTGTTATTTTTTTGCGACAGAGTATTTTTTGGTTTTACTGTGCCTTTTTTTTGTGTGGTTTCGGATATTGGAAAATGGATCAATTTTTTTCTTAGCAAAGTTTGAAATTTTTTTCACCACTTAGATAAAAGAGAACCTAGACATGTTTGGTGTCCGTGAACTCGAAATGACCTGGAGAATCATAGTTGCAGGTCAGTTTTAGCATTTAGTGAGCTTAGTAAAAAATCCAAACAAGAAACAAGTATGGAATTGCAATTTTTTTGCAATTTCACAGTACTTAGAATTTTGTTCCTGTTTTCTAGTACATTACATGGTAAAACCAATGGTGTTGTTGAAAAGTACATCTTGTCTCACAATATACAAGCCCCCAACAAGGCCATATTGACGGAAAACTGAAAATGTTATGGCTGTTGGAAAAAGGGGAGTGAAAAATAAAAACGCAAAACCGAAAAATGCTCCGGGAGTTAAGGAAAGACATAACTCGTAGTTCATATGCCCCAATGCAAAATATGTAATTCATACTGTGTACTCTTTACAAGACTTTGGACCCCCTACACCAAGGCCTGAGGGCAAATGCTATTTTTATAATATTTATAGCTGTGTTTATACAGTATATGTGAGAATTTTAGTCTCAGTCACTGTTGGCCCCTAAAGCAATTAATACTTACTGAATTGAAAATTTATATTATGTGAAATATACAGTATATTTCTGCAGCTGTCTGTCTCATCATCCAACTTAGCTTCGGCTAATTTCTGGCCTATTTTTAGATAGCCGTCTCCATCTCCTTGCCCTCTTTGTTTTCTTTCATTTGATGTACAGTGGAGAGCAGTTTATCCCCAGAGGGACATCTGTGGTAAGGATCAAAGTGTTTTGTTATGTCACAGAGATTGAAACATGAAAATGCTTTTTAGATCTTCAAACGTGTGCGTCACCTCATTTTCCCTATCTTAATTAAAATGCACCAAAATGTTAAACCTTGAGGTGAGTAATCGTTCATAAGGCTATATAAATGTGTCATCTGCAGGCACTGGTATGTCTGTGGGATTTATCCTTACCTGTCCTTAGCATACAAACGCCTCTGTAATTATATATTTTTATCTAGACTCAAATATCTATGATTTTGGAGTTTATGATAAATTAAATAAAATATGAATGCGAAAAATTTCTATAAAGTAAGTGCTTGTTTCTAAATGTTACTTTTGTGTTTTATAATGTCTAAACTCCATAACACGCAAATTGTAACCTTCATTTATGTGCAACGGAACATAATTAAGATCAAATGTTATCCACATCCATATCATTGATGTGAAAAAGTAAATGCCCCTTTAGTTACTCTTTCAACTAGCTGGCTGAATGTAATTGATAATTACATACGAGTGATTGAAAATAGCCAGGCTTGACTGTATTGATTTTATATCGACTCTTTCCTTTAGGCCAGGTTCACATAATAGTATGAAAAATCATCCAATTTTCATTGCAAAAACACAGACTTTCTTCTGAATTGTCATTTAAATTCTTTTCATATGCCATATTCAAATTTCTTTGAATATAAACATGACATCCTTATGGCATCCATTTTTGTACATGACGTAACATGAAACGTGCTCAAGTTCAAATACTCATATGTTAAATATTGCAATTGATCCCCATCAAAATCTGATGCAATACTTATCCATATGAATCCGATTTTTGGTGTGCATTTTTTGGAATTGGTGAGTGTTATCCAAAGTGTTTAAGACTAGTGCATGCTAACAACTAGCAACCCTCTTGAATAAAAATGGTCAATGTGCTGTCAATACGCAATCTGATTTTAACATGTACATAACATGTACAGTACATAGAACATGAGCCCCTAGGACATTTTCATTTATCATTTTTTTTTCTTATACATGAAAATTGTTGTGTTGTTTCCAGTGTGCTGGACAAATTTTTTGTGCCATTTTATACAATCCTTGCTGTAACTGGGTTGTTTTTCATATAAAAAGATAAATCTTAGAAACCTCAGCATCTCCTACCCATTAAATAGTAAAATTCAGTAAGCACATAGATGACATCTGTGCAAATTACATTGACGAATTTGATCCACAACGGGAATCAACCTAGGACATGTCTCCATTTGTTTTGGGTTTTTTTTCAGAATATTATTCCACAAAAATTGACTATGTGAAAAGGCATATTCTTTGTAATGGGATCATGATTTATCTATTCAGGCTATTCGTTACTCGGGGAGTAGTAAGCTATTCCCCTCGGTATATTTGAGTGACCCGCCCAGCATGTTTGGTGCTCTATTGAACATGTTTGGCATGCTTGCCAATCACATTAATGCTGTCGCCATCTTTGGTTTGACATTACTGTGATTGTCTGGCTTTTACAGCATCATAGGGGATATTTAAGCCCTGCCGGCACAATCTTGCACACATTACTTGCGGAAATAACGTACTGAGAGCGTAGTGTGAGCATAGAGAGAGTGAAAGCAGCATATAGGGAGAGTTTCTGATTCTAAAAAGCTCTTTTAAGAGCTACTCAGAGTGAAGATTAGTTCCCTGTACGGTTGAGATAGTGTAGGGAGAGATTTAATACAAGGCAGAGGAAAAGACAGGCAGGGTGTTGCATTATAAATACATGCTGCAGGTCTCTGCTTGGTTGCATTGCGTATGCTGTAGGGACAGATTGTGGGAGTAGGGAAAGAGACAGGGTTTCATATCCAGTACCGTAATATGCAAAACAGCTCTTTTTAGAGCTAAATAATATTCCTGAGTACCAGCATATACTAAATCGCTTTTTTACAGCTACAATAATATTCCTCAATCCCAACGTATACTAAACGGCTCTATCTTTACAGGTAAATAATATTCCTCGGTGACAGTATATACTAAACATCTTTTTTAGAGCTGAATAACATTCCTCACTTATTAAGGAAATAGTGTATATTTATCTATCAGTTGTGCGACTGGCGTAAAGCCTACATAAGATACGCAAACATCACTATTTACCAGTAATTTCCCTGAGTCTGCTGTTGCCGTGTGTCATAAAAGCGATATATAAAAAATTACTCTGCTATTGGTTAAATAAATTGCGTATATTTATCTAGCAGTTGTGAGACTGTCGCAAAGCCTGCTGAGATACACAAACATCGCTATTTACCAGTAATTTCCCTGGGTTTGCTGTTGCCGTGTGTCATAAAGGTGATATAACAAAAAATTACTGTTATTGGTTAAACAAATAGCGTATATTTATCTAGCAGTTTTACGATTGGTGCAAAGCCTGCTGAGATATGAAAACATAACTATTTACTAGTGTTGAGCGATACCTTCCGATATCGGAAAGTATCGGTATCGGTTTGGATCGGCCGATATTCAAAAAATATCGGATATCGCCGATACCGATACCCGATCCCAATGCAAGTCAATGGGACCAAAATATCGGAATTAAAATAAACCCTTTCTTTCCTTGTAGGTTCATTCTACCTGAAGGAAAACAACTAAGAATAATGTAGGATGTATGGGGGAGGTGGCGGAGACATTAAAGGCAATGAGGATTAGTCCAATCAAATAGAATAGCATGTTTTTTTTTTTTTTTTAAAGACGTTCGGATTGAAAAAGATATTGAGTATGTAAATTTTTTTTATTTTGTCAGATATTGATGTTTCACTATTCCACGCCCTTCCCCTTCTTTTTTTTCTTTTTTTTTTTTTCTTTTCCCACACTTTCATCTTCATCATCATCAGCATCCTTGACATCAACTTCTTCACCTTATTCATCTTCTTCTTCATCTTCTACCTATTTTTTTTTTTTATTACATTCTTCATATTCATTTTCTTCAACTATTATTATTCTTCCTATTCTACATATTCTTTTTATTCCACTGTTATTATTCTTCCTATTCTACTTCTTCATCATATTCTCATTTGTGACAGGCATTCCCGTAGTTGTTATCTATAAAAGTTGGAAGATTACACCTTCCGTTCTGCCAGTCACAAAAGTTACATTTGTCCGCGTTCAGTTTGGCCTGCAGCATCAGGCTTTATCCAGGGGCACCACGAGGAGGAACGGACTCACCCCCATACACTGCTTAGTCTTCTTCTGCATATAATTTAGATAATATCTTTTGCTCTGATATTAAGTCTTATGCTTAATGTTCTTCTGCTCTTTGTTCTGCAGCCTCTTGTTCTTCTGCTTCTCGGTCTTCCATGTTGTCGTCTCCAGGGTCTTCGTCTCCAGTGTCGTCATCTCCGCCGTCGTCGTCTCAGCCGTCGTCGTCTCCGCCGTCGTCGTCGTCATCGGGGTGGTCTTCCGGGTCGTCGTCATCGGGGTGGTCTTCCGGGTTGTCGACGTTAGGGTCTTCAACTTGGAAATGTAGCAGAAGGTACAAGAAGGCTGAGAAAATGCCAAGAACCAGCTGATGGAACTGGAACTCGGATGGCTACCCGAAGGTTCAAGAGCCTATGGAACTACCGAGGACCAGCTGACGTTACTGGAACCCGGTTACTAAGCAGGAGGTACCCGTGCTAAAAAGCACTACCAAGGACCGCCTGACGTTGGCGGAACTCGGATACCCAGAAGGAGGCACCTAAGCCAAAGGCTCTGCCCGGAACCAGATGACGTTACTGGAACCAGGATGGGGAGCAGAAGGTACAAGAGCAAAAGACACTGCCGAGAACCAGCTGACGGTACTGGAACCCGGATGGGTAGCCGAATGTCCAAGAGCCAATGGAACTACCAAGGACCAGCTGACGTTACTGGAACCCGGTTACTAAGCAGGAGGTACCCGTGCCTGAAAGCACTACCAAGGACCACCTGACATTGGTGGAACTTGGATACCCAGAAGGAGGCACCTAAGCCAAAGGCTCTGCCCGGAACCAGCTGACGGTACTGGAACCAGGATGGGGAGCAGAAGGTACAAGAGCAAAAGACACTGCCGAGAACCAGCTGACGGTGCTGGAACCAGGTGGTGGACCCGAAGGCCCACAGGAGAGGAGAGAACAGCTAGGCCGCGAGGCAGCCGCAGTTACCGAACCCCAACAGTCCTACAGGGGGAGCTGGGCCTACTGGCACTACAGAACCAGCCTTGACTACCAGTTCACGCAGCCCACATAGGAAGCTCCTAAACTGGAGGCACCCTGGAGTTGGCTAACTCGACCGCCCCACGACGGGGCAAGCATAGGCGTCTCAGTGAAGTTGACACAACCCGGAAACAGCTGACGGTGCTGAAACCAGGCTTGGCACGAGGGAGTACCTGTGACAAGAACACTGCCGAGAACCAGCTGGCGGTGCTGGAACCCGGATGCGTTGCCCCAGTGTGCAAGAGCCAATGGCACGACCGAGGACCAGCAGACGGTGCTGGAACCCGGTTACTAAGCTGTAGGTGCCCGCGCTTAAAAGCACTACCAAGGACCGCCTGGCGTTGGCGGAACTCGGATACCCAGGAGGAGGCACCTAAGCCAAAGGCTCGGCCCGGAACCAGCTGACGGTGCTGGAACCAGGTGGTGGACCCCAAGGCCCACAGGAGAGGAGAGAACAGCTAGGCCGCGAGGCAGCCGCAGTTACCGAACCCCAACAGTCCTACAGGGGGAGCTGGGCCTACTGGCACTACAGAACCAGCCTTGACTACCAGTTCACGCAGCCCACATAGGAAGCTCCTAAACTGGAGGCACCCTGGAGTTGGCTAACTCGACCGCCCCACGACGGGGCAAGCATAGGCGTCTCAGTGAAGTTGACACAACCCGGAAACAGCTGACGGTGCTGAAACCAGGCTTGGCACGAGGGAGTACCTGTGACAAGAACACTGCCGAGAACCAGCTGGCGGTGCTGGAACCCGGATGCGTTGCCCCAGTGTGCAAGAGCCAATGGCACGACCGAGGACCAGCTGACGGTGCTGGAACCCGGTTGCTAAGCTGTAGGTGCCCGCGCTTAAAAGCACTACCAAGGACCGCCTGGCGTTGGCAGAACTCGGATACCCAGGAGGAGGCACCTAAGCCAAAGGCTCGGCCCGGAACCAGCTGACGGTGCTGGAACCAGGTGGTGGACCCCAAGGCCCACAGGAGAGGAGAGAACAGCTAGGCCGCGAGGCAGCCGCAGTTACCGAACCCCAACAGTCCTACAGGGGGAGCTGGGCCTACTGGCACTACAGAACCAGCCTTGACTACCAGTTCACGCAGCCCACATAGGAAGCTCCTAAACTGGAGGCACCCTGGAGTTGGCTAACTCGACCGCCCCACGACGGGGCAAGCATAGGCGTCTCAGTGAAGTTGACACAACCCGGAAACAGCTGACGGTGCTGAAACCAGGCTTGGCACGAGGGAGTACCTGTGACAAGAACACTGCCGAGAACCAGCTGGCGGTGCTGGAACCCGGATGCGTTGCCCCAGTGTGCAAGAGCCAATGGCACGACCGAGGACCAGCTGACGGTGCTGGAACCCGGTTACTAAGCTGTAGGTGCCCGCGCTTAAAAGCACTACCAAGGACCGCCTGGCGTTGGCGGAACTCGGATACCCAGGAGGAGGCACCTAAGCCAAAGGCTCGGCCCGGAACCAGCTGACGGTGCTGGAACCAGGTGGTGGACCCGAAGGCCCACAGGAGAGGAGAGAACAGCTAGGCCGCGAGGCAGCCGCAGTTACCGAACCCCAACAGTCCTACAGGGGGAGCTGGGCCTACTGGCACTACAGAACCAGCCTTGACTACCAGTTCACGCAGCCCACATAGGAAGCTCCTAAACTGGAGGCACCCTGGAGTTGGCTAACTCGACCGCCCCACGACGGGGCAAGCATAGGCGTCTCAGTGAAGTTGACACAACCCGGAAACAGCTGACGGTGCTGAAACCAGGCTTGGCACGAGGGAGTACCTGTGACAAGAACACTGCCGAGAACCAGCTGGCGGTGCTGGAACCCGGATGCGTTGCCCCAGTGTGCAAGAGCCAATGGCACGACCGAGGACCAGCTGACGGTGCTGGAACCCGGTTACTAAGCTGTAGGTGCCCGCGCTTAAAAGCACTACCAAGGACCGCCTGGCGTTGGCGGAACTCGGATACCCAGGAGGAGGCACCTAAGCCAAAGGCTCGGCCCGGAACCAGCTGACGGTGCTGGAACCAGGTGGTGGACCCCAAGGCCCACAGGAGAGGAGAGAACAGCTAGGCCGCGAGGCAGCCGCAGTTACCGAACCCCAACAGTCCTACAGGGGGAGCTGGGCCTACTGGCACTACAGAACCAGCCTTGACTACCAGTTCACGCAGCCCACATAGGAAGCTCCTAAACTGGAGGCACCCTGGAGTTGGCTAACTCGACCGCCCCACGACGGGGCAAGCATAGGCGTCTCAGTGAAGTTGACACAACCCGGAAACAGCTGACGGTGCTGAAACCAGGCTTGGCACGAGGGAGTACCTGTGACAAGAACACTGCCGAGAACCAGCTGGCGGTGCTGGAACCCGGATGCGTTGCCCCAGTGTGCAAGAGCCAATGGCACGACCGAGGACCAGCTGACGGTGCTGGAACCCGGTTACTAAGCTGTAGGTGCCCGCGCTTAAAAGCACTACCAAGGACCGCCTGGCGTTGGCGGAACTCGGATACCCAGGAGGAGGCACCTAAGCCAAAGGCTCGGCCCGGAACCAGCTGACGGTGCTGGAACCAGGTGGTGGACCCCAAGGCCCACAGGAGAGGAGAGAACAGCTAGGCCGCGAGGCAGCCGCAGTTACCGAACCCCAACAGTCCTACAGGGGGAGCTGGGCCTACTGGCACTACAGAACCAGCCTTGACTACCAGTTCACGCAGCCCACATAGGAAGCTCCTAAACTGGAGGCACCCTGGAGTTGGCTAACTCGACCGCCCCACGACGGGGCAAGCATAGGCGTCTCAGTGAAGTTGACACAACCCGGAAACAGCTGACGGTGCTGAAACCAGGCTTGGCACGAGGGAGTACCTGTGACAAGAACACTGCCGAGAACCAGCTGGCGGTGCTGGAACCCGGATGCGTTGCCTTGCCTATTAAAGATTGTCTTCCTAGAGCCCCAACTAGCGGTGTTGGAGCAAAGGGTAAGCAGGGGGAGATGAGTGTAGGCCGAAGCCTGCACTGGAGGCAGCTTTGTGTCTGCGTTGCGTTTGCAGGACACTTTGCCGGCTACACACTGGGGGAACAGCTGGCGTTTCTGAACCCCACTAACACAATGGCGTGTGTTTTTATCTGTGCAGCTAGCACTTGCGGGCAAAAACTAGCGATGTTAGAGCCCGTGTTGAAGCAGGAGGAGGAGGAGAGGAGCAGAGTGTAGGCCGAAGCCTAGTTGAACCAATTTCAAAGGAAACCTTTAACCCCCCCCTCAGGTGTTACAAAGTACAAGAGACACACCTTGTGCAGTATTAATGCTGCACAAGTGAAAGGTTGCTCTATTAATTTGTCTACTTGCACACGCTGAATGAAAGACATACACAATTTACCCCATTCTACAGTCAAACTGTAGTGGATGCGTGACTTGGTTTTTTGATGAGACGCAGCACAGGTGTCCAAAATAACGCCTTGGTGCTTGGCGCAGCTTCCTGAGCGTTGTTATTTGCTGTACAGGAGTCTGCGCTCTTGTGTTATCCCTTGGCAATGCCCTGTTAGCGCTGCCCATCTTATGACCTCATTTCATGTTGGCCGGTGCGGTTAACGATGGCCATAAATCCCAGACCCACAGTGTCTTTTCATAAAGCCACACTGCGGTGCTGGGATTCGTGGCCTTGAGCAGTAAATATTTTGGCCGCTCACACACGTCCTTACACCTGCTTCAGACTGGGCGGCCTCTGCTGATCCCTTCTCGCATGCCGCGGCCATGAGGCTGCACAGTCTGAAGAAGGCGGAAGGAGATGAGTTAAGACAGGCGAAGATATGCACTGCTCGTGCCCATCAATCACACCCTCGCAGTCAAAATAATTAAGACAACGAGGAGCATTTTATTCAGGCAGGGCGGACGAACAGGCGCAAGTAGCCAACCAATGATGTCAGAAGACGGGAAGCGCTACCAAGGGGGGTGCTGCGTATCATTAGAAAGGAAAGTCACACCTCAGGGACAGTGGAATGGTCTCAAAGAGACACATTTTGTACGTGTTGAGTTCCACGTGGGCAAGGAGAAAACATCAGCCACCTTGTACAAATGCAGCAGTACTGCTGTACAAGGTGGCTGTTATACATAGAAACACCTGGGGGTGGGGGCCAGGCTCCCTTCAATTTCAGTTCATGTGCCTGCGTGGCGTTTGCAGGTCACGTTGCAAGCTGCACAGCAGGGGAACAGCTGGCGGTGCTGAACCCCACTAACACATTGGCTGGTGTTTTTCTCTGTGCAGCTAGCATGTCCGGGCAGAAACTGGCGTTGTTTGAGCCCAGGGTCAGCAGGAGGAGGAGAGGAGCAAAGTGTAGGCCGAAGCCTGCACTGGTGGCAGCTTTTGTTCTGTTGTGCCAGCGTGGCTTGTGCTGGACACGTTGCCGACTACACAGCAGGGGAACAGCTGGCGGTGCTGAACCCCACTAACACATTGGCTGGTGTTTTTCTCTGTGCAGCTAGCATTTCCGGGCAAAAACTAGCGGTGTTTGAGCCCAGGGTCAGCAGGAGGAGTAGAGGAGCAGAGTGTTGGCCAAAGCCTAGTTGAACCAATTTCAAAGGTTACCTTTAACCCCCCCCTCAGGTGTTGCAAGGTACAAGAGCCACACCTTGAACAGCATTATTGATGCACAAGTCAAAGGTTGCTCTATTTAATTTTGCTCCTTGCACACGCTGAATTAAACACGTACACTATTTAGCCCATTATACTGTCAAACAGTAGTGGAGGCGTGACTACTAGTCTTTTTAAGGAGACGCAGCACAGGTGTACAAATTTACACCTAGGTGCTGTGCGCAGATTCCTTACCGTTGTTATTTGCAGTACAGGAAACTGCGCTCTTGTGTTATCCCTTGGCAATACCCTGTTAGTGCAGGCCGTCTCATGACCTCATTTCATGTTGGCCGGTGCGGTTAACGATGGCCATAAATCCCAGACCCACAGTGGCTTTTCCTAAAGTCACACTGCGGTGCTGGGATTCGTGGCCTTGTGCAGTAAATATGTTCGCCGCTCACACATGTCCTTACACCTGCTTCAGACTGGGCGGCCTCAGCTGATCCCTTATCGCATGCCGCGGCCATGAGGCCGCACAGTCAGAAGAAGGCGGAAGGAGATGAGTTAAGACAGGCGAAGATATGCACTGCTCGTGCCCATCAATCACACCCTCGCAGTCAAAATAATTAAGACAACGAGGAGCATTTTATTCAGGCAGGGCGGACGAACAGGCGCAAGTAGCCAACCAATGATGTCAGAAGACGGGAAGCGCTACCAAGGGGGGTGCTGCGTATCATTAGAAAGGAAAGTCACACCTCAGGGACAGTGGAATGGTCTCAAAGAGACACATTTTGTACGTGTTGAGTTCCACGTGGGCAAGGAGAAAACATCAGCCACCTTGTACAAATGCAGCAGTACTGCTGTACAAGGTGGCTGTTATACATAGAAACACCTGGGGGTGGGGGCCAGGCTCCCTTCAATTTCAGTTCATGTGCCTGCGTGGCGTTTGCAGGTCACGTTGCAAGCTGCACAGCAGGGGAACAGCTGGCGGTGCTGAACCCCACTAACACATTGGCTGGTGTTTTTCTCTGTGCAGCTAGCATGTCCGGGCAGAAACTGGCGTTGTTTGAGCCCAGGGTCAGCAGGAGGAGGAGAGGAGCAAAGTGTAGGCCGAAGCCTGCACTGGTGGCAGCTTTTGTTCTGTTGTGCCAGCGTGGCTTGTGCTGGACACGTTGCCGACTACACAGCAGGGGAACAGCTGGCGGTGCTGAACCCCACTAACACATTGGCTGGTGTTTTTCTCTGTGCAGCTAGCATTTCCGGGCAAAAACTAGCGGTGTTTGAGCCCAGGGTCAGCAGGAGGAGTAGAGGAGCAGAGTGTTGGCCAAAGCCTAGTTGAACCAATTTCAAAGGTTACCTTTAACCCCCCCCTCAGGTGTTGCAAGGTACAAGAGCCACACCTTGAACAGCATTATTGATGCACAAGTCAAAGGTTGCTCTATTTAATTTTGCTCCTTGCACACGCTGAATTAAACACGTACACTATTTAGCCCATTATACTGTCAAACAGTAGTGGAGGCGTGACTACTAGTCTTTTTAAGGAGACGCAGCACAGGTGTACAAATTTACACCTAGGTGCTGTGCGCAGATTCCTTACCGTTGTTATTTGCAGTACAGGAAACTGCGCTCTTGTGTTATCCCTTGGCAATACCCTGTTAGTGCAGGCCGTCTCATGACCTCATTTCATGTTGGCCGGTGCGGTTAACGATGGCCATAAATCCCAGACCCACAGTGGCTTTTCCTAAAGTCACACTGCGGTGCTGGGATTCGTGGCCTTGTGCAGTAAATATGTTCGCCGCTCACACATGTCCTTACACCTGCTTCAGACTGGGCGGCCTCAGCTGATCCCTTATCGCATGCCGCGGCCATGAGGCCGCACAGTCAGAAGAAGGCGGAAGGAGGGGAGTGAAAACAGGGGAACATATGCACTGCTCGTGCCCATCAATCACACCCTCGCAGTCAAAATATATGAGACAACGGGGGGCGTTGTGTCGGGCAGGGGGGACGCACAGGCACAGCCAGCCAACCAATGATGTCAGGAGACGGGCAGCGCTAACAATGGGGGTGCTGCGTGTCATTAAAAAGGAAAGTCACACCTCAGGGACATTGTAATGGTCTGTAATGAGACACATTTTGTACTTGTTGAGTTCCACGTGTGCAAGGAGAAAAAGTCAGCCACCTTGTACAAATGCAGCAGTACTGCTGTACAAGGTGGCTGTTATACATAGAAACACCTGGGGGGGTGGGGGGCAGGCTCCCTTCAATTTCAGTTCATGTGCCTGCGTGGCGTTTGCAGGTCACGTTGCAAGCTACACAGCAGGGGAACAGCTGGCGTTGCTGAACCCCACTGACACATTGACTGGTGTTTTTCTCTGTGCAGATTGCATGTCCGGGCAAAAACTAGCGGTGTTAGAGCCCAGGGTCAGCAGGAGGAGGAGGAGAGGAGCAAAGTGTAGGACGAAGCCTGCACTGGTGGCAGCTTTTGGTCGGTTGTGCCAGCGTGGCTTGTGCTGGACACGATGCCGGCTACACAGCGGGGGAACAGCTGGCGGTGCTGAACCCCACTAACACATTGGCTGGTGTTTTTCTCTGTGCAGCTAGCATGTCCGGGCAGAAACTGGCGTTGTTTGAGCCCAGGGTCAGCAGGAGGAGGAGAGGAGCAAAGTGTAGGCCGAAGCCTGCACTGGTGGCAGCTTTTGTTCTGTTGTGCCAGCGTGGCTTGTGCTGGACACGTTGCCGACTACACAGCAGGGGAACAGCTGGCGGTGCTGAACCCCACTAACACATTGGCTGGTGTTTTTCTCTGTGCAGCTAGCACTTCCGGGCAAAAACTAGCGGTGTTTGAGCCCAGGGTCAGCAGGAGGAGGAGAGGAGCAGAGTGTAGGCCGAAGCCTGCACTGGTGGCAGCTTTTGTTCTGTTGTGCCAGCGTGGCTTGTGCTGGACACGTTGCCGACTACACAGCAGGGGAACAGCTGGCGGTGCTGAACCCCACTGACACATCACCTAGTGTTTTTTTCTGTGTAGACAACACTTCCAGGTGGCAACTGACAGTGTTGAAACCCAGGGAATCAAAGAGGAGCAGAGTGTAGGCCGAAGCCTGCAGTGGAGCAAGTTGAAAGGGAACCTTTAACCCCCCCCCCAGGCATTTGTTGCTGAAAGAGCCATCTTGTACAGCAGTAATACTGCACATGGAAAATGGTGGCTCCGAAAATTATGCTCCTTGCAAACGCTGAAGTACACACTCATATAATGTGTCCCCTCACACCGTCAAACCATCCCGGAAGTGGGACTTTCCTTTGTAATGTGACACAGCACAGCCGTCATTCCAACCCCCTTGGTGCCGGGCACCACCTCCTCAACGTTGTTTGGTTCTGTCACGGAGCCCGCACTGTAATGTTATCCCTTGGCCATGCACAGTTAGCGGTGCCCGTCTTCTGACATCATGTAGGTGTCAGGCTGGCAGTGCCTGTGCGTCCAAGCTGCCCGAGATCCAACCTTGCAGTGTCATCTAATGTAGTCCCACTGCGGGCCAGGGATCCATGGGCATGCGCAGTGCATATCATCGCCTCTCACTCACCTCCTTCCTGCTTC
Source organism: Ranitomeya imitator (assembly GCF_032444005.1). Classification (NCBI taxonomy): domain Eukaryota; kingdom Metazoa; phylum Chordata; class Amphibia; order Anura; family Dendrobatidae; genus Ranitomeya; species Ranitomeya imitator. Next base: position 548,714,469 of record NC_091283.1, on the reverse strand, counting down.
TTCAGACTGTGCGGCGTCACGGCCGTGGCATGCTATTAGGGATCAGCTGACGCCGCCTAGTCTGAAGAAGCGTGAAGAAGGGGAGTGAGAGGCTAGTATATGCACTGCGCATGGCCATGGATACCAGGCCCACTGTGGGATCACATTAGACGACACTGCGAGGTGTGATTTCGGGCAGCGTGGACGCACAGGCGCAGCCAGGACGACAACAAATGATGTCAGAGGACGGGCAGCGCAAACTGTGCATGGCCAAGGGATAACATAACAGCGCAGGGTCCATGACGGAATCAAACAACGCTAAGGAGGCAGCGCACGGTGCCAAGGGGGTAGCAATGACGGCTGTGCTGCGTCACATTACAAAGGAAAGTCCCACCTCCGGGACGGTTGGACGGTGTGAGGGGACACATTACATGAGTGTGTAGTTCAGCGTTTGCAAGGAGCATAATTTCAAGAGCGACCTTTCCCTTGTGCAGTATTAGTGCTGCACATGGTGGCTCTTTCAGTAACAAACGCCTAGGGGGGGCGGGGACAGGTCCCCTTTCATTTTAGTTGTGCCAGCGTGGCGGTCGCATGACACGTTGCCGGATACACAGCTGGGGATCAGCTGACGTTACTGAACCCCAATAACAGAGGAGCGACTGTTGACTGTGCACACAGCACTTCCAGGCACCAACTGGCGGTGTTAGAGCCCAGGGACAGCAGGAGGAGCAGATTGGAGGTATTGCCGCACACACAGCTGGGGATCAGCTGACGTTACTGAACCCCAATAACAGAGGAGCGACTGTTGACTGTGCACACAGCACTTCCAGGCACCAACTGGCGGTGTTAGAGCCCAGGGACAGCAGGAGGAGCAGATTGGAGGTATTGCCGCACACACAGCTGGGGATCAGCTGACGTTACTGAACCCCAATAACAGAGGAGCGACTGTTGACTGTGCACACAGCACTTCCAGGCACCAACTGGCGGTGTTAGAGCCCAGGGACAGCAGGAGGAGCAGAGGAACAGAGTGTAGGCCGAAGCCTGATTGGAGCAAGTTGAAAGGAAACCTTTAACCCCCCCCCCCAAGACGTTTGTAGCTGAAAGAGCCATGTTGTGCAGCACTAAGGATGCAAAAGGAAAAGGTTGCTCTTTTAATTATGCTCCTTGCAAACACCGAAGTAAACACTAAAAATGTGTCCCTTTATACCGTTAAACCGTTCCGGAGGTGCGAATTTCCTTCGTAATGGGACACAGCACAGCTGTCATTCCTATCCCCTTGATGCCGTGCGCTGCCTCCTCAGCGTTGTTTTAAGCTGCCACGGAGCCTGCGCTGTTCTGTTAGCCCTTGGCCATGCCCAATTAGCGCTGCCTGTCTTCTGACATAATTTGGTGTCAGGCTGTCAGTGCCTGTGCGTCCACGCTGCTCCAGATCCCACCTCGCAGTCTCATCTAACGTAATCCCACTGCGGGCCTTGGAACCATGGGCATGCACAGTGCATAACCTCGACTCTCACTCCCCTCCTTCCCTCTTCTTCAGACTGTGCGGTGTCACGGCCGTGGCATGCTAGGGATCAGCTGACGGCGCACAGTCTAAAGAAGGCGGAGGGAAATGAGCGAGAGCCCGAGGGGAAGATATGCACTGCGCATGCCCATGGATCCCAGGCCCGCAGTGTGACTCAATCAGAAGACACTGCGAGGCGGGATCTCGGGCACCGCGGCCGCACAGGCGCAGCCAGCCTGACACCAAATTATGTCAGAAGACAGGCAGCGCAAATAGGGCATGCCCAAGGGATAACAGAACAGCGCAGGCTCCGTGACAGCTTAAAACAACGCTGAGGAGGCAGCGCATGGCACCAAGGGGGTAGGAATGACGGCTGTGCTGCGTCACATTACGAAGGAAAGTCCCAGCTCCGGGACGGTATAACGGTATCAGTGAACACATTTTATAAGTGTTAAGTTCTGCGTGTGCAAAGAGCTAAAAAAAAAGAGCTACCTTTTCCTTGCGCAGCATTACTGCTGCACAAGATGGCTCTTTCAGTAACAAACGAAGGGGGGGGGGGGGGGAGAGGTTCCCTTACATTTAGGTTGTTGTGCCAGCGTGGCGGTCGCAGGACACATTGCCGGCTACACAGCTGGGGATCAGCTGACGTTACTGAAACCCAATAACACTGGGTCGTATGTTTTTACTGTGCAGCCTGCACTTCTGAGCCGCAACTGGCGGTGTTGGAGCCCAGGAATAGCAGTTCAGGTGGTAGAAAGATGAACACAGCAGGAGACCTGGATGACACCCAATTACTTAATCAGGCAGAGGAGTGGCAAATTCCTGCGAGATCCAGGCCTGGTTCATTTTCAGGAAAGTAAGCCGGTCAACGTTATCGGAGGATAGTCGCATGCGACGGTCTGTTAGTACACCACCTGCGGCACTAAAGACACGTTCCGATAAGACACTAGCCGCAGGGCAAGCCAGCACCTCCAATGCATACTGGCTTAGCTCTGGCCATGTATCCAGCTTAGAGACCCAAAACTTGAACGGGGAAGAGCCGTCTGGGAGTACAGTAAGAGGGCAAGCCATGTAGTCTGTCACCATCTGACGGAACCGTTGCCTCCTGCTGACTGGAGCCGCCGGTGATGGTGTAGACATTTGGGGCGGGCACACAAAAGTGTGCCAGAGTTGTGCCATACTGGGCTTGCCTTGGGCAGAGGCACTGCTTCTGCTCCCTCTTTGGGCAGAGCCTCCCCCACTGCCTCGACGCACTGAGCTGCTTTGTAAAGCACTAGCAGCACTCCTCTCAGTTGGACAGGAGAAGATGATGGAATTCACCAGTGTGTCGTGGTACTCCCGCAATTTACGCTCCCGGGTCAACGCAGGGATGAGGTTTTGGACGTTGTCCCGGTAGCGAGGATCGAGGAGGGTGAACACCCAATAATCAGGCATGTTGAGAATGTGGTCGATGCGGCGGTCGTTTCTCAGGCACTGCAGCATGAAATCCACCATGTGCTGCAGAGTGCCAACCGGCCCAGAAACGCTGTCCCCTGCTTGAGACATGATCTCTGCCCGCTCGTCATCACCCCACCCTCGCTGTACACACTGACCACTGGACAATTGTGTCGCTCCCTCCTCTGGACGGAGCTCTTCCTCCTCCATTGACTCCTCCTCATCCTCCTCACAAATTGGCCCCTGCGTACCCCTTTGTGAGGAACCACGTGGCGCTGACTCTCCAGAAGCTGATGGAAAAGGTGACTCCTCATCCTCCACCTCTTCCACCACATCATCCCTTAACCCTTGCAAAGTTTGCTGAAGCAGGCAGATAAGGGGGACAGTCATGCTGACTAGTGCATCATCTGCACTTGCCATCCGCGTGGAATAATCAAAAGGACGCAAAACCTGGCAGACGTCCTTCATAGTGGCCCACTCTGTGGTTGTGAAGTCTGATCGGCGCTGACTGCGACTTCTTTGCGCCTGATGCAGCTGGTACTCCATAACTGCTTGCTGCTGCTCACACAACCGCTCCAACATATGTAACGTGGAATTCCACCGGGTAGGTAGGTCACATATGATGCGGTGTTCCGGAAGGCGGAATCGGCGCTGCAGAGCAGCAATGCGGGATCTGGCCAAGCTGGAACGCCGCAAGTGAGCACACTCTAGGCGGACCTTGTGCAGCAGGGCATCAAGATCCGGATAGTCCCTCAGAAAACTCTGCACAACCAAATTGAGCACATGTGCCAGACATGGGATGTGAGTGAGGTTGCCAAGGGCCAAAGCTGCCACCAGATTTCGGCCATTGTCACACACTACCATGCCTGGCTGGAGATTCGCTGGCAGTAACCACACATCGCTCTCCTGCTTTATGGCATTCCAGAGCTCCTGCGCTGTGTGGCTTCGATGCCCCAATGAAACTAGTTTCAAGACGGCCTGCTGACGTTTGGCCACGACTGTGCTCATGTCGGTCATAGGTAAACGTTCACGGGTCCATGTGGGGGTGGACTGTGACGGATCCTGCAGAGAGGAATCAGAGGAACTGGTGTAAGAGGAGGAGTCGATGCGTACAGACTGGATTCCTGCAATCCTTGGAGTGGGCAGGACACGTCCTGCGCCACTCGCACGATCTGTACCTGGCTCAACAACATTAACCCAATGGGCAGTGAGGGAAACATATCGCCCCTGTCCATGCTGACTGGTCCACGCATCGGTGGTGAGGTGGACCTTGCTACTGACGGCGTTCAGTAGCGCATGTTTTATGTTTGCCTCAACATGCCTGTGCAGGGCAGGGACAGCCTGCCTGCTGAAGTAAAAGCGGCTGGGCACCTTGTACTGTGGGACTGCCAATGCCATCAAGTCACGGAAGCTGTCAGTCTCCACCAGCCTGAACGAGAGCATTTCCAGGGACAACAGTTTGGCAATGCCTGCATTCAGAGCCTGTGCTCGGGGGTGGTTGGCCGAGAATGCCCGCCTTTTCTCCCATGCCTGGACTACCGATGGCTGTAGAGTAGACTGGGAGTGTGAGGATGACTGGGAAGGTGGTGCTGTGGGTGGAATTACACTAGGTCTCTGGGAGGAAGCCAAACCAGCTGTGCGTGAGCTGGAGGAAGAGGCAACACGAGCTGAAGAGGTGGTAGCTGCCGCTGTTGGTTGGCCTACATCTTCAGTGTGTTTCTGTAACTCCACCGCGTGCCTGGTCCGCACATGTTTCCACATATTTGTGGTATTGAGGTTGCTGACATTTTTCCCTCTTTTTACTTTATGATGACACAGCTTGCATTTGACAAAACAAATGTCATCTGCAACTGTGTCAAAAAAGGACCAGGCACTGCAAGTCTTGGGAGCGCCCTTTTTGGCTTTGGAAAGAGACAGGCTCCTAACGGGTGCCAAAGTGGAGGCTACAGGCTCCGCAGTCTTCCCCCTCCCTCTCCCTCTTTGGCCCGTAAGAGGAAGCTCTTCCTCTGAGCTGCTCCCACCACCTTCCTGTTCCTCACGCCACGATGGGTCAAGGACCTCATCATCTCCACTACCCTCTGCCACCAACTGCTCCTCCTGGGTAGTCTCAGCAGCACAGTACGCACGAGAAAGCGGCACCTGAGTTTCATCATCAGATGCGTACTGCGCTGTGGTCACCGGAGGCACTGGCCCACCTGCCTCTTCAGAGTCAGAGAGAAAAAGGTGTTGGGCATCACTGCACACTGCCTCTTCTTCCATTTCTCCAATGCTGCTTGGCTGGCCCCCTGTTTCCAAGCCAAGAGATTCAGAGAACAGAAGTAGAGACGGCTCCTGTCCTGGGCTCTCTGACTGCCTGGCCAATTTGGCAGGTGGTGAAGAGACAGATGGCTGCTCTCCAGTGCTCTGTGCCTGAGAGGATGTGGCACTAACTGAAGTCGATGCCGAGGCGTTAGCTGCCATCCACCCGACAACGGCTTCAATTTGGTCTTCACGCAGCAGCGGTGCACGGCGCTCTCCGACAAAGCTGCGCATGAAGGACTGTTCCCTGCTGAAACTGAGTGACGACGAGTCACCGGCGCCCGCAGCAGGCACAGAATCACCACGTCCTCTCCCTGCTCCTCTCCCTGCTCCGCGCCCACGCCCACGTGCCTTACTCCCTGCCCTCTTCATCTTGGTTGACAGATAAAGATAAGCAGAAAAGTACTAAGGCCTTAGTGTGCTTATTCCTGTAATGCTCCTCCTAACAGGTGTAAGAAACACTAATGTTGTAAATTGTGGACTAAACTTTATTATTTTTCAAATGTGGCCTACACAAGTGTAAGTTGTGTTTGGTGAACTTAACCTTTTTTTTGGTGCAGATCGGGCTACAGAGCTAGTTTAAATCACACGGAGACCGTGCAGACAGCCGTAAACGGCGCTGCAAGGCCAAGAAACCCTCCTCTAGGTTATCCTATATAGTGTTTTTCCACTATTTAGCTGGATACAAGTGGAAAGACACTAATAGGAATTTTTTTTTTCAAATTTTAAACTGGCTGCACTATTTGAAAAAAAGGAAATTGTTTTTCAAGGTATGAGGCAGTAACGCACCCTGAGCTGAATCCAACCGGCTATGGCTGCACACAGACTACAGGGCGAGCTGCGCTCACACAGAGACCGTGCAGACAGCCGTAAACGGCGCTGCAAGGCCCCCAAAAAAACCTCTAGGTTATCCTATGTAGTGTTTTTCCACAATTGAGCTGGAGACTGGTGGAAAGACACTAATAGGAATTTTTTTTTTTTTCAAATTTTAAACAGGCTGCACTATTTGAAAAAAAGGAAAATTTTTCTCAAGGTATGAGCCAGTAACGAACCCTGAGCTGAATCCAACCGGCTATGGCTGCACACAGACTACAGGGCGAGCTGGGCTCACACGGAGACCGTGCAGACAGCCGTAAACGGCGCTGCAAGGCCAAAAAACCCTCCTCTAGGTTATCCTATATAGTGTTTTTCCACTATTTAGCTGGATACGAGTGGAAAGACACTAATAGGAATTTTTTTTTTTAAATTTTAAACAGGCTGCACTATTTGAAAAAAAGGAAAATTTTTCTCAAGGTATGAGCCAGTAACGAACCCTGAGCTGAATCCAACCGGCTATGGCTGCACACAGACTACAGGGCGAGCTGGGCTCACACGGAGACCGTGCAGACAGCCGTAAACGGCGCTGCAAGGCCCAAAAACCCCCCTCTAGGTTATCCTATGTAGTGTTTTTCCACAGTAGAGCTGGAGACTGGTGGAAAAACACTAATAGGAAATTTGAGAAAAAATGTGCAGCAGGCTGCACTAAGAGCAAAAAAGAACAACTGTGTGAGGCAGTGTGAACCCCCCCTGAGCTGAATACAACCGGGTATATGGCTGCACACAGACTACAGAGTGAGCTGCACACACACACACACACACACACACACAGAGACCTTGCAGAACGCTGTTAAAACAGCGCTGCAAGGCAAGAGCAAGGTGAACAGTGAAGAACACACAGCGTTTTGCTAAATTAGCCTTTGGAAAGGAAAATAAAGCAATTAGCTAGCTCAACTGGCCCTCAGTTAGAACACAGCGTCCTGTCCCTAACTGAAATCACAGCAGAGTGAGCGCAAAATGGCGGCAGCGCTTTTTTATAGTGCAGAGTGACATCATTTCAGCAGCCAATCCAAGCCTTGCCAGTACTTACATGCCCACCATGCTAAACAGGATGTGCCCACACTTTCATTCATTCCTCATTGGCTGCTGCGTTCAATTTGAATTCTGGGAACTTCCGATTCCGGTATCCGATACGCGGGAAGTATCGGAATTCAGTATCGGAATTCCGATACCGCAAATATCGGCCGATACCCGATACTTGCGGTATCGGAATGCTCAACACTACTATTTACCAGTAATTTACCTGAGTCTGCTGTTGCCCTGTATAATTTATTTTTATTATTATTATACATTTTTATAGCGCCATTTATTCCATGGCGCTTTACATGTGAATACGGGGCAAATATAGACAAATACATTAAACATGAGCAGATAACAAGGCACACGAGTACATAAGGAGGGAGGACCCAGCCCGCGAGGGCTCCCAGTCTGCAGGGGGTGGGTGAGGATACACTAGGAGAGGGAAGAGCTGGCTGTGCGGCTGTTCAGTAGGTTGAGGATCACTGCAGGCTGTAGGCTTGTCGGAAGAGATGAGTCTTCAGGTTCTTTTTGAACATTTTTTAATAAACTTTTTAATAAAGCTGATTGCTAAAAAAAACTACCCACACACTAGATACAGGGAATTTGTACGTAACACCTCTGTGAAGGTACTTGTGAAAAATAAAGCCAGGACATTTTTTTTTCATAATGCACTCAGTATGAGAAAGGGCGACATTAAGTAAAAGGGACGTGGATGTGCTGGTGCCTGTGAAAGATGGGTGACAAATCAAAAGATAACTTTGTATCGTTCTTCCTGTCAAAATTCGGTGTGCGCTCTGCACCACTGTCAAACCCAGACAAGTGCAAGGATGTTGTGTGTTGGATAGCAGACAAAGGCTCCAGTGTGTTGAAAAGCAGCACCAACAAGTCTTCCGCACGGTCCATCCAGTCTCAGTAGCCAAGAGGCTGGACCTCCACCATTAATGATGGTCTTGACTAGGTGGAGTGCAGTGATGAACAAACATTTGAACACCAGAAGAAAGCCATGTTAGGGAAGGTCAATTCATGTCTGAAGAGGTGGATGATAATCATGACACACAGTTGCCATCGGGTTAGCCAAAAATCGCAACTCAGAAGGAGGATCAGATTGATGAATTGGAAGACGACTTGGTTGATGATGAGGCCACCGATCCTACCTGGCATGGTGGCATGCATAGTGAGCACAGCAGTGCAGAGAGGGATGGATCCGTAGTATGAAAACAATCAAGAAGAGGTAGAGGTTTGACCAGAGGGAGAACTCGATCAACTGTTCCACAGATCCCCCCCACTCAGCTAGATAACAGGGTAAGGGTGCATTGTTCTCCTGTATGGCAGTTTTTTTCTGAAAGTCCTTAAGACAAAACAACTGTAATTTTCATCATCTGTCATACCAAGCTGAGAAGAGGCAAAAACACTGCCAACCTGCGCACCAACAGCATGCAGAAACACATGGCACCCAAACACACCAGTAGGTTGGCAGACTGCCTGGATGCAAAATATGTGTCTGAGGTTAAAACTGCACCTTCCCTTGTGTTATGGCCTTCCCAATCTGCTGTCCATGAATGAGGCACTGATGCCTCCTGCTCACAACCTGCGGTTGCACAGACACAACAGTCACAACCACGTCCAGTTCGTTGTCCCAGCACAGAATTCAGTTGTCCCTCCCCCAGACATTTCACATGAAGCAGAAACATCCACCCACAGGCCCAAATGCTAAACACCCACATTGTCAGATTGCTAGCACTGGAAATGTTGCAGTTTTGGCTAGTGGGAACTGAGACTCTCTTCGACCTCTTGGCGATGGCAGCCCCACGGTACTCGATTCCCAGCCGCCACTCTTTTTCCCAGTGTGCCGTCCCACGTTACATAAGCACATGTTACACAATATCAGCCATGCTTTAGCCAACGCAGTCACAAGGAAGGTCCACCTAACCACAGAACACCTAACCACAGACATGTGGACAACTTCTTGGGACAGGGATGCTACATTTCCCTGATGGCACATTGGGTAAACTTGGTGGGCTCTGGAACAGAGTCAGAGGCTTGGACATCACACATCTTACCCACAAAAAGATTAGTGGGTTCAACTTCTATCAGGGTTTCAGTCTCCTCGAATGCCATTTCCTGTTTCTCCTCCTCATCTTCAGCTGAACTAGCCTCCCCATCACTCCCCAGCTGGGAGCTCTGATGCACTGCCTTGGTGAAGCAGCAGCACACTCTGCTGAAGATCATCTGTTTAGGTGATAAAGCTAACAATGCAGCAGAGCTGTTGAAGGGGATGAAAGGCCAGACTGATCAGTGGCTCTCCCAGGTCTGGTGTGTGCGATAATGGGCGTAACTTGATGGAGGCTTTAAAGCTCAGTAAGCTGGTACATGTTCCTTGCATGACCACAAGCTAAACTTGGTTGTACAGCGATCTTTAAAAACATACCCTGACTTGTCTGATGTACTTGCCAGGATAAGTCATGTCAGCACCCATTTCTGAAAGTAATCTCAGGCTTTCGTCGGTCTGGCTGCGCTGCAGCAGCGCTTTAATTTGCCTTGTCACTGACTGAATTTTTTTCCCTTTTCCAGTACCCGATATGGTAAAACCAATGAAGTTGTTCAAAAGTACAACTCGTTTTGCAACAAATCAAGCCCTTATATGGCCATATTTGCAGAAAAATAAAAAAGTTATGGCTCTGGGAAGCAGGAGAGCAAAAAACAGAAACACAAAAATGAAAATGGGCTGCGGCATGAAGGGTTTAAAAATAACAAACTGCACTTTAGTCACTTTCCACCAGTCAAGTGCTTAGTCACTGATCTGCTCTAGTGCAACTGAAAAAGGAAGGATCCATAGGCATCCCCATCCATCCTGCACCCTTGCCACATCTCTGTCTGGCTGGGAAGAGTTGCACATATATTCTGCTTTTTTTTCAATGTAGAATTCCTGACTAAGGCTATGTTCACACATTGCATTTTCTGCTGTGTTTTTTTCACAGACAAAACCTGCTCTCTTAGCAGTAAAGAAGCTGCTTATAAAAAGCAGGTTTTGGTCATTTTTGCAGCGTTATTTTGCTGAGTTTTTTTCAGATTTTTTTGGTGCAAATTGCATGTGTTATTTGTTTAACATACATGTTTAATGAATATAGTTTTATTAATCAAAAATGGAGCACAAACGCAAAATATAAATGCAGCAAAACCAAAGTGGACAGGGCTGGGCTCCCCAGGAGACAGCAAAACCGTGGACAAGAAAAGCAGTAAACATTAAATTTGTCAAATGAACTCTTAGGCCAGGGTCACACTTGCGAGTGCAATGGGAGAAACTCGCACGAGTCTCTCACCTCAATACTTGGCACTGCCGCTGGCAGTTCAGATATGGAGCATTCAGCTGCATAGAAATACATGCACTTGCACTCGCATGTGTGAACCCGGCCTTACTGCGAAACTCAGACTGGTTAATTCACACACACTGATGGGGACAATTGTGGTGTGTCACTCAGTAGTCATAGAATTGTTGACTACTTTACTATAATTTGCCTAATTGTGCAGAGTGACGCCTAGATTGGCTACCGAGCATTTACCTGGAAAACTGGAAAAAACAAATGAATGCCAGGGGTGGCCTATTGCTGATGTAGCACAGAAGCTTACAAATTTAACAAGATGACTGTAAACACCTTAGGTAGAACCCAGTTATGGAATTATACACTGTCATGTTCACTTTAACGATCATGCGAGTGCTATGGGCTTCTCCTCGGAACACCTCTGTATACTTCAGTAGATCCCCTTTAATGCTGTAGTCTCTGTACGTCTCTAGTGTTTCAGTAAGCTGAGTCTGATGGTCACTTGGAAGTTTTGGCTGACCTTTCACCAGATGGAGGCCATGTCGTTATAAAAGATACCTAGTCAGAAATACAACCTCTTCCCCGAGGTTTATCGGTAAAGTTCCAGAATCTACAGCGGGGATCAACTGACAGCTACGCAGATGTTGTGAGCACATTGAGGACCATGTTCCATCATTGTATCCAAGGTCTTTCTTTTACCAGCTTTGAGGAACTAGAGGATCTTATGGCTAAGGATCAATTCCTCCACATGTGTCCAATGGATGTAGGACAATTAGTGTAAGATCGAGAGTCAAAGACTGCTTATTAGGCTGCAAAGATTGCGACCAACAGGATGCCAGAAGCTCGGCAGCCATCATGATTTGACTGGAAAGAAGGTGAGCAAGTTGAGAACCCCCCTTCCTTTGCCAGATGATCCCCAGGGCATTCTACATCTACTTCTTCTGTGGCCCCTGGGACCAGACAATCTTTTGTTGCTATACTGTATTTCTATGTTTTACGTGTAACAAACTGGGACATGTTAGTGTCGCTTGCCCTGATAAGAAGAAAAACCCTACTATGACCACCAAGGGTCCCTAACCTTCTGTTCTATTTGTGCCCATACTGGTGTCTGGAATAATGAGAACTGTCAATATGTCACTGTGGGAAATAAAGGTAGCATTGTCCTCAGAGACACTGGAGCAGAAGTAACTTTGGTGCGTCCAGAAATGATGACCCCTGCAGTTATATTTCAAGGAAAGACGATGTCTGTAACCAGAGATGGGAAGGTCAGCCCTGCCATGCCCATGGCCTGTGTGTATCTGGACTGGGGAGCAGGGAAAGGACTAAGTGAAGTGGGTGTATCAGGCACTATCCCTACGAAGGTGTTCTAGTCACGGACCTGGGCAGGATGATATCCCAATAGGTCCCTGCCTTGTAACTGAATGTCACGGAGAAGATGGAAGCTAGTGAACCACCTGAGAGCCTGTGTGACACAGGAAAAACACACTTTTGTGCAGGAATGTACTTATTTGGCAGTTGTGACCTGCAGTCAGGCTGCTGCTGCAAAAACGCAACCGCAAAGATTAGAGGATGGGTCTCAGAAAGAACTGCCAGAACAGGAGGGCCCTAATATGACCAACGAGCTTCACCACATGACAGATCTACTGAGGTCCTCAAGAGGAGACTCAGCATCTGACCAGGGTCTGGCATTCCCACTAGCCCTGGTCTTACAGACTGATATTCAGAGCTCCCGGAAAGCTCTGCTAACAGATGCCAGTATGGAAAAGCTGGGATGCCTTTCAGACCAACCCCTTGTTGGCTCTGACAAGGAGAGAATTTACAGGGACCAGGGAAAGATGTATAAAAAGACCTTGACACAACAGAGGATTGTGACTGTGAGAAGGATCTGGTTGTCTCCTACCTGTTCAGGGAACAGTTATTAAGGATTGCTCATGAAATTCCTGTTGCTGGACACTTTAGTAGAGTACAAAAGACTAAAAGCTCAACTTTACCACTATCAAAGATTAATGAGTCTTTCCAATGACTGGCTGTACATATCATAGGGCCACTTACAATACATAGCAGCCATGGCATATCCTCTATTGTTCCAGTTGTTGACTATGCTACACACTATGCAGAAGCTGTGGCGTTGTCTTGCATGCAAGCCGATAAAGTTGTCAATGCACTAAGGACTGTATTTTCTCATATAGGGTTCCCCAGCGAGATACTGAATGATCAGGAGACCCAATTCATGTCTAATTTGATGCAAAGTCTCTGCAGAAAATACAAGTGCGATCTCTTGTAGCTAGCTAATATCATCCTCTGACCAACGAACTATGTGAGTGGTTAATTGGAAGTAAAAAATAAATACTGAACATGATGGTGAAGACTGAAGGGAAATACTGGGAACATTACATCCCTTATCTTTTATTTGTGTATCAAGTGGTACCCAAGGCCTCAACAGGATTCTCCCCCTTTGAGCTCATTTATGGGAGAAAAGTCAACGAGCTTCCTGATCTGATTAAGGACTGTTGGCAGGATGACCCTGGAATTCTAGGAGTCTTCATGGTAGAATATGTATTGAGACTCTGGGAACAGCTGCTGAAACTGAGCGACCTGGCTCATGAGAATGTGACCCATGCCCAAATGAACCAAAAGATCTGGTATGACTGTAATGCCAGATTGAGGGCCTATGAGGAGGGACAGAAGGTTTAGATGTTCGTTCCTATGTTGCAGGACAAGTTACGGGCTGCATGGGAAGGACCAGGCACTCTATCAATGTGTTTAAATGATGCTATGTTGTAACACTGGATGGAACTGAAAAATGTTGAAAAAAATTACATGTCAATAGGCTGCAAGCTCATCAAAACAGGGAGACCTGTGTCTTGCCTGTCTGCAGTATGCCTGAAGAGGAGAAGGAGACCTGTTGCCAGACTTGGTGACTGGGAATCAATGTATGGTGTCCCTGTAGTCAGCCCAAGAAATTCATATAAGTCTTCACAGGGAAGGATGCATTTAGCAAGTCACCATGTAGACACTGGAAGGCATTTCCCTGTGAGGTAATCTGCATACCGGATACCAGCAGAGGTGAAAGCAAACTTGGAGGGAAAGAAAGAGGAGATGCAGGGCCATGGTGTAATATGAAAATCCCTGAGTGCCTGGGGCTCTCCTATGGTTCTTGTCCTGAAAAAGGACTGTACCACCCAGTTTTGTGTAGATTAAAATTAAATTAAATTTAAATTTGCTTATAATATTTGATGCTTACCCCATTCCAAGAATAGAGGAGCTGTTAGAACAGCTGGCTAGTGCACCTTACCTGACCATTATGGGTATAATTAAATCACCACTGTCCCTATAATATCACTGGCACTTCCTAGCATATTCAAAACACTTTCGGTCTGACACAACAGGCAGCTGAACAAATTGAAGAGATCCAGAATGTAGATTTAAAATAAGGCTTTATTTATGGACAACATATCCCGTGCCATAGTGCACAAGCACCAAAACTAGAGGTGGGAGGCCAAGTAATACAATTTGCTAAAGAGCATATGATGCAATAGAGTAGAGAGCAATGCCACACAAACTCAATATGCCGCACTTTAAGTCGCCTAAGCATACATACAGTGGGTCTATTATAAATACATGTCACATAAGAAAGAGAGGCAATTGCAATAGCTACCTGCAGCTGTCCCAGCGTCCCACCTCACCCCAACGCGCGCTTCGCAAACCAGCTTCTTCCGGGAGCCTCGTTAGTGTAAATTTGTAATTTGTTAATCCATTAAAAAGATAAACAGATTGTAAAATAAAATAAATACAGGGGGGACCTCCATGAAACCTATGTGTTGAAATGCATAGGTTTCCTGGAGTTCTCCCTTTTCATTTATCTTTTTAATGGATTAACAATAAAACTACAATTTTATCACCGATTGGAAGTTGAACCTTTTTTTCCTTCAAACTTCTAAATAAAGGGCCCTTATCAGTTAATGCTATAATACTTATAGGACTCTTTAGCAACTGTTGGATAAACCTCCATGTATAGAGATTCTTTCAGTTCGTACCCATTGTACTATTGCAGCACTATAGTTATGGACTTAGATAACTGTGAATCGCCTTGTTTTTTATATACCCATACTAATAAAGGGCCCTTATCAGTTAATGCTATAATACCTACTTGTATGACCCTTTAGCAACTGCTGGATTAACTTCCATGTACAGAGATACCTTCAATTCAGACTCATTGTACTATTGCAGCACTATAGTTATGGACTGAGAGTAGCCTTGTTTTATATCCCCATTCTAGTTTTAGAGTCAGTCCAGATTTGTTAGAGATAACTTGGACATATCTATATCTCTCATTTTAAGTCAAAACAAGTCTATGAAAAGCTAAAGCAATTTATTGATATTTCTCTCTTGTTTTACATACCATCATTTAACAATGTGTGCTGTATAAAATATTGTTCTCAAAATACAGCATTAAATTAACTACATGAAATGTTAACATTTTGCATTTTTCTCACATTTCCTTTTGTACAAAATCCTATCAACACAGCCTTGTTACAAGGAGCCCTGTTAAATCAATGCCTCTGGAGCCTAATTAAAAGATCTGATTTATTACAGCGTAAGTAGAGAGATTTTCATATCAACATTTACATAAAGATCATCTTTGTCTCATGAGTTTTTGTGAGTCGATGAAAAGCTAAAGGATTTTTTTTTCCTAAAGTCTCTCGGTATTAAATCCCCCAAACATGAATTTTATTTGAGGCTGTTAAAGGGTAGCTGGATTATGAATGGGTCAGATGGCTGAGAACTTTAGTTTCAACATGTTTTTATTTTTTTTTTAAAGAAAAACCAAGAAAATTTCACAACAAAATCCCACGCAGGGGAAATATGCATAAATGTAATCAAATTCTAACATAGCCTTGAAAGCATTTAAACAACACAATTAAACACACAGACAAAGACAAGTGGTTGAAGAAGACAAGAGGAATGGGGGGGGGGGTAAGAGATCTATTACTGCATCAAAGTATCATCAATGGTCAGGTACAAAGGGCGAGTCCAAGGAAATCTATCTGACATTAAGTTGGCCTCATAGTGATAGTGATAAGACTTGGTCAAGACTATTGTTAGAGTTCCTTTCAATCCTTTCGATCCACGGCCTCCATACTTGATAGTAGGGCTCCCATGAGTCTTCTCTTGTAGCTTGTATTCTTTCATATAGCATGATGGTGTTCATTTTGTCTATTACCGAGGAAAGAGATAGGGTAGATGTTTTCCATTTCGTTGCAATGTGTAGCTTAGTGGCGAGGAACAGCTGATTGACTAAATTATGGAGTTTGTTGGAGAAGCCCGGGTATCTGGCCCCCAGTAGAAACACCGTTGCTTCTAACTGAATCATCCCACCATAAAGCTCCTCTACAATAGATTTAATCCTTAACCAAAGGGCGGAAACAACCGGACAATCCCACCACGTGTGCTTCAAATCGCCCAGGGCTCCACATCCCCTGAAACACCGATCCGATAAATTTGGGTAGATGGCATGTAATTTGCTCGGTACCAAATATGCCCTATGTAGAAGCTTGATGGATGTTTCAACTAAAGAGGTCTGGAGACTACCCTTAGAGAGAGAGCAGCAACATTTTTGCCACTCTAATGGGGACATTATCTTATTAAAGTCTCTTTCCCATTGAATCATATATTTAAGTTTCATATCCTCTGATATTGCATTCAGGGTTGAGTATATTAAAGAGATAGCTCCCTTGCCCAGTGGGTCATTCAAACATATTTGTTCATAACCTGATGGGCGGTGGGTGACACCATGTCCTAAAATTTGTTCAGCAAAATGAAAGATTTGGATGATCCGCAATATTTCAGAGTTTGGTGGGGAGTACTTTTGGATGAATTCTTGTTTGGTGAGTAGAATGTTAAATGGCGAAGTTAGATGTTTAAGGGTAATTAGACCCCTAGATACCCACCAATGGAAAGGGCGAGGCTCCAACCCTGGTGGAAAAGCTGGATTATGAAAAATATGCGTCATTAAGGAAGTTTTGGATTGTAGGGAATGTTTAAATCTTTCCTTCCTCCATAGCATCAGGGAATGTGCTGTGAATGGAGCTGAAGTATGGAGCCCTTTCGGAAGTCTCTGCAACGACCACATAACACCTGGTAGGGTGAATGGGGTCAGGAGATGAGATTCGAGATTCACCCATCTGGGTGTGTAATGTTTGTCAGCGTTGGCACTTATTAGCTGAGCTATTTGGGCCGCTCTATAGTATAAAGTGAAGTTGGGTAGAGACAAACCTCCTCGTCTTCTATTAATAAACATGGTTTTTAGTCTTATTCTAGGTCTTTTCCCCTGCCATATAAATTTAGAGATCGTGTTATGGATATCTAGTAACGTTTTGGAAGGTAGGGGAATGGGCAAAGAGCGGAAAATATACAGAAATCGTGGTAAAGATACCATCTTAATGGCGTGTAGTCTACCTAACCAGGATAAGGACATAGATGACCATCTGGCAAGGTCTGATTTGAGATTTCTAATTAAAGGGGCATAGTTCCATTTAAATAGAGTTGATCTATGGGAGGTTAGATTGATGCCGAGATAGGTTAAGTACTGCTCATTTCTGGTAAACTTAAATTGTGCTGTTATGTTGTTTTGTATTTCCCTGGGGGTATTAATGAACAGGGCTTCAGATTTGTCGACATTAATCTTGAGGCCAGAGACCAGTTCAAATTCATGGAGGGCAACGAAAAGGTTTGGGAGTGTAATAGTGGGATTGACTATGGATAAAAGTAGGTCATCCGCAAAAAGGCTAGCCTTGTATTGATCATCTTTGATTATAGGTCCATTAATGTTGGGGTTGGTTCTAATAGCTTCTGCCAGGGGTTCCATGGCTAGGGCAAATAGGGTTGGGGATAGCGGGCATCCCTGTCTGGTACCACGTTGTATGTTAATAGGGGTAGGCTGGTTTGCGGGTAGTTTCAGATAGGCCGTGGGGTGATCATATAAAAGTTTAAGACAGGAGGTAATACTACTCGGGAAACCAAACTTAGCGAGGACTTCGAACAAGTATGACCATGATACTGAGTCAAAGGCCTTCTCTATATAGAGTGCTAGCAAGAGCAAGGATTGCTTGGAGTGATTGGCCGAGTGTATTAAATTAAGGTTACTCCTGATATTGTCAGGGCCCTGTCTCTTGGGGATGAACCCTACCTGGTCCCGGTGGATTAGAATGGGCAGTATTTTATTCAGTCTGGCCGTGATTATGGATGTGAAGATTTTTAAATCTATGTTTAGCAATGAGATAGGCCTATAGTTTTTAGGGTATAGGTGATCCTTCTTCGGTTTTGGGATTACAGTTACATGGGCGGTGTAAAATTCAGGAGGCATTTGAGCACCGTTTAGGAGAGCATTACAAAAGCTCTGTATGTGAGGTATAAGTAGGCTGTCAAATTTTTTGTAGTACAGTGCCGTGAGCCCATCAGGCCCGGGAGCTTTGTTTTTTTTTAAATTTTTAATCGTGGCTTTTATTTCATCGGAGTTGATTGGTACTTGGAGATGTGCTATGTCTGAGTCCGGGACTTTAGGTAGTGTCAGATCTTTGAGGAAGCTCTGGATGCGAGTCGGGGAGGGGGGCTGCGGGAGGGAGTAAAGGTTTTGATAGTATTGCTGGAACGTTTTATATATTACATCTGGATGGGCAGTAACACGGCCTGTAGGATCTTTAATGACTGGGATATTATTCAGAAGCTCTCTACTCCTAAGTTTACGGGCCAACATGCTGCTTGGTTTGTTAGCATATTTGTGAAAAGTAGATTTAGTCCATGTCAGAGCCTTTTCTGATCTATTTGTTAAAATGGTATTGAGATGTAATTTAGTTTCACGGATTTTCTTGATAAGATAAGGTGAAGAGAAGTTTTGGTTTGCCTGTTCTAATTTTGAGAGTTTATTTTCTAATTGCAATTGTAGTTCAGACCTTTGCTTTTTCTTGTTAGAAGCAATTTTGATCAGGGTCCCTGTTATAAATTTTTTGTGTGCCATCCACACAGTTCCCGGGGACACGTCTGTGGTATTGTTAGTTTGGAAATATAGGTTTAGTTCATCCTTTATAGTAGATAAGACCGTTGGATCTGTTAGTAGGGACTCGTTCAGTCTCCACCTGAACAGCCTAGAAGTGGTAATGTCAAAGTTAAAAGCAGAAAGGACGGCATCATGGTCTGACCAAGATGATACTATATGTCGGGAGTATAAGACCGAGGGGAGTGTTTTGGAAGAGGTGAGATGTAAGTCAATTCTGGAATAGGACTTTTGTGCGGGGGAGAAATATGAGTATCCCCTCTGAGGGCCATTTAGCTCTCGCCAGATATCTGCCAAACAATTTACTTTCAGCATTTGTAGGATTTTTTTCCTGTCTGTTTTTGATATGTCTGTTCGATTCAGTGAGCTGCTGTCAAGTGACGGGTTTAAAGTGAGATTGAAGTCGCCACACCATATAAGGTGGTGATATGAGAGTGAAGCTAATTTGGATAAGATTAGACGTATGACCCGAGTCTGAGTGGCAGTTGGCAGGTAGCTATTAACAATGCATATATTTAGACCCTGCAAGGTCCCCATCAGGATAATGAATCTGCCCTCAGGATCTGAATACATGTTAGTGGGTTGAAATGGGAGGCTGTTTTTAATTAGAATAGCCACGCCCCTCGTTTTGCGGTCCCAGGTGGAAAGGAAGAATTTCGAATAATGTGTATCCAGGAATTTAGGGTGGGAAGAGTTGGAAAAATGGGTTTCCTGGAGGCAGATTACGTCTGGGTTGTGCTTCTGATAATCGAGGAAGGCCTTTTTACGTTTTAAGGGTGAGTTGAAGCCCCGCACATTATGGGAGAGCACTCTACACATGTTTAATTAAGTGGACACTGCTAATTAGAGGCAAGCCATCGCCCTCCACCCGACCTCGGCCCATAAATTCACCATCACAGCAATAATCTCTCTGTGGAAACGAAAGGGAAGAGACAAACAAGGGGAAGACGTCGACACAAAACAAAACAAACGTTTTCCAAAGGGCATTGAGCCCACAAGATGCGGCGATCTGGGGTCCCATATTAGGAAGGACACCAAGATTCGCCGAGGTTGGGCAGCATGTTGCGACCCCGAGGACCCCAACCCTTGAATCATGTAAGGTTGACTTTATAATAGGGGGGAGGGGGGAGAGAAGGAGGGAGAGAGGGGGGGAGAAGAGGAGAGGGTGGAGGAAAAAGGGGGGGAATAGGCGGGAGGGAATAGGGATAAAAGTGCTTGATAATGTAATAGTAAACAGTTCAACTGTAAATAGACCGAGCGTTAACTGCTAGGTAGATAACCTAGTTTCAGAGCTGGCAAGAACCAACAACTAGTCCCACAACAGAACCTAAGGACACAAAAAGCATTTTGAGGATGTCAAGTCCTGGGTTATGCGAGTCAGGTGACCTGAGTGTTTTGGCTTCTTGTTCTGGGAGTGTTCCTCCATTCCCTTTCAGGCCTGGGTTTTCTCTGCGGGAGCGAGGATGTCTCTGAAGATATTGTGATACCAGCCTTAATTAGGGCCTGAGTTCCTTCCTCTAGGGACCGGCAGGTATAGAGTTGGGATTTGAATGTGAAAATAAGGGCAAATGGGAAGCCCCATCTGTATTTGACCTGTGCTTCTTGTAGCGAGGTCGTAATTGACCTGAGGGCCCTTCTCCTGGCCAGTGTGGTAGGTGCAATGTCTGCATAAATGTGCACTGAGTCTGGCAGGCCGGGTAAGATAGGATGGTTTCTGGCCGCCAGCAAGATCTGATCACGGGTCTCCTCATAATGCATCTTTAGTATTACATCTCTGGGCATATCGTTAGACCGTGGCCTGCCCAGTGCCCTGTGTATTCTTGTAATATGGAGAAGGGACGGGTCCAGGTCAGGTAGAAGGGCTGTGAAGAGGGCTGCTGCTGTATCTTTAAGGGCAACAACATGTTCAGGGAGTCCTCTAATTCGTATGTTGCTCCTTCTGGATCTGTTCTCATAGTCCACATGAGCGGCACGCGACCAATCAGAAGCCGCGACGTCATTCTCAGGTCCTAAACGCGCTCATTTTAAACAAAGAAGGCTGCCGGTTACCAGCGGTGATGTCCAGGGGCCTCCGGAGAGGTGAGCATATAAATATTTTTTATTTTAATTCTTTATTTTACACATTAATATGGATCCGATACCGATTCCCGATACCACAAAAGTATCGGAACTCGGTATCGGAATTCCGATACCGCAAGTATCAGCCGATACCCGATACTTGCGGTATCGGAATGCTCAACACTAGTCAGAGTAAATCTAAAAAATACTTAAGAGATGTCAAGGACTATGAGAATCAAAGGATATATAAATGGCAATATAAAACGGTAACAAAGACTTCTGAGAAACATCCACAAGATAGATCCGAGATGTCGAGTGTATCAGGAAGTGAGAGCAATATTTCTCTTAGTGATTCAGAACATACAAGGGATACCTACCTCAGGAGCGGAAATAACCGCAAATTTCCAGACATTTTTAGACCACAAAAACCAAGAAAAAACAAAGGTCGATATCAGGTAATCAATCTATCACAGTACCAATTGACTGAGACACATTACAATGTTTTAGAAAAGGGTCTAACTTTCTCCCCGTCCTCCCATCTAGATGCCTTCAGCTCGATAAAAGATATACATCTTCTAGCGAGAAAAATTGTTTTGAGAAAGTTGCATTTTAAACCTAGGGATTTTAGTCAAGAGAATACGGAAGATGATTTCAATACTCTACAAATTTTGCAGTCTTTGGAAGAAGAAAATGAAACAGAGGTAAGTACCATCCCCTCCCATCTGTATAACAAATCTACTAAATTTCCCCCATTGGGATTATGTCCGGCTGTGGAAGTATTTACTAGGGTTGTAACCAGTGAAATTGAGAATCTAGCTAAGCAGCGATACGGTACATATAACCTGTCTGGAGAAGAAAAATTAGCTTTGGAAAAATTAAGATCTTGGACTGATGTCCTATACAAACCAGCGGACAAAGGTGGCAATATAGTCATCTGGCCCGCCTCAATGTATGAAAAACAAGCATACAAACAACTAAATGACAAGACATGTTACCGTAAACTGTGTTACAATCCGTTGACTTCATTTCAGGAGGACCTCGTCTCGATCTTGGAACAGGCACATCAAACTGGTATTGTCTCGAAAAAACTATTGGACAAAATCCGAGATTGTCATCCGAGACTACCTACGCTATACCTGATACCCAAAGTCCACAAGGACCCATGTGACCCCCCAGGAAGACCAATTGTGTCAGGTAATGGGGGTCTGTGTGAGTTGATCTCAGATATAGTGGACCATTTCCTTAAGCCACTGGTTTTGACACTTCCCTCATTCATTAGGGATACCAACCAAGCATTACAAAGAATGGATCAAATATCTATTGAGGATAATATGATGCTTGTAACCGCAGATGTTGAGGCTTTGTACACCTCTATAAGGCATTGTGATGGCTTGGAGGCAGCCTCTTGGTACCTACGTTCCAGCAACATAGATGGTGAGTTGGCAGACCTAATTCTTGTGCTCCTAGAATTTGTATTAAACCATAATGTGTTCATCTTCGATCAGAACATTTATTTACAACTTAGAGGGACCGCGATGGGGGCCTCTTGTGCCCCCTCGTATGCCATCCTCTTTATGGGATTATGGGAGAGAGATTTATTTTTGGGAGAGGACATACCTGAGATCAATAAAGTCCAGATATATTGATGATGTGCTATTTATATGGGAAGGCACCACAAATGAACTTGAGTCCTTTATGAGCAAACTAAATTCCAACTCCAAAAATATTAAATTTACCTTTAAATCCGGCAGGAAACTGGAATTTTTGGACATCTCGATTGAGGTAGCAAATGATGGCACCCTACAAATGGAAATCTACAGGAAACCCACTTCCACTAATTCCTTGCTGATGGCGGATTCGGCCCATCCTAGATCGACAATAAGCGGAATACCCATTGGGCAATTCCTGAGACTAAAGAGATTATGTTCAGATGAACAGGCCTTTCACATCCATTCTGCCGAGTTGGCAACAAGATTTGAGGAACGAGGCTACAGCAGAAGAATGATTCGACGACGGTACCATAGAGCTATAAAAACCTCTAGAAATGATTTACTGTATGGATCCACCAAACAGAAAACATCTGATGATCAATCACAAATCCGATTCATCTCAACGTTCAATAATAAATGGAAACCATTGACAGATATTATTAGAAAAAATTGGAGTATTCTCTTGACTGACCCTATATTGAAACAAATTCTTCCGCAAGCACCCCAAATGATGGCAAAGAGAGCACCAAATCTCAAGGACATTCTGGTACACAGCCATTATGACTCAAGACGGGATAAGAATATAAAGAAACATATTGGAACTAACGGATTTTTTCCATGCGGGATATGTAAGGCGTGTTCAAAACCTTAGTAAATCAACAACTTTTGACAATCATGACGGAACAGGGACATACAAAATATTAAGACATCTCAATTGTGCGTCAAAGGGCGTAATATACCACGCAGAATGTCCGTGCAAGAAAGTATATATAGGCCTAACGACACGAGAATTAAAAACTCGAGTCAGAGAACATGTCCGCGACATCGATAAGGCAAAATCAATCGAAGATGAAAATTCATTGAAGACACTCTCCCGCCATTTTAAGAGGTACCACCAATCCAACTCCAGGGGGTTAAAAATCAAAGCTATCGATCAGGTTTCACTAGGCCCAAAAGGGGGAATCTGTCCCGGGCACTAGCACAGCTAGAAAGTCAATGGATCTATCGCCTGGGAACTTTATATCCCCACGGCCAGGGCCTGCGTCAGCACCCGGCACAGCGGGCAAATGCCGGGGCCCTGGGGAGAGGGGGGGCCCACGGAGAGCAGAGCAGGAGATAACATGCTCTCTCCCCCCACAAAGTCACTGCTGGCTGCGTTCTCTTAACCCCTATGTGCCAGCTCTGACACAAGCATCTTCTCACTCAGTCAGTGCAGCCAGGCAGGCACACATAGGGGTTAACAGAAGGCAGCCAGTGTGACATTGTGGGCGGAGAGAGCACATTCTCTGCTCTCCCCCCTGGAGTGCTGAAGTTTATCAGGCAGATTCCGAGGAGCTCTGTCCTACTAGTGACTGAGTGAGTGCAAAGGTATCCAGCAGTGGTTGCAGTTGTGGCTCAGTCTGCTGCTGTCTGTCTCCGCTGCCTAAAAATGTGGGTGATGTCTGGAGGAGCAGCTGGTGGGGTGCAGCCTGTAGCCGCCCAGCTCACCCAGAATACATGCATGCTGCACCAAACCTGCACCAGTGGGGTAGGAAGAAGCTTAACCCCTTCCCATCTGTATGAAGGTTATTGCTAAACCTTAAAGATAACAATCCGACCCGCATAAATGGGGTTAACCAGATGCCAGGAGGAAGGGGAGCTGCTGCCATGGATAAAACTGAGCTGTGGGCTGTATGTTGGGGCCCCGTGGCCCCAGGCTGGTGACTGGAGGGACTCTGCCCAGTGCTGGCATGTGGGTGATTTCTGCTCCGGAGTCTCAGCTTCTCTCCTCTAGGTCACACTGCAGTAACAGCAACATTGGTTGTGTCTGTCCAGGTCCCAGCAGCTGCCAGTGCTCCCACCAAGGACATGGCATCACCTAACCCTTCCCCTGCAGCCACCGGCAACAAATCCACATTATTCCTTGATTAAATCAGGCTCCAACCCAATAGAGGAGCAGACATTTCCTGCTGCCATTAGGGTCCGGGAGGGGGTGACATTGGCTGCCCTGCTACTCTGTAGTGGGGGGGGACAAGTGTAACATGGGGTAACGATGAAGGAGAAATGCACAGGATAATAGTGAGCGCGACAGAGGGCAGTGTATGGTATGGAGCAGTCGGGGTGGGCTGCAGGATCCCCCCATACTGTACATGACTGCTCGGGACAGGGAGGCGTTTAATGAGCTTCTAATGACGGGGCACTAATTGGGTCATTAGGGTTTGTGGAAAGGATTCAGCATCAGGTCCCTCATTAATGCCCGAGCCGCCTGTTACTTTGTAGCACAGATCTGTTGGGGCCGCAAAACCAAACAAAGTTGTTTATGTAGAAAAGTCTTTGTTTCATAGAAAAACTCAAAACAGAAAAGCACCTCTCCTGTATATATACACTGCACAGCACCTTTCCTCCTGTATATATACATTGCACAGCACCTCTCCTGTATATATACACTGCACAGCACCTTTCCTCCTGTATATATACTCTGCACAGCACCTCTCCTGTATATATACACTGCACAGTACCTTTCCTCCTGTATATATACACTGCAGAATCTACAATAGCTGTCACTCATGTAAGAAGTGAAATCTGGCCTTGTACTATACATTTCTCTGCCGTATCTGGGCATCATAAATCGGGGTATGTGTTAAAGGGGGGGGCCCACTGAGACTCTTTCGCCCAGGGCCCTCGAAAACCTGGAGCCGGCCCTGCCCACGGCCTTAATGAAAATTTAGGTTTTGCATCTTTCTTATAAACTACTAGAATATAGGGATGACGATATCAGCGTATCTTGATTTCAGGGGGTGGGGGTCAGCTATAGGTTAAACTATGGTTTTTAACGTTAATGCGCATTTTTATCCTAATTTTTGTTTTTGCTCTGATCTCACTTAAGATATCTGTTGGAGGAACTGTCCAGATCTACGGCCATGATGAGAGAGACTTCATGAGATTTCAAAGGTGGAAGAGAAAGCATCTTGAAACACACCTACATAGAACAGACTGAATGTGGATTTGTACCCTACTGTATAATTATCTAGGAGTCATCTGATATATTAATAAGAATCCACCGTCTATGATAATGTTTCATGATTATTTGGGAGTCATTTAATACATTGCTCCTAATTAGAATCTACCAGTTATGGTGATCCTGTGTAGTATATATCAACATCTAATTTTTTGCATCGGAGGGAATTTTTTATTGTGCCTTTTCGCATGGTTCATGTGGATTATGAGCTTTTGTGGCATGTCAATATTGGCATGTATTTATTTTATTTTATTTATTTTTTTATTTTTCTATATTTATCTTCTTTTCTAGCATTTTATTTCATATCACATGCACATTCTTTCCATGGTGACTTTCACTTTTCAATGAATTTAATCTCGAGCACTTTGCAGTTATGTGTTAGTACATTTTATATCACATTGGCACTATTAATGAAATTTTGATTCAGTATCAAATGACACTTCGCAGGCTGTTCTATATATGTATGGGCATACATTAGCATATCTGTATATTTACCCATACTCTCATTATTATAGTTCATCACTATTTTGTCTAAACTTAGGTCTCACTTGCACTAATAATATCATTGGGTTCTTCGGTATCTGCTGTAGCATTCATTTAATAATGATACACACCTTTTTATTTTCACGTTTTCGTAATCTTTCGTATTTTATTCATATCCTATCATATTGCGTTTTATATTTATATCTAATAATATTGTGCACAAGTAAATTGGTTGTGGATTGTACCTTCCAATGTGTAATATTCATATATTTATATTCCCTCTTGCACTATACTTTACTAAATGGTCTCTCCATCAGGCCCGCTAGAATATGACAGTTCTCCCATATGTTAGATAGGACGGAGCAGATCGGGTTATTCTAACTTTGACTGTGTGGTTACGTGCATGCGTAGCCTTCCTCTTCTTGGGATCTTCCCTCCACGCTCATTTAGACAGACAGGCGGTATGCGCCTGCGCGTCAAGAGCGGAAGTGGGGAAGATTGTATTCATATACGAGAGAGGCGACGGCGTCATGCGCTATAGACGTTACGCAACCGACTAAACCGATTGGTCGGGGCACCCTACAAAGAGTCAGCTGTCCCTCACCCCCACACGCCCCCGGAAGAAGCTGGCGGCGAAATGCACGTCGGGGTGAAGGGACTTCACCGTGGTGGATCCAGGGCAGTACAACACATCGGTCCCACAGGTGTTGGCACTATTGCACTTTGTCTGCACCGCACTTTGATAGATCCCTGACCGCTATTGGATCTAGCTAGATATTAGCACGGCACTTGTTGCACAGCAGCTATGGCAATGTTGCTCGGTATATGGGAGGTAATAATGGGGTAATAGGCTGTTATGGGGGATTTCCCTCTCATTTGCTCATATATATATATATTTACTTTTTATCGCCTATACTTCTATATATTCCTCCATCCTGGCAACATTCCTCTATAACCAATGCTGCAGCATTAGGGAACTAATATCTTAAAAACCCTTTAGTACTATAGCATTATTATATGCTCTATAATTCGCCGTGGACATTTAAAGTGCAATAATGGGTTTATACATATGATAGAACCTACAAATTATGCCTATCCATTTACTGGGAATATATAGTCAGGAATAATGATTTGTTTCTATATGTTTTTTGAGAAGTTGAGCATTACTAGATAACACTGATTTTGTTAAAATCATTACTATGTGGTGTTTCTTTTTGGCAGATTAACATATATGCCACCCTATTGTCTAGTGACTACGTTTTCCTGGCTATTAATGTTGTAGTATATTCATTGGACCCTGGTGATGTCCCTTTCTGTGACATACTCTTGCTATATGTGCAATTTTTAACTTGATTTAAATAAACTTTAATTTTTACAAAGGATCTCTTTGGTATTTCTGTCCTGATGGGATTGGGAATTTTTGAAAAATTGGATTAATGAAGTGCCTTTACATGGTATATTAGGTGGACTCTATTGGTTAAACTAACTGCTCTACACTAAGTCTGGCACTACTGCTTGCCCCTCTCCTATCTTTCTTGTTCTCACAATTGAGTTTCTGTATTATTCACAGACTACTACTATCACCTATTTTACTGCTGCAGTTAATTAACACATTACTGTTTTGAGTGTTTTTTCAATGCTCTAGTACTTTCTCTTCCTGTCTCTATTGCTGATCTGTGGACTCATAGGCCGAGGTCACATTTGCAGCAGATGGCGGTATTGATGCGAGAGATTCGCGCAAGTATCTCGCATTGCACTTGCAAGTGTGAACCTGGCCATACTCTCACTATCCTAAAATCAGCTTAATCTGGCTGCTGCACTCCTAGCTTAGGCTTTTATACAGGTTATGGTAGTACCTTATAATTGGCTGCGCTATACCATGTGATGCGACAGCTGCAAGTAATTATAGATAAGCCGAATCATTATATGGTTGTGCTAGACAGAGGTCATGTCAGCCTTCTGTGACTGATGCAATCTTCTGCAGAGGCGGTAGGCATTCTTTGAGCGATTTGTGCAAATCAAATTACAAATTGTTCAAATTCATATGCAAATGTCACAACATTCTGGCCAAGAGATGAGTATCCTGCTTACATGATCCCTCTGTAATAACTATCTGTAAAGTCACAATCAACCCTTTAATGAGCCTTGAAATATGACTTAGGATAAAAGCCAAATCAGTATCTCAATTTAAGGACACAGTGTATCAGGGTGTTGCCCCTCGTCAGTAAAAAGTATGAGATCTGATTTGGCTGACTGACAGGCTAAGACTAGGATCTATGGGGTAAGGTTTCTCCTTGTGGAGAGTAACATGCTAGGCCTGGCACGCCAAATACTGGCATGACAGACCAGGCACGTCATTCTCCACAAGGAGAAACCTTACCCCTTAGATCTCTATAATAATAATAATAATTTTTATTTATATAGCGCCAACATATTCCGCAGCGCTTTACAAATTATAGAGGGGACTTGTACAGACAATAGACATTACAGCATAACAGAAATACAGTTCAAAACAGATACCAGGAGGAGTGAGGGCCCTGCTCGCAAGCTTACAAACTATGTGGAAAAGGGGAGACACGAGAGGTGGATGGTAACAATTGCTTTAGTTATTCGGACCAGCTATAGTGTAAGGCTCAGGTGTTCATGTAAAGCTGCATGAACCAGTTAACTGCCTAAGTATGTAGCAGTACAGACACAGAGGGCTAATACTGCATAAAGTGTATGAGAACATGATGCGAGGAACCTTTTTTTTTTTTTTTTTTTTATTATAAATAGGCCACACAGGGATCGTTAGGTTAATGCATTGACCTCTATAATAACGAATCATTTTTAATAGGGTATAATGAAATGAGGAAACGGGACCATCTCTCTACCCATTCTGCTTGATATAAATTGTGTGCTAAAATGTCTTGGCCATCACTTATAGTCACAGGTCTACATTTGCCCTCACTCATCACCTGTCATCTCTGTCCCATCACTGTCATTTCAACAAACTTTTTACAATACTAGAGGCTAAGATAGGAAAAAATCAAAGATAAAAGATAAAAATTCTTCTTTCTCTATTTATCAGACTCTTCTTTCCCTCCTTTCCCTCCTTTATGCACTAATCAATAACCCTCATTTCAGTCCTAAACAATACCTTTAAATTGATAATCTCTAAGAATATATTAGAGAATCTACTATATAATTGTCTAAGGGTCACTTCCGTCTTTCTGTCTGTCCTTCTGTCTGTCTTTCTGTCACAGATATTCATTGGTCGTGGCCTCTGTCTATCATGGAAATCCAAGTCGCTGATTGGTCGCGGCAAAACAGCCACGACCAATCAGCGACGGGCACAGTCCGGAAGAAAATAGCCGCTCCTTACTCCCCGCAGTCAGTGCCCGGCGCCCGCATACTCCCCTTCAGTCACCGCGGTAACGGACTGCGTTATGCCGTGGGTAACACACTCCGTAACTGCTGCTATTAACCCTGTGTGTCTCCAACTTTTTACTATTGATGCTGCCTATGCGGCATCAATAGTAAAAAAATGTATTGTTAAAAATAATAAGAAAACAAAAAACCTGCTATTCTCACCCTCCGTAGTCCGCCAAGACGCACGCGCCTGCCACCATCTTCCGTTCCCGGTGATGCATTGCGAAATTACCCAGAAGACTTAGCGGTCTCGTGAGATTGCTAAGTCATCTGGGTAATTTCGCAATGCATCCTGGGAATGGAAGATGGCGGCAGCCGCGCGCGTATTGCTGGAGCTTCGGTGGAACCCAGGGGGTGAGTATATAACTATTTTTTATTTTAATTATTTTATTTTATTTTTTTTAATTTTTTATTTTCAAATTTTCAAAATACATGAACAACAAAATGGTACACGTGAATCTGAGAACATCATGTTACAAACTTCTGATTGGGATAAATGTACCATACAGATGCACAATTGTTAATCGAAGGTGACCATAACTATGGTAATTTGCATAAAATGTTGGTGGTATTTTTAGGTCACGAAGTTCGGGTTATGCAACCCAAAATGCTCAAAAAGAAATAGTTGACACTTTAACATGTGAATCGAGAGTAACAAAAACTGCAATAAAGAAAAGGGGGAGGAGGGAGAGGGGGGGGGAAAGTACCGGAGGGGAGATAGTGGTCGAAGTAGAAATTTCTGAATACAGGTCCTTCGTCTGAAGAGGACGGGTACACTAAAAACTTAAAACCAGTAGAAATTAGTCAGATGATTTCGACCATCTGTAAAAGAGTGCTATGGAGAGTTTAAGTAAAACTAAGGTAACCAGGTGAGTGAGTAGTGCCCGGGTCCATCACAGCGCATTGTCAATAAACTTGATGAGTTCACAGGGGAAACAAAATTATAGAGCTAAGAGGAATAACTAGTGGAAGGTAGAGAAGAAGGGCTATTTAACATTTGCCATGGCAACCATGTCCGAAAGAATTTATCGTGTGAGTGAGAATCCCAGCTGGACAATTCCTCCAACCTACAGATGTCCTGGACTTTTTTGGTCCATTCATCGATATGAGAGGGGTTCTTTTGTCTCCAGTGTAATGAGATCAAGTGTTTGGCAGCAGCTATTAGTAGAGGGAGAAGGTCATGTTTTTTCGGCTTGTATGATTTCGTGGGAAGTGACAGTAAAGTTTCTTGGGGTGTTAGGTTGTGAGTTATTAATCCCAGTTGGCGGAGTCGGTCGAAGACGTCTTTCCAGAATTTTGTGATAGCAGGGCATGACCAGAATATGTGTGATAACGAGCCCTTTGACTTCATACATCTCCAACAAAGAGGAGAGTCTGAGAGGCCCAGGTGATAGAGTGATTCGGGGGTTCTATACCATCTGGAAAGGACTTTAAAAAGCATTCTCCTGTAGCAGGACACACCTTGAGAACCCATGTGAGTGTCCTAATACTTGATTTAATTCCCTATTGGAGAGAGAAATGTTTAACTCAGACTCCCAGGAGGAAAGGTATAAGGGTTTAAAATTAGTGTTTGGGGAGATTAAATTATGGTATAGTTTGGATATTAATTTAGGGGGTGTGGGATTAAGTTTTAGTATAAGCTCAAACCAAAGCCAATCTGGGTTGTGTTGGATGCTTGACTTTAGTTTGGATATGATGTGTTGAACGTGGTGTATTTGCATGAAGTCTCGGGGACGCTTCCTGGCTTCACATGGCCAACTATTTAAACAGTTGATTTGATTAGAAAGCAATTGAGAGACTGGGAGATTCGGTAATGAGTCCCAGAGGTCAAATGCGTCTACGTATTTTGGATCGATGAGCCAAGGTACGACCCCCAGAGGCATGTTATCCAAAAAGAGACAATATGGCCAGTTGTTTGGGATCAGTTTCCTCCTAATGGACAGTGTTTTGCTAGTTATTTCTTCAAGGGAATTTTTCGGGGGGACGGCTGAGGTCCAGAGGTATTTTTCAGCCCCCTTCCCTAGTAGCAAGAGTTCAAGGTTAGGTGTTTTTTGGGAAAGTCTGGGTTTGGTCAGAGATAACCACCTGGCCAAATGGATTGCCCGGTAGTAATTCTCAAAGTGCGGAAGTCCAAGACCCCCCTATTTTAATTATTTTTTAACAGGGATATGGTGCCCACACTGCTGTATTCTACATGGGCTGTGTTAGATACCGTGTGGCTGCTATATACTACATAGGCAGTGTTATATACTATGTGGGCTGTGTGATATACTCTGTGGGCTGTGCTATATACTGCGTGGGCTGTGCTTTATATTATGTGGCCACTGTTATATACTGCGTGGGCAGTGTTATATGCAGCGCCCCAGAGATCTGGTCATTGCAGTAACGTCGCTCTGCCACTAAGGGGAGTGATGGTACGTCTGATGGCACTAAAGGAGTTCTTCTGACCAAGTATCACAGCACACATTACACTTCACACTCCGGCCACTAGGGGAAACAAAAGACCTATTTATTAGGTCACTCCTCACACTGGTAAAACTAGGGGTTGGACAGGAAGTCAGGGAGAACGCAGCCTGGGAGAGCTCCAGGGAGGACCAATCAGAACTGGGGAATCTGGCAGGTACCTAGCCGAAAGGACAGATTGTTACGGAACCGCGCCTGCACTACCTTGCGGCAGTATCTAAAGAAAGGACACAAAGCGAAGGATATTGTGGACAGTGAGAAAAGAGATCAAGTACAAAGGAGAACCAGTAGGAATCGTGCCCTGAGAACGGCAACATCCTACTGAGGCGCATAGCCGGTGGCCGGAGCACCGAGGAAGTAACAGTCTCCATGCATTACTTCAAACAGTGGAAGGACAGTTAATTACAGGTTGGCTGTCTACCATACATCACCTAAGAAGGACAAAGGGGGCAATCGTGGGAGAGGGGCAACACAAGGGTCCCAGAATAACTTCAGGCCTACCTGTCATAAAGGTGCGTCCTAGCCATAACAAACCTGGGGGACGGAGAGAGAAAGATCTAGAAAGAACGAGAACAGAAGTTGTGAGAACTATCCCGAATGCCCAGCAGGGAAGAACTACAACACACAGGCGCTAGTGGTAGGCACTGATTTCCACCTGCAAAGATAACTCTGGATGTGCCTTCGGACCGGCCGGTCTCAGACAGCCCTGTTGACAGTGCCCTGGATTGAGGATCCTGAAACCTTCAGTAAAAGGTAAAGAGACTGCAATTCTGTGTCCTCGTTATACCTCGCACCTTGCACCACGCACCATCACCTTTCATTGGACGCTCCTTAGCAGGGTCACGGACCCGGTCCAGCCACCGTGACATCCCCAGAACTGAGCAAGCAGAGGACCGGTACCGAGTTACCCGCTGCCCTGCATTTGGGGGCGCTCCATATATACTACGTGGCTGCTATATACTGCGTGGGCAGTTGTTATGAAGGCAATTCAGTACCACAATGGACATAGCGGTCAGAGCACATACAGTGATCTGACAATAACCCAAAATCATAGAACGAGCTCTGAGACGTGGGAACTCTGCAGACCGCAATCCCTAATCCTCTCCAAACAACACTAGAGGCAGCCGTGGATTGCGCCTAACTCTGCCTATGCAACTCGGCACAGCCTGAGAAACTAACTAGCCTGAAGATAGAAAATAAGCCTACCTTGCCTCAGAGAAATACCCCAAAGGAAAAGGCAGCCCCCCACATATAATGACTGTGAGTTAAGATGAAAAGACAAACGTAGGGATGAAATAGATTCAGCAAAGTGAGGCCCGACTTTCTTAACAGAGCGAGGATAGAAAAGGCAACTTTGCGGTCTACACAAAACCCTAAAGAAAACCACGCAAAGGGGGCAAAAAGACCCTCCGTACCGAACTAACGGCACGGAGGTACACCCTTTGCGTCCCAGAGCTTCCAGCAACAAATTAGACAAGCTGGACAGAAAAAATAGCAAACAAATAGCAAAGAAGAACTTAGCTATGCAGAGCAGCAGGCCACAGGAATGATCCATGGAAAAGCAAGTCCAATACTGGAACATTGACAGGAAGCCAGGATCAAAGCATTAGGTGGAGTTAAGTAGAGAAGCACCTAACGACCTCACCAGATCACCTGAGGGAGGAAACTCAGAAGCCGCAGTACCACTTCCCTCCACCAACAGAAGCTCACAGAGAGAATCAGCCGAAGTACCACTTGTGACCACAGGAGGGAGCTCTGCCACAGAATTCACAACAGTACCCCCCCCCTTGAGGAGGGGTCACCGAACCCTCACCAGAGCCCCCAGGCCGACCAGGATGAGCCACATGAAAGGCACGAACAAGATCGGGAGTATGGACATCAGAGGCAAAAACCCAGGAATTATCTTCCTGAGCATAACCCTTCCATTTAACCAGATACTGGAGTTTCCGTCTAGAAACACGAGAATCCAAAATCTTCTCCACAATATACTCCAAATCCTCCTCCACCAAAACCGGGGCAGGAGGATCAACAGATGGAACCATAGGTGCCACGTATCTCCGCAACAATGACCTATGGAATACGTTATGTATGGAAAAAGAATCTGGAAGGGTCAGACGAAAAGACACAGGATTAAGAACCTCAGAAATCCTATACGGACCAATGAAACGAGGTTTAAACTTAGGAGAGGAAACCTTCATAGGAATATGACGAGAAGATAACCAAACCAGATCCCCAACACGAAGTCGGGGACCCACACGGCGTCTGCAATTAGCGAAACGTTGAGCCTTCTCCTGGGACAAGGTCAAATTGTCCACTACATGAGTCTAAATCTGCTGCAACCTGTCCACCACAGTATCCACACCAGGACAGTCCGAAGACTCAACCTGTCCTGAAGAGAAACGAGGATGGAACCCAGAATTGCAGAAAAATGGCGAAACCAAGGTAGCCGAGCTGGCCCGATTATTAAGGGCGAACTCAGCCAAAGGCAAAAAGGACACCCAGTCATCCTGATCGGCAGAAACAAAGCATCTCAGATATGTTTCCAAGGTCTGATTGGTTCGTTCGGTCTGGCCATTAGTCTGAGGATGGAAAGCCGAGGAAAAAGACAAGTCAATGCCCATCCTACCACAAAAGGCTCGCCAAAACCTTGAAACAAACTGGGAACCTCTGTCAGAAACGATATTCTCTGGAATGCCATGTAAACGAACCACATGCTGGAAGAACAATGGCACCAAATCAGAGGAGGAAGGCAATTTAGACAAGGGTACCAGATGGACCATCTTAGAAAAGCGATCACAGACCACCCAAATGACTGACATCTTTTGAGAAACGGGAAGATCAGAAATAAAATCCATAGAGATATGTGTCCAAGGCCTCTTCGGGACCGGCAAGGGCAAAAGCAACCCACTGGCACGAGAACAGCAGGGCTTAGCCCGAGCACAAATCCCACAGGACTGCACAAAAGCACGCACATCCCGCGACAGAGACGGCCACCAAAAGGATCTAGCCACTAACTCTCTGGTACCAAAGATTCCAGGATGACCAGCCAACACCGAACAATGAACCTCAGAGATAACTTTATTGGTCCACCTATCAGGGACAAACAGTCTCTCCGCTGGACAACGATCAGGTTTATTAGCCTGAAATTTTTGCAGCACCCGCCGCAAATCAGGGGAGATGGCAGACACAATTACTCCTTCCTTGAGGATACCCGCCGGCTCAGACAAACCCGGAGAGTCGGGCACAAAACTCCTAGACAGAGCATCCGCCTTCACATTTTTAGAGCCCGGAAGGTACGAAATCACAAAGTCAAAACGGGCAAAAAACAGCGACCAACGAGCCTGTCTAGGATTCAACCGCTTAGCAGACTCAAGATAAGTCAAGTTCTTATGATCAGTCAATACCACCACGCGATGCTTAGCTCCTTAAAGCCAATGACGCCACTCCTCGAATGCCCACTTCATGGCCAGCAACTCTCGGTTGCCCACATCATAATTTCGCTCAGCAGGCGAAAACTTCCTGGAAAAAAAAGCGCATGGTTTCATCACTGAGCAATCAGAAGCTCTCTGCGACAAAAAAGCCCCTGCTCCAATCTCAGAAGCATCAACCTCGACCTGGAACGGAAGAGAAACATCTGGTTGACACAACACAGGGGCAGAAGAAAAACGACGCTTCAACTCTTGAAAAGCTTCCACAGCAGCAGAAGACCAATTGACCAAATCAGCACCCTTCTTGGTCAAATCGGTCAATGGTTTGGCAATACTAGAAAAATTGCAGATGAAGCGACGATAAAAATTAGCAAAGCCCAGGAACTTTTGCAGACTTTTCAGAGATGTCGGCTGAGTCCAATCATGGATGGCTTGGACCTTAACAGGATCCATCTCGATAGTAGAAGGGGAAAAGATGAACCCCAAAAATGAAACCTTCTGCACACCAAAGAGACACTTTGATCCCTTCACAAACAAAGAATTAGCACGCAGGACCTGAAAAACTGTTCTGACCTGCTTCACATGAGACTCCCAATCATCCGAGAAGATCAAAATGTCATCCAAGTACACAATCAGGAATTTATCCAGGTACTCTCGGAAGATGTCATGCATAAAGGACTGAAACACTGATGGAGCATTGGCAAGTCCGAATGGCATCACTAGATACTCAAAATGACCCTCGGGCGTATTAAATGCAGTTTTCCATTCATCTCCTCGCCTGATTCGCACCAGATTATACGCACCACGAAGATCTATCTTGGTGAACCAACTAGCCCCCTTAATCCGAGCAAACAAATCAGATAACAATGGCAAGGGGTACTGAAATTTAACAGTGATCTTATTTAGAAGGCGGTAATCTATACAAGGTCTCAGCGAACCATCCTTCTTGGCTACAAAAAAGAACCCTGCTCCTAATGGTGACGATGACGGGCGAATATGCCCCTTCTCCAGGGATTCCTTCACATAACTGCGCATAGCGGCGTGCTCAGGCACGGATAAATTAAACAGTCGACCTTTTGGGAATTTACTACCAGGAATCAAATTGATAGCACAATCACAATCCCTATGCGGAGGTAGGGCATCGGACTTGAGCTCATCAAATACATCCCGGTAATCAGACAAGAACTCTGGAACCTCAGAAGGGGTGGATGACGAAATTGACAGAAATGGAACATCACCATGTACCCCCTGACAACCCCAGCTGGACACCGACATGGATTTCCAATCTAATACTGGATTATGGGCTTGTAGCCATCGCAACCCCAACACGACCACATCATGCAGATTATGTAACACCAGAAAGCGAATAACCTCCTGATGTGCAGGAGCCATGCACATGGTCAGCTGGGTCCAGTATTGAGGCTTATTCTTGGCCAAAGGCGTGGCATCATTTCCTCTCAATGGAATAGGACACTGCAAGGGCTCTAAGAGAAACCCACAACGCTTAGCATACTCCAAGTCCATCAAATTCAGGGCAGCGCCTGAATCCACAAATGCCATGACAGAATAGGATGACAAAGAACAGATCAAGGTAACGGACAGAAGAAATTTTGACTGTACTGTACCAATGGTGACAGACCTAGCGAACCGCTTAGTGCGCTTAGGACAATCAGAGATAGCATGAGTGGAATCACCACAGTAGAAACACAGCCCATTCAGACGTCTGTGTTCTTGCCGTTCAACTCTGGTCAAAGTCCTATCGCACTGCATAGGCTCAGGTTTAAGCTCAGGTAATACCGCCAAATGGTGCACAGATTTACGCAGGCGTCGACCGATCTGAATGGCCAAAGACATAGACTCATTCAAACCAGCAGGCATAGGAAATCCCACCATGACATCCTTAAGGGCTTCAGAGAGACCCTTTCTGAACATAGCTGCCAGCGCAGATTCATTCCATTGAGTGAGCACGGACCACTTTCTAAATTTCTGACAATATACCTCTATCTCATCCTGACCCTGACAAAGAGCCAGCAAATTTTTCTCTGCCTGATCCACTGACTTAGGTTCATCGTACAGCAATCCGAGTGCCAGGAAAAACGCATCGATATTACTCAATGCAGGATCTCCTGGCGCAAGAGAAAACGCCCAGTCCTGAGGGTCGCCGCGCAAAAAAGAAATAACAATCAAAACCTGTTGAACTGGATCACCAGAGGAGCGAGGTTTCAAGGCCAGAAATAATTTACAATTATTGTTGAAACTCAGAAACTTAGTTCTATCTCCAAAAAACAAATCAGGAATAGGAATTCTTGGTTCTAACATAGATTTCTGATCAATAGTGTCTTGAATCTTTTGTACACTTGCCGAGAGCTGATCCACAAATGAAGACAGACTTCTAATGTCCATCGCTACACCTGTGTACTGAACCACCCAAATGTCTAGGGAAAAAAAAAGGCAAAACACAGTGCAAAGAAAAAAAAATGGTCTCAGAACTTCTTTTTTCCCTCTATTGAGAATCATTAGTACTTTGGGCTTCCTGTACTGTTATGAAAGGCAATTCAGTACCACAATGGACATAGCGGTCAGAGCACATACAGTGATCTGACAATAACCCAAAATCATAGAACGAGCTCTGAGACGTGGGAACTCTGCAGACCGCAATCCCTAATCCTCTCCAAACAACACTAGAGGCAGCCGTGGATTGCGCCTAACTCTGCCTATGCAACTCGGCACAGTCTGAGAAACTAACTAGCCTGAAGATAGAAAATAAGCCTACCTTGCCTCAGAGAAATACTCCAAAGGAAAAGGCAGCCCCCCACATATAATGACTGTGAGTTAAGATGAAAAGACAAACGTAGAGATGAAATAGATTCAGCAAAGTGAGGCCCGACTTTCTTAACAGAGCGAGGATAGAAAAGGCAACTTTACGGTCTACACAAAACCCTAAAGAAAACCACGCAAAGGGGGCAAAAAGACCCTCCGTACCGAACTAACGGCACGGAGGTACACCCTTTGCGTCCCAGAGCTTCCAGCAACAAATTAGACAAGCTGGACAGAAAAAATAGCAAACAAATAGCAAAGAAGAACTTAGCTATGCAGAGCAGCAGGCCACAGGAATGATCCAGGGAAATGCAAGTCCAATACTGGAACATTGACAGGAAGCCAGGATCAAAGCATTAGGTGGAGTTAAGTAGAGAAGCACCTAAAGACCTCACCAGATCACCTGAGGGAGGAAACTCAGAAGCCGCAGTACCACTTCCCTCCACCAACAGAAGCTCACAGAGAGAATCAGCCGAAGTACCACTTGTGACCACAGGAGGGAGCTCTGCCACAGAATTCACAACAGGCAGTGTTATATACTACGTGGCTGCTATATACTGCGTGGGCAGTGTTATATACTATGTGGGCTGTGTGATATACTCTGTGGGCTGTGCTATATACTGTGTGGGCTGTGCTATATATTATGTGGCCACTTTTATATACTGCGTGGGCAGTGTTATATACTACGTGGCTTCTATATACTGCGTGGGCAGTGTTATATACTACTTGGCTGCTATATACTGCTATACTGCGTGGGCTGTGCTATATATTACGTTGCCAGTGTTATATACTTCGTGGCCTGTGTTATATACTACATCGCCTGTGTTATATACTGCGTGGCTGCTATATACTGTGTGGGATGTGTTATATAGTACGTGGCTGTGTTATATACTACTTGGCCACTGCTATATATTGGGTGGCCTGTATTAACACATCAGGTATTCTACAATATGTATGTGTATAGCAGCCACATAGTATATAGCACAGGCCACGTAGTATTTGTCTGCTATATACTACATGGCTCCTATATACTACGTGGCCTGTGCTATATACTATGTGGCTGCTATATACACACATAAATACATATTCTAGAATACCCGATGCGTTTGAATCGGGCCACCATCTAGTATAATTATATTCTGTTAATAATTACTTATATTGCATCACTCTGCTCTGTTGTTTCATTTGCTAATGAATATTCAATGTCTCTTCACCAACACCACTTCTTCCTCCATTATATTTAAATGCAAGGAAACAAATATATAATTAAATGGATTTATGAATTAATTTAACAAGTGAATGATTTTAACGAATGAATGAACATGTGATTTCTGAGCTATATACCAGTAGAGCTGCCCCATGTATCCATCATTCTCTAGAAAAAAAGTAAAAAATGACTTTTAGTTGCTGAAATTGGAAAATATGTTTTCTCTCATATTAAAAAAAAATCACGTTATTTTATTACAATATATTTATGCACTATTAAATGTATTGTGTTTTCAGTTTGCTTTCCAAATCATAAGGGTATATTCACATGTTGCAAATTTTTGGTGCAGAAATGTTTGCTATTGTAATTCAATCCAATTTAAATGTGCTTTGAGGGTAAGCTCATGGAATTCTGCGAGTCTTATGGAAAGGAACAGAGCAACCACAAAAATTTCTGCAACAAAGGTATTCATAGGATGTATTACATTCATACAATATATTAAGAGAAACATAGAGTCTAGATAACGTGACCTAATTATCCCCATCTACTTCTCCTTGGTAAGGCCTCATCTGGAATACTGTGTCCAGTTCTGGGCACCACATTTTAAAAAAGATATTGAAAAACTGGAGCAAGTTCAGAGAAGTGCTACCAGGATGGTGAGCGGACTGCAAACAATGTCCTATGTGGAATGGTTTAAGGATCTAGGAATATTTAGATTGCAAAAAAGAAGAATAAGGCTTCTTTCACACTTCTGTCGGTACGGGGCCGTCACGAAGCATCAGTGCGACGTACCAACGGAAGTGTTTGCTTTCACATTTCCACCTGCATTGCCGAGCAGGAAAGATCGTGAGAGCGATTTTTCCTGCTGGGCATGCGCAGTGTGAAACACTGGATGTGACGTACCGTTTTTCCGAGACGACGGTCCGCCAAAACCCCACGCATCCAGTGGACGACGCATGCAACGTATGGCCGTACGTCGCAATGCGTCGCTAATGCAAGTCTATGGAGAAAATACGCATCCTGCGGGCAACTTTGCAGGATGAGTGTGTAAGAAGCCTAAGAGGAAACTTAATAGCTTTCTACAAAGGTCTGAAGCGATGTAGAGGAATCATCATTATTCTCATTTGCATATGGAAACATGAGAAACATGCCAGCAGCAATAGACTTATGCAGACCCTATTTTTCTTAAGCTTGGCATAACTTTTATATAGCTTCCCATGGCAGTGTGTCCACAGTCCGACACAGGTTCTGCTTGGCCCTTATTCACATTGAGCTCATTTTTTACACATGGTAAGGTTTTAATACTAGAGGTTAGGACTGTCCTGACTGGGTACACCTTGTCAGTGGTGGAACGACTTTTACGCCTTTTTAAAAAAATAAAAATAAAAAAGTGTTTACTAAGTGTGCTATGTTATTTATATGCACTATTGCTTTCTACTTACAGCAGGATCCATGTTCATTTTGTTTCTATCTTAGGTTTAGTGTGTTTTAGTATGCTTCTACACATGGCATGTATACCAACTTATACTCCAGTTCATTTCTTTTGGTTTGTTTTAGATTCTTGCACTCAGTGCAAAGAAGGCTGTGGCTTCCCTTCCTTTGAGCTGGGCATTACGTTTATATAGCTTCCCATGGCTGGGTGTACGTAGTGGAGCCTCGGTCCTGCTCGGCCCTTATTCATATTGAGGTTATTTTTGACACATGGTAAGGTTTTAATACTAGAGGTTAGGACCATCATGATTGGGTACACCTTGGTAGCATGGCACTTTTTTTTTAATCAAAAACACTGTTTACTAAGTACCCTATGCTATTTTTATGCACTATTGCTTTTTACTTACAGCAGGGTAGATGTTGATTTTGTTCCTATCTTAGACCCGATTTGTTTATACAGAAGCATGACCGAAGCTATTATGTTTCATTGTAAGCATGCCTGTGATAATATTGAAACTGTCGTAAAGTCATACACAACAGGAAGAAGGAGTCCAGTATTATTATTGTATTATTATTATTATTTATTTATATAGCACCATTGAATCCATGGCGCTGTACATGAGAAGGGGTTATATACAAATTACAGATATCACTTACAGTAAACAAACTAACAATGACAGACTGATACAGAGGGGCGAGGACCCTGCCCTTGCGGGCTTACATTCTACTGTATTATGGGGAAGGAGACAATAGGTTGAGGGTTGCAGGAGCTCCGGTGTTGGTGAGGCAGCATCTCCGGTAGTGATGAGGCAACGGGGTCAGTGCAGGCTGTAGGTTTTCCTGAAGAGATGGGTTTCCAGGTTTCTTCTGAAGGATCTGAATGTGGTTGATATTCGGACGTGTTGGGCCAAAGAATTACAGAGGATGGGGGATATTCGGGAGAAGTCTTGGAGGCGGTTGGATGAGGAGTGAATAAGTGTGGAGGATAGAAGGAGGTCTTGGGAGGACAGGAGATTATGTGAGGGAAGATATCGGGAGATTAGTTCAGAGATATATGGAGGAGATAGGTTATGGATGGCTTTGCAGGTCAGTATTAGTAATTTGAACTGCATACGCTGAGGGAATGGGAGCCGGTGAAGAGATTTGCAGAGGGGGGAAGCGGAGGAGTAGCGAGGAGAGAGATTAATTAGTCGGGCAGCAGAGTTAAGGATGGACTGGAGAGGTGCAACGGTGTTACCAGGCCACAGAAAAGGATGTTGCAGTAGTCAAGGCGGGAGATGATGACAGCATGCACAATCATTCTAGTAGGTTGACGGTTGAGGAAAGGAAGGATTCTGGAGATATTTTTGAGATGGTGGTGACAGGAGGTGGAGAGAGCTTGGATGTGCGGTTTGAAGGACAGGGCAGAGTCAAAGGTTACTCCGAGGCAGCGGACTTCCGGTACGGGGGAAAGCGGGATGTCGTTAATTGCGATAGATAGGTCAGGTAAGGAAGATCTATGGGATGGAGGAAAGATGATGAGTTCAGATTTGTCCACATTGAGATTAAGGAAGCTAGAAGAGAAGAAGGAGGATATGGCTGATAGACGCTCCGGGATTCTGGACAGAAGAGCGGTGACGTGTGGGCCAGAAAGGTAGATCTGAGTGTCATCAGCATAAAGGTGGTACTTGAAACCAGGAGACTTTATGAGTTGTCCCAGTATAAGTCCTAGTAGACAGTGTTAAAAGAATTCTCCTTTTTTATATACATAGTGATATGATAAATTCACA
Source organism: Ranitomeya imitator (assembly GCF_032444005.1). Lineage (NCBI taxonomy): Eukaryota > Metazoa > Chordata > Amphibia > Anura > Dendrobatidae > Ranitomeya > Ranitomeya imitator. Next base: position 548,672,214 of record NC_091283.1, on the reverse strand, counting down.
AAAAAAGAATTTAAATCAAATATTTTTGCAAAATACTTTTAATATAAAACCCTGATTTAAACTATAAGTCATTTAAACAAGAGGTCATTTATGATTACGGGCGGCGCTCATAGCAATCCGGCAATGACAACCACAGGGGTCTGCTGCAGACCACAGGTTATCATGCAAACCCATCGGCGACCAGCGATCATGTGACACGGGCGCCGATGGGTGGGATTAATGACGCGCTTCCTGTGGGTGCATGTTAAATGCTGCTGTCAGAGTTTGAAATCAGTTTGATCAGATCAGCTGTCATGGGGTGGAAAGTGTGCAGGCTCATCACCGAAGCCTGCACCAAAAAGGGGAGGCGTCCAATGTCAGATATATCCATCATTGAATGTCAAGGGGTTAAGCTAAACTTTACTGCTTTATGATCATATATGCCTTATCATTTCCCCAATATTGTTAGGCATGTATTACAAATTTCGACTACAGCACTAGCACTTTTTTGTACATATTATTCCCTTCCCCTAACAGGGAATAGTAGGGTGGGAAGGGTCAGCTGGCGGTGAGCGGGGGCGCCACTGCGCAGGTCTGGAGTGCTAACCTCCAAGGTATGGTAGGAGAAAGATTTAGAGATGAAATAGGAGTAAGACTATGTCTCCAGATTGATCTTGTACATCCAGTTAGTCCTCTTTCATTGAAATTCCTGTGTGGTATGCTATATTTCACACCAACAGGGTATGATTCTGTTTCTTTATCATCTTTTGTTACATACTAATCACTAATCCCATATCATTACACATGGGAAGAAGAAGCGATCCCATAAAATTAAAACCAACGTTTATTGAATAAATTTAAAAATGACACAATAAAAAAGCAAAATAGACTGTAGGGGACACTAAAACTACAAGGCTGTGAATATATTGATACCTAAATAGTCACCAGACAATAAGAATATATAACCACACTGATATAAGGGAGGACTACATGCAACCTTCACCAACAAGTTACAATATAACAAAATCAGCCGAAGCATGCATGTTATAATATGGTCTCTACCTTCAAGAACATATACCTAGCCCAGTGGCTTAACTACAGGCAGCAACAATAAATACCAATGTATGTGGCCCAAAGTATATCCGTCCTAATAAACCCAGCATGGAAAACTATATCTAGCCTGGCAGAAAACATGTGCATACCTTGCATGGATGGCGTCCCCTCACCCCGACGCGCGTTTCGCCTCCTGCTTCTTCTTAACTATCTTTTGTTACATGTCAATAAGAGGACTGTAATTGCATGATATAGTAATATTTCAGTCCTGACCATCCCTTGTGACTATTCCTCTCCTTGATATTAATTGGTCACATATGGTTTCTCTCTGTAGCGACCCTAGCACTTAGTATCCATATTCTTTGATCACTCCCCTCTATAGAGAATTACAGGGATATCAGAATCAGCCGCTGATGTCTGGGGGTGCAATCTGCGCAGGTCTAGTGTGCCAACCTCCACTGCAAGGCAGGAGAAAGTTTAAGAGACTGAACAGGACAGTGTCCTCATAAGTTTTAAAATATTAATGGTGCTTGTTTTATATATATATATATATATATATATAATTGTACATATTTTAAATGATCAATTAAAGGTTATATTTTAATATTTTTTCTAAAGTACGATCATTGCGGTAAATTTGGTCTAATTAATGTGTGCTTGAGTACCTAAAGAAGATGTGAATTACTCAGCCTTAATCACGGCCTTATCAATCAGGTGCCTATTTATTTTATATAGGCATCCATGTTTTTTTCTCTAAAATTATGTTACTGTGAACAGGGAGATCATTCATCTGCCCAGCTTCTCCCAACTGGACTTGGGTTGAATGGTAGGTCTCTGTCAATAGACAAACTCCAAGCCTGCCGGACCGGTAATAGGCCAATGAGGACTTTCCCAGATCACTTCTCCTCTGTTATCTGTGAAATACAGCAGCGTTTCCTTCTCAATGTTTTTCTTGTTTTCCATATGAAAATGCGCAATATTTAGCCAAACCTCATTTCATACTAACTGCCTCAATGTCTACAATGAAGGTACAATAGCTATAACATCATAAGATTGGATTCACTTATAAGGAATTCTGTGTCACTTGCAGTATTTTTAGCTTTTTAATAATTCCTTATTATTGCATTGTTTGTTGTCAGAACTACGTAATTGTGAAAAAAATGTCAATTATTTATCAGCTTTTTAAAACCCACCCTGGAACATGAAGAAGACGTCAGACGCTCAAGTGCTTTTCCTTTGCCATCTTCACTGACACAGGTTTCATATTCCGACATACTTTGCAGCTCCTCAGAGGGTTGTTGATTGGCTGAGCAGCCTCTTTTAGTGTTGGGCTGAGATCTGATGAGTATTTCACGTTCTCCCAAATACCTAATTTATTTTTATATTTCTAGCTCAGAGAAATGTTTGCTCATAAAGAGCTTGTTGATTTTACATCCATTGCATGTAAACTGAATACTTCCTTCTGTGCAAAGCTTATTCTCCCAATCATTTCACCTCTGAAAGCTTGTTAATCTCACAGATTTGGGGGTACCTTGAAGTAAACTATATGAAAATAAGCTAATCTTACATATTATACAAATGTATCAATTGTGATAAGAACCCACTACAATCGACACAATATTGAAGAATTTTTTAAGAGTAGAACATCTAATGGTCTTCTACAAGTAATCTCCTACACTAGATGACAAGATTTCTCAGGATTGTCTGATACTGTTTTCCACTATTTGGACAACCCATTCTTAAATTACCGTATATACTCGAGTATAAGACGAGATTTTCAGCCCAAATTTTTGGGCTGAAAGTGCCCCTCTCGGCTTATACTCGAGTCACAGTCGGCGGCAGGGTCGGCGGGTGAGGGGGAGAGGGCGCTGAGGCATACTTACCTGCTCCCGGGGCTCCTGGCGCTGTCCCTGCCCATCCCACGGTCTCCGGGTGCTGCAGCTCTTCCCCTGTTCAGCGGTCACGTGGGACCGCTCATTAGAGAAATGAATATGGGCTCCACTCCCATAGGGGTGGAGCCGCATATTCATTTCTCTAATGAGCGGTAACAGTGACCGCTGATAGAGGAAGAGGCTGCGGCACCGAAGACCAGCTGTCCGGGGGAAGGAGCGGGACGCCGGGAGCAGGTAAGTATTTCATATTCACCTGTCCACGTTCCACACGCCGGGCACCGCTCCTTCTTCCTGGCGTCTCTCCGCACTGACTGTTCAGGTCAGAGGGCGCGATGATGCATATAGTGTGCGCGCCGCCCTCTGCCTGAACAGTCAGTGCGGAGAGACGCCGGGACGGGACGCTGAGGAGCTGCAAGCAAGAGAGGTGAGTATGGCATTTTTTTTTTATTATTGTAGCAGCAATGGCACAGCTTTCTATTGTACATCTATGGGGCAATAATGAACAGTGCAGAGCACTATATGGCACAGCTATGGGGCAATAATGAATGGTGCAGAGCACTATATGGCACAGCTATGGGGCAATAATGAATGGTGCAGAGCACTATATGGCACAGCTATGGGGCAATAATGAACGGTGCAGAGCACTATATGGCACAGCTATGGGGCAATAATGAACGGTGCAGAGCACTATATGGCACAGCAATGGGGCAATAATGAACGGTGCAGAGCACTATATGGCACAGCTATGGGGCAATAATGAATGGTGCAGAGCACTATATGGCACAGCTTTCTATGGTACATCTATGGGGCAATAATGAACAGTGCAGAGCACTATATGGCACAGCTATGGGGCAATAATAAACGGTGCAGAGCACTATATGGCACAGCTATGGGGCAATAATGAATGGTGCAGAGCACTATATGGCACAGCTATGGGGCAATAATGAACGGTGCAGAGCACTATATGGCACAGCAATGGGGCAATAATGAACGGTGCAGAGCACTATATGGCACAGCTTTCTCTGGTACATCTATGGGGCAATAATGAACGGTGCAGAGCACTATATGGCACAGCTATGGGGCCATAATGAACAGTATGGAGCATCTATTTTTATTTTTGAAATTCATCGGTAGCTGCTGCATTTTCCACCCTAGACTTATACTCGAGTCAATACGTTTTCCCAGTTTTTTTGTGGCAAAATTAGGGGGGTCGGCTTATACTCGGGTCCGCTTATACTCGAGTATATATGGTATATAGCCCAACAAAAATCGAGAAACCTTACTTTTATCACCGGCACCATTCCAGCTACAGTACGTCAGCATCCGGTCACCCGGCTTTAGAATGAAATTGTTATAGCCCGTGATCATTGCAGTCACTTAGCGATTGCGAATGGACTGATTGCTCATACTTTTCTCTGATGGAACTCGGAGGTCCATGTGAGCAGCGCAGCTTATTAGCAGCTACAGATTGGCTGCAGTGCTCATGGGACACAACAATATCAATGAAGCATCAGTAGACTCAGTGACGACATTCCTGGGATATCACCAGTGCAGGAGGTGAGAATATGTATTTTGAATCCATTGTGAGAAGGGCATAATAAAATGTTTGTTGTGTTTCAGGTGACTTCAGTATTTAAAAGGGAATATCCAAGTAGTGGTCATTCCCTTTAAAGGGAAGATGTCATGAGGATTCTGTGCTTAAAGCTAATGTCATGTATTAACAGGTGATTTCATGCTAATTAAATCCATATTTTGATTGTATATGTCCATTTTGCAGTTTCAGAGAAATCCAGTGTTTAGATCATATGCAAATTTTCTGCTAATGCTTCGAGGTGAGTTATTGCACTTGCAGCGCTTCTGAACTCCACTTTCTGGCTCATCATGATGTGTCAGTGCAGTGACACATAGGGAGAAGATGACACAGACCTCAACGAGCGTTTGTGTCTGCAGTCACACAGGGGCTGTACAGTGCTGCTAAGTAATTGTGCTGAGCCGGCAAGTGGTAACACATAGTAGAAGTTTACAGTACGAGCCACTACCTATTGACTCAGCACTGTAATGAATCTACCTACTGACTCAGCACTATAACGGATCTACCTACTGACTCAGCACTATAACAGATTGTCATGATAATATGAATATGCCATATTCTAAGTATACTTCTGGAAGGTTCCATGGCTTTACAGACACACGCTGTGGTTTTTTTGACCCCCCCCTCCCAGCTCCTTCTTACTACACACTCTGTGCAACGTGATACTAGTGTGCTAGCAGCCTCCCACTGAGTAGTTTATGGCCCTAAGCTGGCTGAAGGCAGTTGTGGAAACATGTGCTCTTTTGTTCATTTAAAAACTTAATAGTAGGGCATTACTTGACCCCAATTAGTGATAGAGATATAAAAGTTACATATTCCGAACGTCCACCGATAGATCTATAACCCAGTGAAATCTCTAGGAACCAAACCCAACTAAATCCAAGGAATGGATTTCTCTATAAGCAGGTCATGTATCTGTTATGGAAATTTGGTTTGGATATATCTATCCCTGTGTGTGCTGTGGCCGTTCCCAATAAGACTGATTGAGTATTTTGAGCGCTCATCAAGAATGAGACTGTACACCATGGTGACAGAATAACATTCTATCAATACTGATGGTTTATTGTACATACATGGTTTTATAATTGCATATAGAAAGGGGGTGGTTAGTTAATTATCATATTGTCAAGCTCCTCTGTTATTGGTTATCTAAATATATATATGGAATATTGTAATTAATGCACATATGAATGCTGATTAAGCAACTAAAGTGTAGGTGTCTCCGTTTTCTGCATCTAAGACAAAGTTGAGACATCTGATCATCACTTAGTTCATCTGGTGCTGTTCCGCTTTTGCCTGGAAAGCTCCAAACAGTCTGTCTGGCTTATATCAGTTTATGTCAGCCATTTTAAGCAATTGATTATAGTGTATATATTAGCTGTGAGCATATATGAGTTTATATGCAAGTGAGATCTATATGAAATATATATACATATTTCTATCACATATCCATTTCGTGTTTATACTTAAATGAACCCCCATGTCATGCTAAGCATAATGATAATTTTGTCTTTCTTCTATGAGGTTCCCCCTAAGAGATATGGGTAATGGAGTATTTCATAACTGTTCAGAAAAGGGAGTTGCACAACCACCCAGTGAGGTCAGCACAGTGGGAAGGCCTTAAGTTTGAGCACAGGTATAAGACACGGAGGTGGGACTAGAGCCCCCTCTCTCTCCTTCTGTCTCTCTTTGCCTGGGAAGTCACCTAGCAGATACTGTGCCTGATGCATTGTGACATATGCTCCTCCTCCTCCCTGCCGAATGGCTTACTTAGACAAATGTAAGTTCAACCCTTTCATTTTGTAATCGTTCTGTACATACTATAATTGTCTCATCTTGCAATATCGTTTTTTATATGTTTTGTAAACACTGCCTATTTCTTTTTGGCGTAAAAGTTATAATATTTGCTAACTTTGTTTTCCTTGCTCTAAAACGTACCTCCAACATCCTCCAACATCCTCTGAACTAAATTACGCTACTGATTGGGTTGGTTACTCACCCGCTATTAATCATAATTGGAGCTGGTGGCAGCAAAGCATACTGAGCTTGTTGGGTATAGCTGGCAGTGATGGAAAGGGGTTTATAAGAGTATTGCCTGGCTGCGGCAGGGAATAGGTATATCGCCCTCACGGCAGCATGCCCAATAGCCAGTACACGACCGGGCAGCCTTTCCGGCGACTAATTACCCTAGGTGCAGTTCCCTGACTGACCTGAGGGTAAGGGGGCACCAGAGAGCTGCAAGTTCCAAACTGGAACTGGGAAGTGGGATATAAATAAATCCCTGAAGAAAACTGGGGCAAACAAACACCCCTGGTTCATGGCACAGATCTACCTACTGACTCAGTACAATAACAGATCTACCTACTGACTCAGTACTATAACGGATATACCTACTGACTCTATTATGGTTCTACCTACTGACACGTGGAAGCGCACTTGCGCGAAACGATATACTGCACTACAATGAATCTACCTACTGACTCAGCACTATAACAGATCTACCTACTGACTCAGCACTATAACGGATCTACCTACTGACTCAGCACTATAACAGATCTAGTAAAGACTGTGGTTATGCGGCGAGCCAGAAAGGGAGTTGTGGCAGAAGCCACAAGACCACGAAATCCTCGCGTGCCCCAGCCGGAAGCAGCACTGAGGTAGCAGTCAGATGGATGAAGAGGGCCAGAGCCCTTGAAACGCGTTGGTTGGCTATCCTCAGCACACCTGTCCTCCGTACCTCGGTGATGTCACCCATAGCTCTGCCCAATGCCCATCCCCTCCGACCACTACCTCAGCGCTTATGGTAAATCTGTTCAATTATTAGAATTAATTCAACAGGGTGAGGATCCTTTCATACCTAAACGTATAGGACACAAACCCTGAATCTCTTTGCCAGCTATAAGCTGCTGGCATTCAGACCCTGCTCTAGCAAAACCACACTGCCTGGATAATTGGTATCAAAGTCCTTGTCTATATCTCCAACGAAATCATGAGTGAGTACACTAAAGATTCACAGATCCAGATTATATGGATGTATAAAATTATACCTAAAAAAAGGTTATAAATTCATTCAAGCAGGGGGAATCGTGAGACTCCAGGGGAAGAGCTATTCCCAGGTATCACGCTACCAGCAGTAATTGTGAATTTACATCATCACGAATATCCCAAGTGAGTAAAATTTTATACTTACTTATATATATTTCACGATCTTGCTTCATTCACAAGTATAATTGTTACAATGAGCGCACATCTTTTTTATTTTTTAAAGACTCTACTGGTATTTAACATGATCCACAACATAACCACGTTATCATCAATGTTACCAAACAGTAAGTGTCTTTGAATTCATATCCACTTTAATATTTAGATTCATTCCGTATTGCTCATCAATTGTAGATGGCGCAGGTGAGCACTATCTTTACTAGTAACTGAACTATACATTTAAAGGGTCCACACAGAACCTGTTGTAATCACCAGCAGCACTCAACATAGAGAACTTGTTTCTCCATTAGGAACTGTCTGGAGCACCAGTGTTTTTTGTTCTTACTGTAACAGATCTACTTTTGACACAGCATTTTAATGGATCAACCTACTGACTCAGCACTAAAACGGATCTACCTACTGACTCAGCACTGTAACGGATCTACCTACTGACTCGGCACTGTAATGCATCTACCTACTGACTCAGCACTATAAAGGATCTACCTACTGACTCAGCACTATAACGGACTACCTACTGACTCAGCACTTTAACGGATCTATCCACTGATTCAGTACTATAACGGATCTACCTACTGACTCAGCACTATAACGAATCTACCTACTGACTCAGCACTGTAACGAATCTACCTACCGACATGCATTTTAACGGACCTACCTACTGACTCAGCACTATAATGGATCTACCTACCAACTCGGAACTACAACGGATCTACCTACTGACTAAGCACTATAACGGATCAAGCTACTGACTCAACACTATAACGGATCTAATTACTGACTCAGCACTATAATGGATCTATCTACTGACTAGCTATAATAGATCTACTTACTGATTCAGCACTATAATGGATCTATATACTGACTCAGGACTATAACGAATCTACCTACTGACTGAGTAGTATTGTCGGGTTGTCACGACAATACCCTTCCTTCACCAGTGATTCCAAATTAGAATAAAAGCAGTGGTACCGGAGTGAAGAATGAGTCAGACAAAAGCTGGTTCAAACTCAGTGCCTGCCCGTATGTCTACAAAGTGTAGTAACGTCTCAGCAACTGACTTTATTTTCTAATACATAACACTATATGATCTATTGGGGGAAGGTGTGCAGAGGGCGGGGATAGGCAGGGGTTAAGCAATGTATCTAGTATTCAGTCCTTCTGGTTGGCTCTGACATCATCTGATGAATCTTCCTTTGTCCACATCTTGTCCACATCGCTTTAAGTATCATTTCCAGAGAAATGATACTTGTCCTTCTGGAATGTGTAACTTGCTTCTTCAGCAGGGCGAATCTGGGGCAAAGGTGAATACTGGCAGCCATCTTAAATACAGTTACATATGCATTAGCAACCATAAAGGAAAAACTTATTGTTTCACAGCATAAGAATATATAAAAGTACAAAAGAGTATAAAGATATATATTTTCACCTTGACAGTATAACGGATCTACCTACTGACTCAGCACTATAACAGATCCAGGGCCGCCATCAGGGCATTACAGCCGTGACTGGCGTATGGGGCCCGGTGAGCAGAGGGGGCCCGCATCGGGCCCCCTCTTACGTGCTCACCGGGCCTCTACCGGCAGCCGCAGGCTGAACCGGGCCCTTAGCGGCGGCCGGCGCTGCAGCTGTTTAACGCTATTGACGTGCGGGCCCGCGCCCACACGTCAATAGTTAACAGCCGCCAGCCGCAGCGTGCAGGTCGCCGGCGTCTGACGTCATTGTCAGTCGCCGGCGAGTGCAAGCTGCAGCTGCGTGGAGAGAGCAGGAGCGCGCCGGCAGGTAAGCAGAACTTTTTTTTTTATTGAGAGCGGCGATCCGGGGGGGGGGGGGGAGGGGGGAAGGCCAGGGCAGTAAAGCTGGACACAGGGGGGGCAGTAAAGCTGGACACAGGGGGGGCAGAAAGCTGGACACAGAGGGGGCAGTAAAGCTGGACACAGGGGGGGCAGTAAAGCTGGACACAGGGGGGGCAGTAAAGCTGGACACAGGGGGGGCAGTAAAGCTGGACACAGGGGGGGGGGCAGTAAAGCTGGACACAGGGGGGGCAGTAAAGCTGGACACAGGGGGGGCAGAAAGCTGGACACACAGGGGGCAGAAAAGCTGGACACAGGGGGGGCAATAAAGCTGGACACAGGGGGGGCAGTAAAGCTGGACACAGGGGGGGCAGTAAAGCTGGACACAGGGGGGGGCAGAAAGCTGGACACAGGGGGGGCAGTAAAGCTGGACACAGGGGGGGCAATAAAGCTGGACACAGGGGGGGCAGTAAAGCTGGACACAGGGGGGGCAGTAAAGCTGGACACATGGGGGGCAGTAAAGCTGGACAAAGGGGGGGGCAGAAAGCTGGACACAGAGGGGGCAGTAAAGCTGGACACAGGGGGGGCGGAGTGCTGGACCGAGATGGGGCAGAGTGCTGGACCAAGATGGGGCAGAGTGCTGGACCGAGATGGGGCAGAGTGCTGGACCGAGATGGGGCAGAGTGCTGGACAGAGATGGGGCAGAGTGCTGGACCGAGATGGGGCAGAGTGCTGGACAGAGATGGGGCAGAGTGCTGGACCGAGATGGGGCAGAGTGCTGGACCTAGATGGGGCAGAGTGCTGGCCCGAGATGGGGCAGAGTGCTGGACCGAGATGGGGCAGAGTGCTGGACCGAGATGGGGCAGAGTGCTGGACCGAGATGGGGCAGAGTGCTGGACCGAGATGGGGCAGAGTGCTGGACCGAGATGGGGCAGAGTGCTGGACAGAAATGGGGCAGAGTGCTGGACAGAGATGGGGCAGAGTGCTGGACCGAGATGGGGCAGAGTGCTGGACCGAGATGGGGCAGAGTGCTGGACAGAAATGGGGCAGAGTGCTGGACAGAGATGGGGCAGAGTGCTGGACAGAGATGGGGCAGAGTGCTGGACAGAGATGGGGCAGAGTGCTGGACAGAGTTGGGGCAGAGTGCTGGACAGAGATGGGGCAGAGTGCTGGACACTGATAGGGCAGAATGCTGGTCACTGATGGGGCAGAGTGCTGGACACTGATGGGGCAGAGTGCTGGCTACAGATGGGGCAGAGTGCTGGACAGAGATGGGGCAGAGTGCTGGACAGAGATGGGGCAGAGTGCTGGACAGAGATGGGGCGAGTGCTGGACAGAGATGGGGCAGAGTGCTGGACAGAGATGGGGCAGAGTGCTGGACAGAGATGAGGCAGAGTGCTGGACAGAGATGGGGCAGAGTGCTGGACAGAGATGGGGCAGAGTGCTGGACAGAGATGGGGCAAAGTGCTGGACACTGATGGGGCAGAGTGCTGGACACTGATGGGGCAGAGTGCTGGACACTGATGGGGCAGAGTGCTGGCCACAGATGGGGCAGAGTGCTGGCCACAGATGGGGTAAGATTGGACACAGATGGGGCAGAGTGCTGGACACAGATGGGGCAGAGTGCTGGACACAGATGGGGCAGAGTGCTGGACACAGATGGGGCAGGATTGGACACAGATGGGGCAGAGTGCTGGACACAGATGGGGCAGAGTGCTGGACACAGATGGGGCAGAGTGCTGAACACAGATGGGGCAGAATGGAGACTCATGAGGGCAGGATGGGAGAACATATGGCTGGAGCCTGGAATGAGACACACGGGGGCTAGGATGGCGAATATTACCATAGGGGCTAATTAAGGGATATTATTATTGCAGTGATGTATTTATTTTATTTTTTGAGTATACTGTTTTAAATGGGGGGGCGGTCCTGTTACTGTGTAGAGTGATACTATGTTGCCTTCTTCATGTGGTGTAATGTAGAAGTTGGGAAAATTAAGTAATGTGTTCAACAAGCGGAACTCGAGATAACTGTTTTATTTTCTGCAGAGACGAGTCCTGGCTGGATGAAGTGATGGCGGTCTGTGCTGGATGAAAGATGAAGGACTTCACCTAGAGACGTCACTGGTGAGTCAGTGTTACCTATACACTGACACTATACACTGTATACTATATACAGAGGTCCTGTGTACAATGTCACCAGTGATCACTGTATTACCTATACATTATATACAGAGCTCCTGTGTGTAATGTCACCGGTGATCACTGTATTACCTGTACACAGACACTGCTTACTAATTACAGATCTCCTGTGCATAATGGCACTGATGGTGATAGTATTGTGGGTTTTTTTTTTATTACTGATCAGTATTGTAGTATTCAGTCATTTGTGGTAATATGCGGTCTGGTCATGGTGTAGCAGTATTTGTTCCTTGTATTTTATATTATTCGATCACTGTGGTGGTAATATGTCATCTGGTCATAGTGCTGTGGTATTTGTTCCTTGTATGTAGTATTATAGGTCATTTTAAAAATTGAAAAATAAATAAAAATATACCTAAATTGTATTGCATATTTTAACAAATATTTAGTAGGTTACAGTAGAGTAGGGCCCGGCCAAAAGTGTCTACCGTGTTATGGTGGCGGCTTAAAAAATCTTTTGGCCAAAACAAAAGCTGCCGGCTATATGTGTGATCTGGTGATGGGAACTGTCAATGTGTGATAGTTGAGAAGTGGAGATTTTCCAAGAGAGAGCGGTGGGACTGTGGACAGTTCGTGGGGTGGAGCCTGGAGGCGGGGCTGGGGTGGAGCCTGGGCAGAGTTTCAAGGGGGCCCCGAAAATTTTGCCAGTATGGGGCCCCAAAATTTCTAGTGGCAGCCCTGAACAGATCTACCTACTTACTCAGCACTATAATGGATCAACCTACTGACTCAGCACTATAACGGATCTACCTACTGACTCGGCACTATAACCGATCTACCTACTGAATCAGCACTATAATGCATCTACCTACTGACTCAGCACTATAACGGATCTACCTACCGACTCGCTATAATGGATCTACCTACCGATTCAGCACTATAACGGATCTACCTACTGACTCAGCACTATAATGCATCTACCTACTGACTCAGCACTATAACAGATCTACCTACTGACTCAGCACTATAACAGATCTACCTACTGACTCGCTATAATGGATCTACCTACTGATTCAGCACTCTAACCGATCTACCTACTGATTCAGCACTATAACGGATCTACCTACTGATTCAGCACCATAACGGATCTACCTACAGACTCAGCTCTATAAAGGATCCTTTAATAAGATGTGTAGTAGAGGGGTTACAAGGACACTAAACTTCAGGAGGGCAAATTTCCAACGGATGAGAGATGATCTTAGTGCAATTAACTGGGACGATATCCTGAGACATAAAAATACACAAAGAAAATGGGAGACGTTTATTAGCATCCTGGATAGGACTTGTGCACAGTATATACCGTATGGGAATAAACATACTAGAAATAGGAGGAAACCAATATGGCTAAATAGAGCTGTAAGGAGAGCAATAAGTGACAAAAAGAAAGCATTTAGAGAATTAAAGGAAGTAGGTAGTGATGAGGCATTAAATAAATATAGAAAATGAAATAAATCCTGTAAAAAGCAAATCAAGGCAGCAAAGATTGAGACAGAGAGACTCATTGCCAGAGAGAGTAAAAATAATCCCAAAATATTCTTTAACTACGTAAATAGTAAGAAACTAAAAAATGATAGTGTTGGCCCCCTTAAAAATAGTCTGGGTGAAATGGTGGATGAGGATGAGGAAAAAGCCAATATGTTAAATGACTTTTTTTTATCAGTATTTGCACAAGAAAATTCCATGGCAGACAATATGATCAGTGATAACAAAAATTCCCCATTAAGTGCCACCTGCTTCACCCAGCAGGAAGTACGGCGGCGTCTAAAAATCACTAAAATTTACAAATCTCCGGGTCCGGATGGGATACACTCCCGAGTACTGCAGGAATTAAGTACAGTCATTGATAGACCATTACTTTTAATCTTTAAAGACTCCATAATAACAGGGTCTGTACCACATGACTAGCGTATAGCAAATGTGGTGCCAATATTCAAAAAAGGGACAAAAACTGAACTCAGAAATTCTAGGCCAGTAAGCTTAACCTCTACTGTGGGTAAAATCCTGGAGGGCATTCTAAGGGATGCTATGCTGGAGTATCTGAGGAGGAATAACCTCATGACCCAATATCAACATGGGTTTACTAGGGACCGTTCCTGTCAAACTAATCTGATCAATTTCTATGAAGAGGTAAGTTCCGGACTGGACCAAGGGAACCCAGTGGACGTAGTGTATATGGACTTTTCAAAAGCTTTTGATACGGTGCCACACAAAAGGTTGATACATAAAATGAGAATAATGGGGATAGGGGAAAATATGTGTAAGTGGGTTAAGAGCTGGCTCAGGGATAGGAAACAAAGGGTTTTTATTAATGGAGCACACTCGGACTGGGTCGCAGATAGCAGTGGGGTACCACAGGGGTCAGTATTGGGCCCTCTTCTTTTTAACATATTTATTAATGATCTTGTAGGGGGCATACAGAGTAGAATTTCAATACTTGCAGATGACACTAAACTTTGCAGGGTAATCAATACAGAGGAGGACAATTTTATATTACAGGATGATTTATGTAAACTAGAAGCTTGGGCTGATAAATGGCAAATGAGCTTTAATGGGGATAAATGTAAGGTCATGCACTTGGGTAGAAGTAATAAGATGTATAGCGATGTGCTTAATTCTAAAACTCTGGGCAAAACCGTCAATGAAAAAGACCTGGGAGTATGGGTGGATGACAAACTCACATTTAGTGACCAGTGTCAGGCAGCTGCTACAAAGGCAAAATAATGGGATGCTTTAAAAGAGGCATAGAGGCTCATGAGGAGAACATAATTTTACCTCTATACAAGTCACTAGTTCGACCACACTTAGAATACTGTGTATAGTTCTGGCCTCCGGTGTATAAGAAAGACATAGCTGAACTAGAGCGGGTGCCGAGAAGTTACTGACTCAGCACTATAACGGATCTACCTACTGACTCGCCATAATGGATCTACCTACTGATTCAGCACTCTAACCGATCTACCTACTGATTCAGCACTATAACGGATCTACCTACTGATTCAGCACCATAACGGATCTACCTACAGACTCAGCTCTATAAAGGATCTACCTACTGACTCAGCACCTTAACGGATCTACCTACTGACACAGCACTATAATGAAACTATCTACTGACTCCGCACTATAACGGATCTACCTACTGACTCAGCACTACCTACTGACTCAGTACTATAATGGATCTAATTACTGATTCAGCACTATAACGGATATAATTACTGGCTCAGCACTATAATGGATCTACCTACTGACTCAGCACTATAATGGATCTACCTACTGAATCAGCACTATAACGGATCTACCTACTGACTCAGCACTATAACGGATCTAGCTACTGACTCAGCACTATAATGGATCTACCTACTGACTCCGCACTATAATGGATCTACCTACTGAATCGGCACTATAACGGATCTACCTACTGACTCAGCACTATAATGCATCTACCTACTGACTCGGCACTATAACAGATCTACCTACTGACTCGCTATAATGGATCTACTCACTGATTCAGCACTATAACAGATCTACCTACTGATTCAGCACTATAGCGGATCTACCTACTGACTCAGCACCATAACGTATCTACCTACTGACTCAGCATGGAGCGGGGGCGCCATAGTGCGTTCAAGAGGGTGCCAACCTCCGCAGACAGGCAGGGAATAATCTTTAAGGGCATTTAGAATTTTTTGTACCCTTTTTTTCCCCCTATTTTTCGTCCCTTGTATTTTTGCCTGCTTGAACCAGACCAGGCTTTTATTGACCCATTCACATGATCAGGGGTTTGGGTGTCGTGCTCATTTTTTAATCCTTTGGTTTTGAAATAAAAGTTATTGTATATATTAGTTTTTGTTTTTTTCTATAATGGATCTACCTACTGACTCAGCATTATAATGGATCTACCTACTGACTCAGCACTATAACAGATCTACCCACTGACTCAGCACAATAACGGATATAATTACTGATTCAGCGCTATAATGGATCTACCTACGAGACTCAGCACAATAACGGATCTACCTACTGACTCAGCACTATAACAGATCTACCTACTGATTCAGCACTATAACGGATCTACCCACTGACTCAGCACTATAACGGATCTAATTACTGACTCAGCATTATAGCGGATCTACCTACCGATTCAGCACTATAATGGATCTACCTACTGACTCAGCACTATAACAGATCTACCTACTGACTCAGCACTATAACGGATCTACCTACTGACTCAGCACTACAGATTGCTGAGGAAAGGGCTCAGCCAGGCAGGCTTTGGGTTTGCAGTGTGATGCCAGAGTAATGGCTTATAGGCGGGTAACTGTGCATACCCAAAATGATTTAGTATGCTGGGAGAAAACAGGGGCAATACAGAGTCTATAAGCGTGCCTTTATGGGCATGATATTGGCTGGCTGGGCTGGACTGCTCAGCCCTAAGTACATGCCACAACAACTAGTCAAGGTAATTAGCATTAAGTTATAGTAGCAACCCTATTTCCAAGTCAATAATACATTCAATAATATATATAGATATATATATATCTATATATATAATTGTCTAAGGGTTTTTCCGTCTGTCTGTCTGTCTGTCTGTCTGTCTGTCTGTCTGTCCTGGAAATCCCGGCTCTCTGATTGGTCGAGGCCGCCAGGCCTCGACCAATCAGAGACCGGCACAGCATCGACGTAGAAATCCCGCGTCTCTGATTGGTCGAGGCCGCCAGGCCTCGACCAATCAGCAACGGGCACAGCGACGATGATGTCATAAAGGATGCAGAAATCCCGCGTCTGATTGGTCGAGGCCACCAGGCCTCGACCAATCAGCAACGGGCACAGCGACGATGATGTCATAAAGGACGTAGACATCTCACGTTTCTGATTCAGCGACGGGCACAGTATCGACGTAGATGACATAATGGTTGCCATGGCGACGATGATGTCATAAAGGTTGCCTCGACCAATCAGCGACGGGCACAGTCTGCCGCGAATTCTGGAATCATCATTGTCCATATACTACGGGGACATGCATATTCTAGAATACCCGATGCGTTAGAATCGGGCCACAATCTAGTCTATATATATAATTGTCTAAGGGTTTTTCCGTCTGTCTGTCTGTCTGTCTGTCTGTCTGTCTGTCCTGGAAATCCCGGCTCTCTGATTGGTCGAGGCCGCCAGGCCTCGACCAATCGGCAACGGGCACAGCGACGATGATGTCATAAAGGACGTAGACATCTCACGTTTCTGATTCAGCGACGGGCACAGTATCGATGTAGATGTCATAATGGTTGCCATGGCGACGACGATGTCATAAAGGTTGCCTCAACCAATCAGCGACGGGCACAGTGTGCCGCGAATTCTGGAATCATCATTGTCCATATACTACGGGGACATACATATTCTAGAATACCCGATGCGTTAGAATCGGGCCACAATCTAGTATATATATATATATATATATATATATATATGTATATATATATATATATATATATATATATATATATATATATGTACAGTCATGGCCAAAAGTATTGACACCCCTGCAATTCTGTCAGATAATACAAATTTTCTTCCTGAAAATGATTGCAAACACAAATTCTTTGGTATTATTATCTTCATTTAATTTGTCTTAAATGAAAAAACACAAAAGAAAATGAAGCAAAAAGCAAAACATTGATCATTGCACACAAAACTCCAAAAATGGTCCAGACAAAAGTATTGGCACCCTCAGCCTAATACTTGGTTGCACATCCTTTAGCCAAAATAACTGCAACCAACCACTTCCGGTAACCATCAATGAGTTTCTTACAATGCTCTGCTGGAATTTTAGACCATTCTTCTTTGCCAAACTGCTCCAGGTCCCTGATATTTGAAGGATGTCTTCTCCAAACTGCCATTTGTAGATCTCTCCACAGGTGTTCTATGGGATTCAGGTCTGGACTTATTGCTGGCCACCTTAGAAGTCTCCAGTGCTTTCTCTCAAACCATTTTCTAGTGCTTTTTGAAGTGTGTTTTGGGTCATTGTCCTGCTGGAAGGCCCATGACCTCTGAGGGAGACCCAGCTTTCTCACGCTGGGCCCTACATTATGCTGCAAAATTTGTTGGTAGTCTTCAGACTTCATAATGCCATGCACACGGTCAAGCAGTCCAGTGCCAGAGGCAACAAAGCAATCCCAAAACATCAGGGAACCTCCGCCATGTTTGACTGTAGGGACGGTGTTCTTTTTTTTGAATGCCTCTTTTTTTCTCCTGTAAACTCTATGTTGATGCCTCTACTTTTGTCTCATCTGACCAGAGAATATTCTTCCAAAACATTTTAGGCTTTTTCAGGTAAGTTTTGGCAAACTCCAGCCTGGCTTTTTTATGTCTTGGGGTAAGAAGTGGGGTCTTCCTGGGTCTCCTACCATACAGTCCCTTTTCATTCAGATGCCGATGGATAGTACGGGTTGACACTGTTGTACCCTCGGACTGCAGGGCAGCTTGAACTTGTTTGGATGTTAGTCGAGGTTCTTTAACCAACATCCGCACAATCTTGCGTTGAAATCTCTTGTCAATTTTCCACATCTGGGGAGGTTAGCAACAGTGCCATGAGCTTTAAACTTCTTGATGACACTGCGCACGGTAGACACAGGAACATTCAGGTCTTTGGAGATGGACTTGTAGCCTTGAGATTGCTCATGCTGTTAGGACTGGCGGAACGCACCAAGAGAGATGATATAGATGCGTTCGCAGTCCGGGGTCCACCGTGCAGGTGAAACCTGCTGCTAGGAAATGACAGACAATATGGCGGTATTCAAAAGTATACACGCGTGGGTTAAACCTCACCCAGCGTGAAGAAAGCGATCCTGTTGCGTCACAGGACCGCGGTACCGCACATAGAGCGCGAGCAAGTGGTCAGCGAACTAAACCCCAACAGGGATTGTTGTCCGATTAGACCCTTAGAACTGTGCCGTGCTGGCAGGCACCACTAAGCACCCAGACGTGGGTCAGGAAGCGCACACTGGCACGTGGCACCGCACTGGCGGTCACAGCAGTAGACGATGACATGTGTGTGACACGTTGAGTGATAAGTCGGGCGCTAGATAGCAGCCATACTCCATACGCGAACAATCATACAATAGGGTAGGGGTATTTAAAGAACGACTTGCACTCACAACAAACACACGTATTAAATTGTACACTAGCGCATGGCCGTGCGGTCATGCGCAGTTTATATAGTTGCAGGACAGGAAGCGGCCACAGAAACTTTGCCCTTCCAAGACCTGCCAAGAGGACCAATAGAATGCGCTGCAGAGTCTGAGCTCATGACCCTCGATCTCCAACGGGAGATCGTGCCCTGGGCATGCTCAGTGTGCGCAGACAAGGACTTAGTCCCAGAGAAGTCCACTCGCTGCTGACCAGTATAGGCTTTACAGGCAGAAGCTGGAGAAGCAGCAGTAACTCTTCTCACAGAGTCAGACTGAGCGAGACGCTGGGATCGACGTCCCTGCTGAGCAGGCTCCACTGCAGCTGGAGGAGAATGGGAGACCGCAGCGGAGATGGATCGAGATTCTCCCTGTGCAGCAGAGGAAACTCGACTCCTAACATTACCCCCCCTCCTAGGGCCCCCCCCTCCTTGGGCCTCGCTACGTTCGAAGGCAGCAATGAGCTGTGGGGCCCGAATGTTTTCAGCAGGCTCCCATGACCTGTTCTCCGGACCATAACCCTTCCAATCCACCAGATAGAACTTTTTGCCGCGTACCACCTTACACCCCAAAATAGCGTTCACCTCGTAATCGTCCGTAGACGAACCCGATGTCCCGGCAGATGACTCGGAAAACCGGGACATGTATATGGGTTTCAAGAGAGACACATGAAAGGTGTCGGTGATACCCAAGCGTGGAGGAAGAGCCAGGCGGTAGACCACAGGATTAACCTGTTCGAGAACCTTGAAGGGACCCAAGTAGCGAGGCGCAAACTTAGTGGACTCAACTCGCAGCCTGATGTTACGGGCGGAGAGCCACACCAAGTCGCCAGGAGCAAAGGTCGGAGCGGGGCGCCGATGAACATCGGCGGAGGACCTCATTCTCTCCTTGGAAGCCCGAATGGCATCCTGAGTGCGATCCCAAATGTCCCGTGCCTCCACAGCCCAGTCTGCCACCCTGGAATCGGCGGAAGACACGGGCATGGGCACAGGTACCCGCGGATGCTGACCATAGTTAAGGAGGAATGGGGTCTGTCCAGTGGAGTCAGCTACAGCATTGTTAAGAGCAAACTCCGCCCACGGTAGCAAAGATGCCCAGTCATCTTGTTTAGCAGAGACAAAATGTCGCAGATATGTGACCAAGGTCTGGTTGGCTCTCTCCACCAACCCATTCGTCTCGGGATGATATGCCGAAGAGAGATTCAACTCGATACTGAGAAGGCGACAAAGCTCTCTCCAGAACCGAGACGCAAACTGGGGACCCCGGTCACTGACAATTTTGTCTGGCATACCGTGAAGACGGAAGATGTGTTTAACAAACAATGCTGCCAAGGCCCGTGCAGAAGGTAGCCGGGGAAGCGGCACCAAATGCACCATTTTAGAAAAATGGTCGGTGATAACCCAAATGACAGTACAGCCACGTGACTTGGGCAAACCCACCACAAAGTCCATCCCGACCATCTCCCAGGGCCTGTCTGCCACCGGCAGAGGGTATAACAACCCAGCTGGCCGTTGACGGAGAGACTTATTTTTGGCACAAGAGACACATGCCCGAACGTAGTCTCCAACGTCACGAACCATATGTGGCCACCAATACATTCTCGCCAACAACTCAGATGTCCTCTTTGCCCCAAAGTGTCCACCCACTCTGGACGAATGAGCCCACGAGAGAACCTCCGGACGCAAATTGATGGGGACAAAAGTCTTGCCCGGAGGCACAGACTTAAGCGAAACCGGAGCTACGGTTCTCAGACTCTCTGAAGAGACAATGAGCCGAGGCTCGTCCTCCTCCTCCACAGTTGACACCAGGGAGCGAGAGAGAGCGTCAGCACGAATGTTCTTCTCCCCGGCAAGATAATGTAGAGTGAAGTGGATCCGGGAGAAAAACAAGGACCATCTGGCCTGACGAGAATTCAGCCGCTGGGCTGTCTGTAAATAGACCAAATTCTTGTGGTCCGTGTAGACTTGGAATGGGAACCGAGCACCCTCCAAGAGATGTCTCCATTCCGAAAAGGCCAACTTCATTGCCAGCAACTCCCTATCCCCGATGGAGTAATTTCTCTCCGCTGGTGAGAACGTTTTTAAGAAGAAGAAGCATGGATGCTTCCGACCTTGAGCATCCTTTTGATAGAGGACTGCTCCTGCACCAACGGAAGAGGCATCCACCTCGATTAGGAATGGCTTATCCACCTCGGGACGATGTAAGATGGGAGCGCTAGCAAAGTGGGACTTAATAGAAGTGAAGGCCTTGGAGACCTCTTCGGACCACGATTTAGGATTCGCTCCCTTCTTGGTGAGGGATACCAAGGGAGCTACCAGGGTTGAGAAGTGGGGGATGAACTGACGATAGTAATTTATGAACCCCATAAAGCGCTGCACCGCTTTCAGAGAATGGGGTTCCTGCCAGTCCATCACTGCCTGTAGTTTGGCAGGATCCATAGCCAATCCCTGGGCCGAGATGATGTAGCCCAGGACAGGTAAAGACTCCTGCTCAAACATACACTACTCCAATTTGGCATAGAGGGAGTTTGCCCGTAGGAGGTCGAAGACTTTGCAAACATCTCTCCGGTGGGAGTCAATATCTGGAGAGTAGATAAGAATATCATCCAGATAGACTACGACCGAGGTGGAAAGCATATCCCGGAAGATATCGTTCACAAAGTCTTGGAAAACGGCTGGGGCATTACAGAGCCCGAAGGGCATCACCAGATATTCATAGTGCCCATCCCTGGTGTTAAAGGCCGTCTTCCATTCGTCCCCCTCACGGATGCGAATCAGGTTGTAAGCACCCCGCAAATCTAATTTAGTAAATACCCTTGCTCCCCGAAGTCTATTGAATAACTCAGATATCAAGGGCAAAGGATACTTATTCTTAACGGTGATGGCGTTAAGACCCCTGTAGTCTATGCATGGGCGCAATTCCCCATTCTTCTTCTGCACGAAGAAGAACCCTGCCCCAGCAGGTGACACTGACTTCCTAATGAATCCTCTTGCCAGATTTTCCTGGATGTACTGTGACATTGCCTCCATCTCCGGGAGAGATAGCGGATAAACTCGACCCCGGGGAGGCTCAGCACCAGGCAAGAGATCAATAGGACAGTCATAGGGGCGATGAGGCGGAAGGACCTCCGCCGCCTTTTTGGAGAACACGTCTGCATAAGACCAATACTGCTTGGGGAGAGAGGATAGATCTGCGGGTACCTCAGTAGTAGCAACCTGAACGCACTCCCTCTGACACCTACCCCCACAAGATTCACCCCAACCCAGAATTCTGCCTGAGGACCACTCGATATGAGGAGAGTGGTACCGTAGCCAAGGTATTCCCAACAGGACCTCATCAATTCCTTCCGGAATGACGAGCAGAGAAATTATCTCCTGATGAGATGGCGACATGGACAGAGTAAAAGGGATGGTCTGGTGTGTTATCTGTGAGGGCAATGTCGACCCATTCACCACTCGCACCGTTACTGGTTGAGCAAGCATAACCAGGGGTATTGCGTGACGTTGGGCAAAGGCAGAAGACATAAAATTGCCCTCCGCCCCAGAATCCACGCAGAGCTCTACCGAGTGGGAGAATGAGCCAATAGTAATTGTCCCCTTAAAGGACAACTTAGAGGCAAACGTCGCCGTGTCTAGTGTACCTCCAACTACTACCACTAGACGCTGATGTTTCCTCGACCGCTGAGGACATCTGGAGGCTAGATGTCCTGACTGCTGGCAAACATGACAGACCCTGAGTGCACAAGCGGTCCGGGACTTAGATCTTGCTTGTGACACTTCCCTGGCCTCATGTGACTCAGGAACCAGGACCGGAAATTCCAGAGGTTTGGCGAAAGTAGGAGCCAGCCGAAACCTCTGCCTACACTGGGCCCGCTCTAACCTCCGCTCGTTAAAACGGAGGTCAATTCGAGTGGAGACAGTTATTAACTCCTCCAGTGTGGCAGGAATCTCCCTAGTGGCCAGAGCGTCCTTTACGTGGTCAGCCAAGCCCCTCCAAAATATGGGGATAAGAGCTTTATCCGACCAATCCAGCTCAGATGCTAAGGTGCGGAATTGGACGGCAAAATGACTGACCAAGGACTCACCCTGAGTTAATGCCAGCAATTGGAGCGCAGTATCATGGGTGACTTGAGGTCCTAAAAAGACCTGTTTCAGAGCGCTCAGAAACAGCGGAGCACTCTGCACCACATGATCGCCACGCTCCCACAGCGGCGTAGCCCATTCCAACGCCCTGTCCGACAATAGAGACAGAATAAATCCCACCTTAGCCCGCTCTGTGGGAAAACGTGTAGCCAGGAGCTCGAGGTGAATAGAGCACTGACTCACAAATCCCCTACAAAACTTGCTATCACCAGAAAATTTTTCTGGCAGCGGGAGGCGAGATAATTTCGGAACAGGGGTGGCAATGGACATAGTAGCTGCAGCCACGCTGGCAGCCTGTACAGCTACTGCAGTAACATCCACAGCTGAGGTCGCGCTCTCGAGAGCCGCCAACCTACCCTCCAGCTGCTGGATATGCCGCAGAGATTGCTGTTTGTCTGTCATCACTGGCCAGACCCTGGCGCTAGTGTAATGTTAGGACTGGCGGAACGCACCAAGAGAGATGATATAGATGCGTTCGCAGTCCGGGGTCCACCGTGCAGGTGAAACCTGCTGCTAGGAAATGACAGACAATATGGCGGTATTCAAAAGTATACACGCGTGGGTTAAACCTCACCCAGCGTGAAGAAAGCGATCCTGTTGCGTCACAGGACCGCGGTACCGCACATAGAGCGCGAGCAAGTGGTCAGCGAACTAAACCCCAACAGGGATTGTTGTCCGATTAGACCCTTGCTGGCACTACACCGCAACTGAGTGTGAAAGGAAATATATAATTAAGGCACCGAAGTGCGAACTGTGCCATGCTGGCAGGCACCACTAAGCACCTAGACGTGGGTCAGGAAGCGCACACTGGCGCGTGGCACCGCACTGGCGGTCACAGCAGTAGACGCTGACACGTGTGTGACACGTTGAGTGATAAGTCGGGCGCTAGATAGCAGCCATACTCCATACGCGAACAATCATACAATAGGGTAGGGGTATTTAAAGAACGACTTGCACTCACAACAAACACACGTATTAAATTGTACACTAGCGCATGGCCGTGTGGTCATGCGCAGTTTATATAGTTGCAGGACAGGAAGCGGCCACAGAAACTTTGCCCTTCCAAGACCTGCCAAGAGGACCAATAGAATGCGCTGCAGAGTCTGAGCACATGACCCTCGATCTCCAACGGGAGATCTTGCCCTGGGCATGCTCAGTGTGCGCAGACAAGGACTTAGTCCCAGAGAAGTCCACTCGCTGCTGACCAGTATAGGCTTTACAGGCAGAAGCTGGAGAAGCAGCAGTAACTCTTCTCACAGAGTCAGACTGAGCGAGACGCTGGGATCGACGTCCCTTCTGAGCAGGCTCCACTGCGGCTGGAGGAGAATGGGAGACCGCAGCGGAGACGGATCGAGATTCCCCCTGTGCAGCAGAGGAAACTTGACTCCTAACACATGCTTCCTCATAATTTGGTTTCTCAAGACCTCAGACAGTTTTTTGGTCTTCTTTCTTTTCTCCATGCTCAATGTGGTACACACAATGACACAGAACAGAGGTTGAATCAACTTTAAATAATGTCAACTGGCTGCAATTGTGATTTAGTTATTGCCAACACCTGTTAGGTGCCACAAGTAAGTTACAGGTGCTGTTAATTACACAAATTAGAGAAGCATCACATGATTTTTCGAACAGTACCAATACTTTTGTCCACCCCCTTTTTTATGTTTGGTGTGGAATTATATCCAATTTGGCTTTAGGACAATTCTTTTTGTGTTTTTTCATTTAAGACAAATTAAATGAAGATAATAATACCAAATAATTTGTGTTTGCAATCATTTTCAGGAAGAAACTGAGTATTATATGACAGAATTGCAGGGGTGTCAATACTTTTGGCCATAAATAAGGCAGCACACTGCAGCGCTAGAACATACAAACTTGAAATACGAAATTTTAACTGCATTACTGCACTAGAAATATGAAAAATGAGAGCGTTTAGCGCATAAAAATGGCCAATTTTATGTGTACCTGGTAGCCACTAGCTAGCTGCTTCTAGCGCTGCAGTGTGCTGCCTTATTTATTTAACTATATACGAGTTGGCGACTCTAGGTTCAGCACCTGTTCACACTTAGTCTATGTTTGGATGTGCAGGTCAGGTTTTTGAAATGTATTCTCTAGCCTTCTGATCGTGCACTCCGCCTTCTAGCCACAGGTGTTTTAATTACAGCAGGTCCAATACCCCTCCACAGAGAGAGAGAATTTTAGTCTAGGAAGAGGTTTCACATGTACCCATTCAGATGGAGACGTTTATTCTCAGCGAGGTAAGGCAAGCGTAGGACCTGGTATAAGAGAGATGCCGTAAAGTGGCTACCAGGTACACATAAAATTGGCCATTTTTATGCGCTAAACACTCTCATTTTTCATATTTCTAGTGCAGTAATGCAGTTCAAATTTCGTATTTCAAGTTTGTATGTTCTAGCGCTGCAGTGTGCTGCCTTATTTATTTAACTATATACGAGTTGGCGACTCTAGGTTCAGCACCTGTTCACACTGAGTCTATGTTTGGATGTGCAGGTCAGGTTTTTGAAATACTTTTGGCCATGACTGTATGTATTTATCATATAAATAGACAAGGAAATTGAAATGACTAAAAGGGGAGGGGTGGCCAACCACTAGAACTAATACAACAAACAAAATATTGTCATATGGGAATTCAAAGAACTAAAGACAATATTCACAATGGATATAATAAAATATGCCTTTATTATATTTTATGGCAAACAGTGGCACAACTGTTCATGTACTTGGAAATGCTACCACAAAAGTTAATTAAAATATATATATTTTCCAATGAAATGTAGATAAAAGTAGTAGTAGTAAAGTGGACAAAAGGTAGAAGAATCAAAAAAAATTATAATATAATTTTATGCAATCATTTAAGAAAAAAACAATAGTGTGCGTATATATTAGACATAGACATATAAAGATAATATAAAATCAATCTAGATTATATAATACTGTGCACATATAATCAAAAAAATAATATGTACATAAGAAAATTATGTGTGTATTAAAATTATATATATTAATATACAACCAGTGTTATCAAACAGTGTATGTAAACAAACTAAAGTGCATGTGCAATGATTTATGTATATATGTAAGTGTATTAATAGAATTATGTGCCAAAAAAATAAATAAATAAAGACAGCTCAATATATATCTACTATATAAAGCTGAATGTGTGTGTGTGTGTGTGTGTGTGTGTGTGTGTATGTATGTGTGTGTGTATGTCCGGGATTGTCATCTGCACCGTCGCAGCTACAGCCACAAAATTTGGCACAGTCACACGTCTGGACCCCGAGAGCGTCATAGGCTATATTGTGAGGCGAAATTTTAACCCCGCGCGTTCCAATTCACCAAACAATTTTGCCCCTATCTACATAATGGGGAAAAAAGTGAAAGGAAAAGTGTTGGAAGCGTCGCAGCTACAGCAACAAAATTTTGCACAGTCACACGTCTGGACCCCGAGAGCGTCATAGGCTACGTTGTGAGGTGAAATTTTAACCCCGCGCTTTCCAATTCACCAACCAATTTTGCCCCTATCTACATAATGGGGAAAAAAGTGAAAGGAAAAGTGTTGGAGGCGTCGAAGCTACAGAAACAAAATTTTGCACAGTCACACGTCTGGACCCCGAGAGCGTCATAGGCTATGTTGTGAGGTGAAATTTTAACCCCGCGCTTTCCAATTCACCAAACAATTTTGCCCCTATCTACATAATGGGGAAAAAGTGAAATGAAAAGTGTTGGAGGCGTCGCAGCTACAGCCACAAAATTTTGCACAGTCACATGTCTGGACCCTGAGAACGTCATAAGCTATGTTGTGAGGTGAAATTTTAACTCCACGCTTTCCAATTCACCAAACTATTTTTCCCCTATCTACATAATGGGGAAAAGTGAAAGGAAAAGTGTTGGAGGCGAATTGACAGCTGCCAGATGTGAACAAGGGGGACTTAAAGAATGAGAGCGATGGCGCAAAAGAGTATATACCGATCAGTTGCTAAGGTGGGGCCCCGACATGAGATACTCACCACACATGGGGATATGAACACACACACAAAATGCGCCACACACTACCACGTGTTTGAACACATATACCACCCTCAGCACACATTTCACCACACATACACCAACCTCGCCACATAAAAGTCGAAACACAAAAGTCGCCACTCAAAACTCGCCACGCGCAAAACTCGCCACATGCAAAAACTAGGCTCATGCAAAACTCGCCACAAGTGCAAAACTCACGTCATGGAAAACTCGCCACACGCAAAACTTGCACACGCGGAAAAATTGCCATATGCACAAAATTTGCAACACATGCAAAAGTTGCCTCACACAAAACTTGCACATACTCAAAAGGCACCAGACATAAAACTCACCAAGCGCAAAACTCGCCATGCGCAAAACTTGCTGCACACAACTTGCTACACTAACCTGTTACATGCAACTCGACACACAAAAAGTTGCTACACGCATGTTGCCACACAAAACTCATCTCACAAAAGTCGCTACATGTATGTCGCCACACACAACTCAACACACACAACTTGACAAACGAAACTCGCCCTAAAACACACACAAGTCTGGTATTAGCCTTCAAAAATAAAAATCTGATTAATAAGCAGACAAACTACAAGAGCAACAAATGTACCATATAGGAAAGACAGCAGCTGTCAGTCACATGACCTGTCTATTATGTGTATGTGTGAGCTAATATATACTGCCTGGGGGAGGGCTTCCTGTTGGCTGGGGATATATCAGGCTGCCAATTTATCTTACAAATACTGAGGTAAAAATACTGAGCAAATAACGTGTTAACGAGGTCTAATACAGGAGATCACACAGGTATATACTATATACAGGGGAGATGACACACAGATATATACTATATACAGGAGAGATAACACACAGGTATATACTATATAGAGGAGGAGATGACATACAGGTACATACTATATACAGGAGGAGATGACATACAGGTATATACTAAATGCAGGAGGAGATGACACACAGGTATATACTATATACAGGAGCAGATTACCTACAGGTATATACTATATACAGGAGGAGATGACATGCCGGTATATACTATATATAGGAGGAGATGACATACAGGTATATACTATATATAGGAGGAGATGACATACAGGTATATACTATATACAGGGGAGATGACACACAGCAGGTATATAATATATACAGGGGAGATGACATACAGGTATATACTATATACAGGAGATGACATACAGGTGTATACTATATATAAGGGAGATTACAAACATGTATATACTGAGGTGAAAATGAGAGGTGTGAGGTGAAAATGAAAAGGTGTGAGTGCAAAATGAGAGGAGTGAGGGAAAATAGTGTAGTGATAGGAAAATGACAGATGTGAGGTCGAAATGACAAGTGTTAGGGGGGAATGAGAGGAGTGAGGGAGAAAATGAGAGGTGTGAGGGAGAAAATGAGAGATGTGAGGGGAAAAATGAGAGGCGTGATGGGAAAATAAGAGAAGTGACGTGCTATAACTAACCACAGATATTTACTTTGCCCAGGCAACGCCGGGCTCTTCAGCTAGTATATATATATATACACATATGTAGGGATTAAGGACCACAAAAATATTATTCCTGCCATGTCCCTACCGGGGCCCTGATAATCTGGTAGCCTTCCTAACAGCGGAGGTTGGCACCCTAATGTTCGATATGGCGCCCCCGCTCCATGTCGGCTGTCCCTTATGTCCCTGTAAGTCCCTGGTCTAGGAAAGTAAATATGTAATCCAACAAGCATTGTTGGATTAAGAGCAGCTTAATATACATTTTTTGCAAAAAACGTATCAACCAAATAATATCGGAATAATATTTTTGTGTTCCTGAATCCCTATATATGTGTGTGTATATATATATATATACAGTGCCTACAAGTAGTATTCAACCCCCTGCAGATTTAGCAGGTTTGCACAATTGGAATTAACTTGGCATTGTGACATTAGGACTGTAGATCAGCCTGGAAGTGTGAAATGCACTGCAGCAAAAAAGAATGTTATTTCTTTGTTTATTTTTTTTTTAAATTGTGAAAAGTCTTTTCAGAGGGTCATTTATTATTCAACCCCTCAACCCACCAGAATTCTGTTTGGTTCCCCTAAAGTATTAAGAAGTAGTTCAGGCACAAAGAACAATGAGCTTCACAAGTTTGGATTAATTATCTCTTTTTCCAGCCTTTTCTGACTATTTAAGACCCTCCCCAAACTTGTGAACAGCACTCATACATGGTCAACATGGGAAAGACAAAGGAGCATTCCAAGGCCATCAGAGACAAGATCGTGGAGAGTCACAAGGCTGGCAAGGGGTACAAAACCCTTTCCAAGGAGTTGGGCCTACCTGTCTCCACTGTTGGGAGCATCATCCGGAAGTGGAAGGCTTATGGAACTACTGTTAGCCTTCCACGGCCTGGACAGCCTTTGAAAGTTTCCTCCCGTGCCGAGGCCAGGCTTGTCCGAAGAGTCAAGGCTAACCCAAGGACAACAAGGAAGGAGCTCCGGGAAGATCTCATGGCAGTGGGGACATTGGTTTCAGTCAATACCATAAGTAACGTACTCCACCGCAATGGTCTCCGTTCCAGACGAGCCCGTAAGGTACCTTTACATTCAAAGCGTCATGTCAAGGCTCGTCTACAGTTTGCTAATGATCAACCCACCAGAATTCTGTTTGGTTCCCCTAAAGTATTAAGAAGTAGTTCAGGCACAAAGAACAATGAGCTTCACATGTTTGGATTAATTATCTCTTTTTCCAGCCTTTTCTGACTATTTAAGACCCTCCCCAAACTTGTGAACAGCACTCATACATGGTCAACATGGGAAAGACAAAGGAGCATTCCAAGGCCATCAGAGACAAGATCGTGGAGGGTCACAAGGCTGGCAAGGGGTACAAAACCCTTTCCAAGGAGTTGGGCCTACCTGTCTCCACTGTTGGGAGCATCATCCGGAAGTGGAAGGCTTATGGATCTACTGTTAGCCTTCCACGGCCTGGACAGCCTTTGAAAGTTTCCTCCCGTGCCGAGGCCAGGCTTGTCCGAAGAGTCAAGGCTAACCCAAGGACAACAAGGAAGGAGCTCCGGGAAGATCTCATGGCAGTGGGGACATTGGTTTCAGTCAATACCATAAGTAACGTACTCCACCGCAATGGTCTCCGTTCCAGACGAGCCAGTAAGGTACCTTTACTTTCAAAGCGTCATGTCAAGGCTCGTCTACAGTTTGCTAATGATCACTTGGAGGACTCTGAGACTGACTGGTTCAAGGTTCTCTGGTCTGATGAGACCAAGATCGAGATCTTTGGTGCCAACCACACACGTGACGTTTGGAGACTGGATGGCACTGCATATGACCCCAAGAATACCATCCCTACAGTCAAGCATGGTGGTGGCAACATCATGCTGTGGGGCTGTTTCTCAGCCAAGGGGCCTGGCCATCTGGTCCGCATCCATGGGAAGATGGATACCATGGCCTACCTGGAGATTTTGGCCAAGAACCTCTGCTCCTCCATCAAGGATCTTAAGATGGGTCGTCATTTCATCTTCCAACAAGACAACGACCCAAAGCACACAGCCAAGAAAACCAAGGCCTGGTTCAAGAGGCAAAAAATCAAGGTGTTGCAGTGGCCTAGTCAG
Organism: Ranitomeya imitator; assembly: GCF_032444005.1. Taxonomy (NCBI): domain Eukaryota; kingdom Metazoa; phylum Chordata; class Amphibia; order Anura; family Dendrobatidae; genus Ranitomeya; species Ranitomeya imitator. The sequence goes on along the minus strand of NC_091283.1, from coordinate 548,641,507 downwards.
TCTCCTGACCTTAACCCAATTGAAAACTTGTGGAAGGAGCTCAAGATTAAAGGGAACCTGTCATCTGAATTTGGCGGGACTGGTTTTGGGTCATATGGGCGGAGTTTTCGGGTGTTTGATTCACCCTTTCCTTACCTGCTGGCTGCATGCTGGCTGCAATATTGGATTGAAGGTCATTCTCTGTCCTCCATAGTACACACCTGCACAAGGCAAGATTGCTTTGCGCAGGCGTGTACTATGGAGGACAGAGAATGAACTTCAATCCAATATTGCAGCCAGCATGCAGTCAGCGGGTAAGGAAAGGGTGAATCAAACACCCAAAACCTCCGCCCATATGACCCAAAACCAGTCCCGCCAAATTCAGGTGACAGAGTCCCTTTAAAGTCCACATGAGACACCCAAAGAACCTAGATAACTTGGAGAAGATCTGCATGGAGGAGTGGGCCAAGATAACTCCAGAGACCTGTGCCGGCCTGATCAGGTCTTATAAAAGACGATTATTAGCTGTAATTGCAAACAAAGGTTATTCCACAAAATATTAAACCTAGGGGTTGAATAGTAATTGACCCACACTTTTATGTTTAAAATTTATAAAAATTTAACTGAGCAACAAAACTTTTTGGTTTGTAAGATTTATGCATCTGTTAATAAATCCTGCTCTTGTTGAAGTTTGAAGGCTCTTACTTATTTGTATCTTATTAAACCTGCTAAATCTGCAGGGGGTTGAATACTACTTGTAGGCATTGTATATATCTATAATATAACGCTGGGAGCGTCACTCTGTCCGAAGCCTTTATAGACTGCGCAAGCGCAAGCACCAGCGCAGTCTGAACCGCACTGAGTGACGCAGCCCAGAGGAGCACTGAACGCATACCGCGATCTCCGATGGAGAAGCAGGGACGTGCCAGGAGGGGGAGTATGCTATAGTCAGCTGTCCCGTTCCATCGCAGCTCCGTCTTCCGCGTTTTCTGCCTGTGACGTTCAGGTCAGAGGGTGCGATGATGCGATTAGTGCGTGCCGGCACCGCCCTATGACTGAACAGTCACAGCCAGAGGACCCGGAAGACAGAGCGGTGGGCAGCGATGGATCGGGGACAGGTGACTATAGCAAGTGCCGGGGGCCTGAACCAGCAGTGACTCCGGCACCTAACCCCCATAGCGCACCGGTGTCCCTGCCTGCTCAGGCCCCCGGCACTCGGCGCCCAGCGACGATAGGTGAGTATGTCATTTTTTTTATCGCAGCAGCATATGAGGCATATAATACTATGGAGCATCTTATGGGAGCCATCAACTTTTATGGAGCAGCATACGGGGCATATACTATGGAGCATCTTATGGGGTCCATCAACTTTTATGGAGCAGCATACGGGGCATATACTATGGAGCATCTTATGGGGGGCCATCAACCTTTATAGAGCAGCATACGGGGCATATACTATGGAGAATCTTATGGGGGCCATCAACCTTTATGGAGCAGTGTAAGGGGCATATGGATGGGAGCAGCATATGACAGAATGAGGGCGCAGGATGGGGGCACATGACAGGATTGGGGCGCAGGATGGGTGCAGCACATGACAGAACGGATGCGCAGGATGGAAGCAGCACATGACAGAATGGGGGCGCAGGATGAGAGCAGCACATGACAGGATGGGGGCACAGGATGGGAGCAGCACATGACAGGATGGGGGTGCAGGATGGGAGCAGCACGTGACAGGATGGGGGCGCAGGATGTGAGCAGCACATGACACGATGGACACTCAGGATGGGAGCAGCACATACCGGAATGGGGGCGCAGGATGGCAGCAGCACATGACAGCATGGGGTTGCAGGATGGGAGGACTACATGACAGGATGGGGGATCAGGATGGGAGCAGCACATGACTGCATGGGGTGCAGGATGGGAGCACCACATGACAGGATGGGGTCGCAGGATGGGAGCATATGACAGAATGAGGATGCAGGATGGGAGCAGCAAATACCAGAATGGGGGTGCATGTTGGGAGCAGAACATGACAGGATTGGGATGCAGGATCGGAGCAGCACATGACAGCATGGGGTGCAGGATGGGGAGCACCACATGACAGGATGGGGGCGCAAGATGGTAGCAGCACATGACAAGATTAGGGCGCAGGATGGAAGCAGCACATACCAGGATGGGGACCATATACCAATATAAATGCCCGCCACCCGGATGTAGAATGGGCTTAATAGCTAATATATATATATATATATATATATATATATATATATATATGTTTATATACACCAGACTCAGTCAGAGGATTGAGAGGTGCTTTTTTGCATTTAATATTTTTCTTGGACTTATTCTAATTTTTTATTAAAAGATCAAATAAAGACATTTTTAAGGATTTTTTTCTGTATGGTTAGTTCTTAGATCACCTGATTAGCTGTGCATATCACTAGGCTAGCTGTTTTCCTTAGTTAGTCAGCTCAGGAAAGCTGACCAGATTGGATGTGTCTTGGACCTGAAGAGAGAGAAAGGCCAGAATCTCTCTGAGAAGATTGTGCATAGGCAGTGTGCAGTGAACTGCAAGTATCTGGGATTGCTATGCACAGTAGCTGTTTTGTTTGACAGAGCTGGGGCTAGCTCAGCCTGTGTGAATAGCCAGGGTCTGTTCTGTTTAGTTAGCACCTGAACAAGGCTAGAGATCTATGTTTATGAGTTTGTTTTGGTGCCTGTGGATCCTGTGGAAATCTATAAAAACTACATGTGTTTACACCAAACTGCATTGCCTGTCTGAACGCAAAGTATTGAACATCCTCACATGGATAAAAAAGTGTTAAAAAAATTGTAATACCATAGCGGCACATCCAGATTATGGGTAAATTAAAGTTTTGCTCCTTTAATGTAAAGGGGCTAAATATTCCTGAAAAAAGGAGACAGGTCCTATACACAAGCCATAAACAGCAGGTTTCGGTCCTGATGCTCCAGGAGACGCATTTTAAAACTGGGGCTATCCCCCCCTGCGTTTCAAAATATTACACCAAATGGTACCACAGTTCCAACCCGCATGCCAAGTCTAAGGGGGTCTCTATAGCTTTTCATAAAAACTTTGTGCCTGAAGTGCTGAGTTCCTCTATAGACCCAGATGGTAGATACGTGTTTTTAAAAATTTCCTGTGATACACGTCAATTGGTCTTAGCTAATGTTTATTTTCCGAATCAAGGTCAGCAGAGCTTCAGTGCGGAGTGTGGGAGGCGACTCGGGGAATTTGCTGGCTCCTCTCCTGTGATACTGGGGGGCGATTTCAACATTCCCATGAATCCGGTGGTAGACGTCTCTTCGGGTAAGACTTCATACTCGCTTTCTTCCATTGCTCGGATTAGGAAACAAATGCGCGACATGAGACTAGTTGACATATGGAGGGTACTTCACCCGGGTACAAAGGATTACAGTTTTTTCTCACAAGTGCATAATACCTACAGCAGAATTGACTACTTTTTTATATCACACAACCTGCTGGATCTCCCAGTGGAAGCAGAGGTAGGTTCGATTTTGTGGTCGGACCATGCCCCGATATTTTTTTCAATTCTGTTCCATTCTAATACAAAATCGGGCTTTTCGTGGCGCCTGAACGAGAACTTGCTCCAGGATGCACAATGCAAAACCGATGTAGAAAAGACGATATCTAACTTTGTAGCAGACCACGGGGGGGACGCCACATCTTCTCCCATGAAGTGGGAGGCCCTGAAAAGCGTGATACGGGGAGTTCTTATTTCACATGGTGCACGCCTGAAGAGGGAGAGGGTCGCAGAAATAATTAAACTCTCAGACCAAATTCACAAATTAGAAACACAACACAAAAAAGATCTTAACGAGGTTACATTCGCACACTTGTCCACAACCAGACAAAAGTTGCTCACCTTACTGGACCAAAAGTCACGCTACCTAAGGGAAAGGCTCCGAAATCGCTTCTACCAATATGGAAACAAAAGCGGTAAGATCTTGGCTAGATACATTAACCCACGAGGCCCAAATACATTTATCCCCTTCTTTAAAAATGGGAAAGGGGAAAAGTTACATAGTACCAGAGACATCATCTCGAGCTTCAGTGACTACTACAAAGACTTATACAACATAGATGGCCATTACAAAGATCTGTCCATATCTGCTCTCCATAACAAAATCAATACGTATTTACATCAAAACAATATACCCCTTCTACCGGAGGACAGGATACAGGGCTTGGAGGGGGAATTCACACTGGAGGAGGTATTGGAAACTATTAAAGGTCTGAAACAAGGGAAAAGTCCAGGTCCAGACGGGTACTCAGCTGGTTTTTATAAATCATTCTCCTCATTATTGAGCCCGATTTTTCTTGAAGTGTGTAATTCGGTCTCCTCGGGTGGTTCCTTTCCCCCTCAGGCTTTGGCCGCTCACATCACGGTCATACCAAAACCAGATAAAGACCCCTCGTTATGTAATAATTACCGTCCGATATCTCTTATAAATTTAGACATTAAAATTTGCGCGAAGATGATTGCAAATAGATTGAGCCCTCTCCTTCCACACGTGATAAACCAGGACCAGGTGGGTTTTGTCCCAGGTAGAGAGGCGCGCGACAATACCATTAGAACCATCTCTTTAATAGACGGGGCGGGACGGGAGGGGGGCGATCCCATGTGTATCCTGTCGATCGATGCTGAGAAGGCCTTCGACAGGGTGCACTGGGAGTTTTTGTTCCGGGCCCTGGCGGGGATTGGTCTGGGAGAAAATATGATGCACAGAATAAAGGCCTTGTATACCTCCCCCAACGCCCAGGTGAAGGTGAATGGCACCCTTTCGGACACGTTCGAGATACAAAATGGTACGAGGCAGGGGTGCCCGCTTTCCCCTCTCCTGTATATCCTGTCAATGGAATACCTGGCCACCGCCATACGCAATAACCCCTCCATAAGAGGAGTTAAATTAAGATCGGAGGAACACAAGTTGGCGCTTTTTGCCGATGATATCCTCTTATATGTTACCTCCCCCATAACTAGCTTACCCAATATTATACTAGAATTATCGAAATTCGGTCACCTAAGCAATTTTAAAATTAATTCCCATAAATCCATGGCATTAAATATATCCCTACCACCATCTGAGGTGAGTGGGCTTCGAGCCTCTCTCCCGTTTGGTTGGCACATTGATTCACTTCCATATCTGGGGATTAGAATAACAGCCAAAACATCTGGTTTGTACGATGCAAACTTTAAAAAGGCGTTGCAAAAAGCGGAGCTGGACTTAGAAAAGTGGCATAAATTACAACTGTCCTGGTTTGGTAGAGTTAATGTAATTAAAATGGACTTGTTGCCTCGCCTTTTATATTATTTCCAGACAATCCCATTATACCTTCCCGCGTCCTTTTTCTCACGACTCAAGAAAGCGGTCATCCGATTGGTCTGGTCTCACACTAGATCAAGAATATCTCACTTTGTATTAAGCAGGTCCAAGAGGAGGGGGGGAATTGGCCTACCAGACTTCCTAGTATATAGTCGTGCCTCAATAGGTACTTGCATATTAGACCTATATCATAGCAGTAACAACAAGAAATGGGTGGGCTTGGAGGGCGATCTCATTGGCGGGGATCCTCAGACGGTATTGTGGAACACAGGAGGGGGGGTGAGGTCGAATCTTCCATTCATGACTAGAAACATGCTTCTACTTATTCGACAGAGTGGCAGAAATACTATAACTTCTACAGCCCCGGGTCCACTAACCCCAATCTACGACAATCCTCACTTCCCCGCAGGTCTCCGTAGGGAAAATTTCCTGAGCAAAAACAGAGCTTCAAAACCCATTATATTTGACTTCATAAATCAGACAGGTATTAAGTCCCTATACGAAGTATACCATGGGGGGGAACCTCCTGAGGGCTCTTGGTTCTGTTACGAACAACTAAAGAGCTTCATAGGCACATCATTTAAACTCAACAAGTCCATGGGGGTGTTGACCCCTTTCGAGAAAATCTGTCTCGCGGAGGAGCCCCCATCTCATAAGGTGTCCCTCTTATATAATCTTTTCCAGGAGAGTCAAACTCCAACACATGACTTCCCAACATTTTTCTCAAGATGGGAGAGTGACTTGGGGATCTCATTATCCCAAGAGGAAAGGGATAAGATTTTGCTGTTCACCTTTAGGACTTCGCTGTCGGCCGTATCACAGGAGAGGAGTTACAAGGTTCTGTCGAGGTGGTATAGATGCCCCTGCCAGGTTCACACCATGTTCCCGGTGATACCGGATACTTGTTGGAGGTGCTCATCAGAAAAAGGGACTTATGTCCATATCTGGTGGGATTGTCCACCCATAAAGAAATTCTGGATGCTGGTTTTCGATCTCCATAACAAATTATCCTTTCGCAAAATACAACCCACAGTGGAACTAGCCCTCTTGTCTCTGTGTGACATGTCGATATCTGATTTTAAGAGGAGTCTTCTCAGACATTTTCTTACAGCTGCCAGAAATTTAATTCCTAGATACTGGAAGCAGGATCGTTACCCCTCAGGTTCCGACTTTGTTGTGGAGCTTAACAACATTTTCAGAATGGAACAATTGATAAGTGAATCCATGGGGAACTCGATGAAATTTTTTAACACTTGGGCTTCATGGATTGTATTCAGGGAGACCCCAGAATTGGATGCATGGTTGTCCAGGTCCTAATTCATATCTGGAGCCGATCTGGGAGCGCTCGTGTAACGGTAGTGACCCATATCCTCAGACTTGCTGTTGTGGCCTAGAGCCAATGTTGATGACCCAATGTTCTTCTCTCCTTTACGTGGGGCTTGAGATCGGTCCGGGAGGGGTGCCGCACTCCTCACACCTAGTGTACCCTCTTACCTTCACCCGCCTTCCTTTCCCCTCCTCTCCCCCCCCCTCCCCCTTTTATTGTTTTTTTTCTTCTCTTTTCTTCTTCTTATTTCCTCCTCTTTCCGTTTCTTTAATTCTTTTTACTTTTACTTACTTTTTATATCTAGTGACATTATATACTAACACAAAGGATTAATATAGCTAGTAATGCTTGAGTGCCTTTGATGCTGCTTATTAGTTTCAACTGTGAAGAATATCATTACTAATTTGAAAGTGTTATCGTTGGCAGTGGCCAACTACATTTAATATCTGCTGAGACTCTCTCTTTTTATACGATCTACGGGCTGTAACCCGCTGAGATTAACAATTGTTTCAGCATTGTAACATTGTTTGTATTGTTTATTTGCTTCAATAAACCTGATTTATACAAAAAAAATTGTAATACTTTTTATCTTTTAGATATCAGGTCCGGCAACTGCTTGAAGAGGAATCCAGGACTCAGATGTCATGAAAAGCTATTGTTTAAAATGTAATGTCAGGATTTGTGTAGCAGATCACACTACAGTAATGCTCTTCCCATTGTAAAATTCGGAAATTTCCTTCTGTGCATTTATGTTTCATTATTGCTGAGCTTATTTAATATAGTTGTAGACATAATGCATAAGTATCTATAGTATTATGTAAGTCGCCATTAATCATGATTTATTGGAAAGAATATAGAAACCAATAAATATTTCAGCATTAACTATATCATCCTCACATGTTTAAGTTTCAGTTCTTTTACTTGACTTTGGATAAGTGATAGCATTCTACACATTTGAAATATCTGAAGTAATAAAGGTATTAGTTAGCAACATCACAATAGTCACAAATGTCTATATATTTATATGTTGCCGAATAACGGATCAAATAGTTACCCAGTAGTACAAAACTAAGTACAGAGGGGATGTGGAAACCACAGAAGACGACCAAAAACTGGGTGAATTGCAAATACTCATAATCTTTATTAACACAGTACAAAATTTTCCAAATATAAATATAAAAACACTGGACAGAAATGGTACACGGTGGCACAAAGGTGGCGATACACACAGCAAAACGCCACTATACGAAAAGACGTGCAGACCGGAAGACATAGAGCTACCATAGCAGGGCACACATATATTGCTAGATGATACCATTGAAGAGGCAGGGTAAAAATGTAACTTGTGCTAAATACACTACGAGCACTACCTCTGCTCTGACATGCCAGCATAAATATATAACTATAAGTAAACCACTATAGGGTATCCTTGCTAGGCATCAGAACAGTATAGACCGCAGTGTATAAACACCTTTAAGACAGCACCACTAAATCTGTGCGTGAAAGCAAAGGCTGACCCATATGTGTGTCACCCTCCCCCAAGGCCACATACGACCATACAACTATTCATGAGGCAGCCCGATAAGTAGAACGGGCTAGCCGCCGCAAGTGCGGCTAAACATTACCTGTCAGGAGGGGAGTGCTAAACGGTAGCAGAGGTCCGGTGCCGCACGTCGCCCGACGCGCGTTTCGGAGCGGAAGCTCCTTCGTCAGGGGACGTGTCGGTAAACAGGAAAAGCCAGGGTTTAAATATACTGGGGCCAGTGACTGCCGGGACGAAACCCGGAAATGACGCAGGCGGCGCTATGGCAACGGCGACGCCAGGCGGCAGCGGCGTCATGCAGAGGCGTCGCCGAAACTATGGCAACCGTCAATGCATAATGACGCCGCGGGCCGCCCAGGGTAGCCGAGCCAGAGCGCGCCCGCGTGCAGGCAGCGCCGCAGCAGTCACAACAGCCCTGAGAGCAGCCGAACTATACAGAAATGCCGGCATCCATGCAACCAGGACAGCAACGAAGACTAGGGAGAGTAAGTAAATATGGAACAGCGCATAACAGAAGGGAGGAGAGGGAAACGGGGTGGGGGGGGAGAAGGGGGGGAGAAAGAAATGACAACATAAAAGGCATGAAAAACATTGTGCAATAGGGCATGTAAATTGTACGGCCATGTCGTCTAACCCCCGTACCCTAAATACAGTACCCAAATACATGTCACCTGTTTGTAGAGACCCCGCACAACATACCCACCAAACGAAAAAAAAGGGAAGAAACCAAAACAAGGACCGAAAAAAACAGAAAAGAACATAAGCTCCACAAAAAATACATAAAAATAAAAAAATAGAACGAATAGATAATAAATACGTAAATGAAGAGAAACATGAAAGAAAATGATAATGTCACAAATATAATACAATGAGCATAGCAGTAATATAAAAACAGCTCTCTTCATCCGATAGACGTCTTCGTACACCCTCCTGGAGAATCCAACGAAAAGAAGGAACTGAACCCCAAGCAGAGTAATGCCGAACCAACTGGATAATTGATATATCTAAAGATAAAAAAATAAAAAATTAAAAACAAGTACAGCGACGAATACAATGTGACGAACCGCCACCAATCGCACCAAAGCCAAGGATCACAAATAAGGTGCAAAACTAATCGTTTCATTTAATCCATGTGGGTGGACCGTATTCAGGGTCCACATCCACCTCGTCTCAAGCTGTGCCAACCGTTGGGAGATATTACCGCCCCTGATACCCGGCTCAATCATATCAATTCCCTTGACCCGCAAAAGGCTACTGTCGCAATTATGGTGGGACTTGAAGTGCCTGGGTATGGTTTTGAGTGTGTTTAAATCTGTTACATTAACTGCCGCTTCGATCCCAAGCACATGTTCACGCACCCTTGTCTTAAGCTGTCGAGTCGTCAGGCCTATATAAATTAAAGGACAAGGACAGACCACATAGTATACAACATGCCTAGATGTGCATGTAATAGATTTTATAATTTTAAAGCTCTTTAGCCCAGATGAATCGGTAAACGTGTCCTCTCTAGATATATTACGACATGCAACGCATCGGCCACATGTGCGACAGCCCCCTCTAGACTTGTTATGAGGACCATCCAAGAATGTCATGTTTTTCGACCTCCGGAAGGTAATAGCCGGACGTATCGGTAGTAGCTTGGCTAGCGTTACATCAGTTCTCAGGATCGGCCACGCCCGTTCCAACGCGTTCCTTATGGCGCCTGCCCTAGAGTTGTACTTGGTCACAAACCTAACCACCTCAGATTCCTCGACGCTTGTACGGCTACCATAGAGCAATGTAGTTCTATTACTGTGTTTAGCTCTAAGGTATGCTCTTTTGATAGCCCGATTACTGTATCCCCTTTCTTTGAAACGGGACCGAAGGTCCATTGCCTGGGTTTCGAAGTCAGAGTCTGTGGAGCATTTGCGGCGTAAGCGTAGAAACTGCCCAATAGGGACAGCTTGTACCATATGGGCCGGGTGCGAGGAGGACGCATGGAGCAGCATATTTGTAGCAGAAGGTTTTCTGTAGATCGTAGTTTGAACTGTGTCAGTACGGTCTCTTTTAAGTGTCACGTCTAGAAATTCAATGCTGGATCCGTGACACACCGCTGTCAGTCTGATATTCAGAGAATTCTTATTAAGGGTAGTCACAAATTCAGTAAAGGACTCGCTATTGCCCTGCCAGATAATGAGAATGTCATCCATGTAGCGTGCCCAGAGAAGGACGCGCTCCATAGATGACAGACCCTCTGACTGTAGGAGGTCCCTCTCCCACAGCCCCAGGAACAGATTGGCGTAGGATGGCGCAAAGGCCGCCCCCATGGCTGTTCCTTGGAGCTGCAGGAAGAAGGACCCCCTAAATGTGAAGAAGTTATGAGTAAGGGCAAAATTCAATACTTCCAAAATGAACGTGACAAAGTCAGGGGGCAGATTGGATGTAGATAGAAAAAAACGAGAAGCGGCCAAGCCATCACAATGGCGAATGCTCGTATACAATGATTCTACATCCATTGCCCCATGACTGTGTCTGCTCCTAACTGTAAATCGTCAACTCTACGTAACAATTGATTAGTGTCCTTCAAGAAGGACGGGAGCTCTTCCACAAGCGGCTGCAAAATCGAATCGAGCCATTTATTTATCTGCTCGGGCGACGTGTGGCACCGGACCTCTGCTACCGTTTAGCGCTCCCCTCCTGACAGGTAATGTTTAGCCGCACTTGCGGCGGCTAACCCGTTCTACTTATCGGGATGCCTCATGAATAGTTGTATGGTCGTATGTGGCCTTGGGGGAGGGTGACACACATATGGGTCAGCCTTTGCTTTCACGCACAGATTTAGTGGTGCTGTCTTAAGGGTGTTTATACACTGCGGTCTATACTGTTCTGATGCCTAGCAAGGATAACCTATAGTGGTTTACTTATAGTTATATATTTATGCTGGCATGTCAGAGCAGAGGTAGTGCTCATAGTGTATTTAGCACAAGTTACATTTTTACCCTGCCTCTTTAATGGTATCATCTAGCAATATATGTGTGCCCTGCTATGGTAGCTCTATGTCTTCCGGTCTGCACGTCTTTTCGTATAGTGGCGTTTTGCTGTGTGTATCGCCACCTTTGTGCCACCGTGTACCATTTCTGTCCAGTGTTTTTATATTTATATTTGGAAAATTTTGTACTGTGTTAATAAAGATTACGAGTATTTGCAATTCACCCAGTTTTTGGTCGTATTCTGTGGTTTCCACATCCCCTCTGTATTTGAAATATCTGGGCTTGTCCTTAACAGAGAAATGTTGTAAATCAAGTTTGTTTTACTTAGTCATATTGTGATGAATTACTGACAAAATGTGCCTGATGCATTTCTGTTATGTGAGTATTTGATAACAATAACAACTGTGATGCCCCTGGTTTCCAATATTTATTACACGTTGTAAAACATTCATCTTGCGCCTTTTGTTTCAGTCTATTGTGGATTTTGATGTTTCTTTAGGATCATTATCCATTTGTAGAAGCCATCCTCTTTTCAACTCAGCTTTTTTACAGATGGTGTTACATTTGCATCAAGAATTTGTTGGCATTTCATTGAATCCATTCCTCTCATCAAAAGTTTCCCATGGCATTGGCTGCAACACAACCCCAAAGCATGATTGATGCACCCCCATGCTTACTGGTTGTTGACATATTCTTTTCCAGAAATTCTGTGCCGTTTTTTCCTCACACATAGCTTT